>NC_137872.1:1293865-1353865 GCF_963924005.1 Protomyctophum bolini
CAAATTATGAAATCATCGACTTGTGTCCAAAAATAACCGTTTGCTATTAACCCATTCTGACCTGAGATCAGATTCATACGAGGTTTCCACTGGACACACACTGGTCTGATTAACCCATTCTGACCTGAGATCAGATTCTAAAAATGTCAGTCGTTCTTCGATTTTTCAAAAATAGCAGACCTACAAGCTCGTAGCGCGCCACTCGGTGGCGCGCTACGAGCTTGTAGGTCTGCTATTTTTCAATAGCTAAAGCATAACATGATGCTAACACCAAAACGGGTTCCCGGTCAGAATGGGTTAAAAGCCAGGCCCAGCGCTGCACGGTATCGGAGGCTTTCAGGCTTCAACTCGGTCTCGTGAAAGCTTACACCTTCCCACGAGAAGAAGTAATACTGTCCAAATAAGAGTTGCACGCAGACACACTACACACTACACACAGACACATTAGACACAGACACAGTGCACACAGAAACGTCCTGATGCGAGGCATGAAACACAACGCCCACGTCTGGCTGAGAACAAACCCAAAGCAGTGTTTACTGCGTCTAGGAGAGGCCATGAGGGACAGAAGACAAGACGTCTGACCTATAGGAGAGGCCCTAAAGGGACAGAAGACAAGACATCTGACCTATAGGAGAGGCCTTGAGGGACTAGAAGACAAGACATCTGACCTATAGGAGAGGCCATGAGGGACTAGAAGACAAGACGTCTGACCTATAGGAGAGGCCATGAGGGACTAGAAGACAAGACGTCTGACCTATAGGAGAGGCCCTGAGGGACAGAAGACAAGACGTCTGACCTATAGGAGAGGCCATGAGGGACAGAAGACAAGACATCTGACCTATAGGAGAGGCCGTGAGGGACTAGAAGACAAGACGTCTGACCTATAGGAGAGGCCATGAGGGACAGAAGACAAGACATCTGACCTATAGGAGAGGCCCTGAGGGACAGAAGACAAGACGTCTGACCTATAGGAGAGGCCATGAGGGACAGAAGACAAGACATCTGACCTATAGGAGAGGCCCTGAGGGACTAGAAGACAAGACATCTGACCTATAGGAGAGGCCCTGAGGGACTAGAAGACAAGACATCTGACCTATAGGAGAGGCCATGAGGGACTAGAAGACAAGACGTCTGACCTATAGGAGAGGCCATGAGGGACTAGAAGACAAGACATCTGACCTATAGGAGAGGCCATGAGGGACAGAAGACAAGACGTCTGACCTATAGGAGAGGCTGTGAGGGACTAGAAGACAAGACGTCTGACCTATAGGAGAGGCTGTGAGGGACTAGAAGACAAGACATCTGACCTATAGGAGAGGCCGTGAGGGACTAGAAGACAAAGCAATTCTGTAGACTTAGATAGCATTTGATACAGACTTATAGCATGTTATGTAAACAGCATAAGTGCATTGTATGTAGTCATAGCACGTCATAGTACATAATGTATATCATAGTAGTATAGATGTATAGCTTATATGTATAGTTTCATTATAGATATTCCACTGTTACTTTCTTAGCTTACGCATGTTTCATGATAAATGTTTTTATGTGATGTATTCCCATGCTTTTTGTTCTTGCTTAATGTAAGTCGCTCTGGATTAAGAGCGTCTGCTAAATGCCTAAATTGTAAATTGTAAGACATTCTGACCTGCATCCGGAGGCGGTCTCCCGACAGCCCGCGGTGTCCTTCTCCACAGCCGTACGCACAGCCCAGAGACTTGACGATCTTAATGAGCATCGTTAGAGCCAGCCGGTGAGCGCTGAGACCGCCGCCTTCGTCCTGTTTTAATGAAACAACAACAAAACACAACACTTTGAAACCCTTAACCCATTTAAGACCTGAGGGCAGTTCTACAAATGCCTTCTAAATCCTGACAGTTTTCTATGTCAGTGGTTCTCAAACATTTGTGTTGTTCCAGGGACCCCCAAGAAGCAAAAAATATGAGTTAAAACGTTCGCTGTGAAATAATATTTCCCGTATATTCAAACATTTGCACACGATTTTTCAAAAGTAGCAGACCCTATACAAGCTCATATAGCGCGGCACTATTTTTCAATAGCTAAAGTTTATAATAATGGTTAAAACACCTAAATGGGTTAATACTTTGTTGACCAGACTAGGCAAGCTCACAACAAGGGCGTGTTAGGACGCGTTGTCGCGAGATATTTTCACAGAATGTTCCCCCAGAATAGAGTGTATGCACGTTTAGGGCATTAGGCAACTAGTCGACTAGTTTACTAGTTTACATTCTGATTGCATTAAATTATGTTAAACGACATTAAATTCACTTTGCCATTCACGTTTTCCATGCGCATACCCTCTATAGCATACAGTACATGTCAAACTCAAGGCCCCGGGGGCCAAATCAGGCCCGTGAATGAATTATCTTTGGACCGCGGGGATGATATTTTTAATTAGTATTAGAACTGGCCCTCTGGTATATATTGCACGGACCACCATATAATACTACAAGTCCCACAATGCACTGCGAGTTGATTGTCATGTATCGAGGGCCCGCAAGCGCAAGCATGCGTCTTCTCTTCACTATTGATCAGCAGTGAAAGTATATCACTTGTGGGTCAACTTTCAGCTACACCCCTCTCTCCCCAAAAATGTCCCGTGTGTTGAAACACAGTCCGGCCCTCGACTTGTACCAATTTCTTTATTTTGGCCCACTGTGTGTTTGAGTTTGACATCCCTGCTCTATAGGGACGCCTGCAGGCGTCATATACACCTAATTCTAAATGAATCATTGTCTTAAGTAAACTTGCATTTACACTAGATTAAAAAAAATTATCTAATTAATCAGAGGCTTTGTAGTTCATTAATCTAGATTAATCGCATTTTAATCGCATATCAATATTCAACCTGAGAACAGCGAGAAACCTTTTTTTTTCAAATGTTTTTTGGTATCCCAGTGACTACATAGTGACTACAGGATACCACTCATTTTCAACATCTTACTGTCATTAATATATGCTGTTGTGGAAATAATAATAAAAAGTCACCCCATTCTGTGTTGCCTAGAACTGGAGGTCTGAAAAAATATCAACTTAAGGCGGTGCAGCAGCCTAATGAGCCTATATTCAGTACTGGAAATGTGCCCAGTGAGAAACGTTCCGCCTTAAAAAAAAAGTGCGATTAATTTTTCTGTAGTTAATTGCGATTAATTTTTCTGTAGTTAATTGCGATTAATTTTTCTGTAGTTAATTGCAATTAATTTTCCTGTAGTTAATTAATCTAAATTAATCGCATAAAGTCCCGGCCCTACACATTCCCCACAGATATAGAGTTGAGTACAACACATTACAGACTTGGATTAACCTACATTTAAAGCAATAACAAAAAAAATAACCCCAGACAGAATCTAATAACCATAATGCATAGAATCTCATTATGATGAGTGCATGTGGAATCCCTACACAAGGTCACTTCAGCAGGGGGCTACAAAGCTCTAAACCTGCATTGTTTCAGGGTTTTTTTTTTTCAGTGGTTCTAAAATTAAATGTTGAAACCTTTTAACGACACAAACCTTGTTTGGATGCTGGGGGTCCCTGCCGGCACAAACTAGTTTCAAAAGGGCCGGGGTCTGCAGCCAAATACAGATTAATAATTTGGGGGTCCTCGATATCCAAATGCTTAACCCATTCTGGGCGGGAACCCCTTTAGGTGTTTTAAGCATTATGTTACGCTTTAGCTGTTGAAAAATAGCAGATCTACAAGCACGAGTGCCTCGCTACGAGCTTGTAGATCTGCTATTTTTTTTTGAAAAATCGTGAAAATATATCTCTCAACTATTAGCTTCTGAGAGGTCCCTGGAACTTCATATTTACAGATGAGGGTCGGCAGCCAATTACAGATAATGTTTGGGGTCCTTTGACTCCTTGACATGAAATAGACATGAATAATAATCTGTATTATTTCGAGACCGTTCCATTTTTATGGACGATAACCCACCTTGCCGTTAGTGTCCTTGCCATTCTTCATATCATCCTTGCTTCCTTGCCCACTTCCACTCCCACTGCCGCCCCCCCCCTCCTCCTCCTCCTCCTCCTCCCCCTCCCCCATCTCCTCCCCCTCCTCCTCCTCCTCCTCCCCCAGGGACCCCCTGCTGGGACCCCCCTCCCCCTCCCGTGTCCTTGGCCCTCATGGCGTCCTGCTGGAGGTTCTCCTTGTCGTGGGGTCTGGAGGAGGGGCGCCTCTTGTTGGCCCCGCCCCCGGGCGCCACGCCCCCGGGCACCACGCCCAGCTGCAGCAGGCAGTCGATGATGTTCAGCGAGACGTCGCAGATCCTGGAGCTGATGTCGTTCCTCAGGATGGCGTAGAGCGCCCGCAGCACCGCCTGGGGGGGGAGGGGGGGTGGGGTGAGTGAGTGAGTAAAGGCTCATACATAGTCTGGATTTTCGGTGGTTAGGTGACCGCCGAACTACAACATCACGTCTCATATATATATATATATATATATATAATATATATATATAGTAGGGATGCACCGAAAGGGTAATTCTTGGCCGAAACCGAATACCGAATATCCGAATATGATTAATATTATATATCTTTTTTCCTACCATTGCTGTCATGGCCGTACCTTAAAGCTATACCTGATTTATGGCAAAATAAATGGTTATGGCAAAACTTAACTTCAATAATAATCACTATTATGGGTCCATAAACATTTATTCAGCTCATTTGAATGCATTCATTACATACACTATTCGGTGATATATTTTCTGCCTATTCGGGCCGAAACCGAATAGGCCGAAAATGCATTTTTAGCCATTTTCTGCCGAATATTTTCTGTGGCCGAATATTCAGTGCATCACTAATATATATATATATATATATATATATATATATATATATGAATGAATTTTATTTGTATAGCACCTTTCCAAACGTATAGTTTACAAAGTGCTTTACAGACAGGTTATAAAACAGTAATCATAAAAACATCAAAACAACAAAAACATCAAGACATCAGATAATAATAATAATAAAGCATGAAGAAAATAACGGGTCAATAAAACAATAAAAAAAACTATATTTAGGAAAAACACTTGGCATACAGACGTGTTTTTAAAAGCGTTTTAAAAGAAGGCACTGATTCTGCTAATCTAAGAGCCAAAGGCCCGGCCACCCCGAGTGACCAGACGCGTTGCAGGAGGAACTAGGAGGGCCCTCCCTGATGACCTAAGGGAGCGCATATATATATATATATATATATATATATATATATATATATATATATATATATTGCTGACTCACGGTGAGGTGAATATATTCATACCAGTAAGACGCGCAAACGCGGGAAGCGAACGCAGCTCGTACATATTTGGGTTTTGGACGTACCGTATAGCTGCTTTGGGGACTCCTTATATGGTTATGGCTGAGTCATGGTGACACAAATCACTCAGCTCCATATATGGGCACAAAAGCGGGACAGACAGACAGACAGACAGACACGATCTGCTAGGTCTCATAGTAAGTGCTCACTGCATTCGCAATTATATATATATATTGATGACTCACGGTGAGGTCCAGCATGCCGTTCTTCAGCACAAAGTTGTTGGTGCCCTCGATGCTGTCGCCCTCCTCTGGACAGGAGTAGTTGATGCAGGAGTCGGTGAGGCTGCGCGGCAGGTTGGCGCACGCCAGCGGCTCCTCGCACGGCGACGGCGGCTCGCCGGCCGCCGGCGGCGTGCACAGCTTCTTCATGTGCTCCGTGAAGAAGTCGGCGTAGCCCACGTTGAAGGACGCCACCGTGGTGTTGAACGCTGCCATGGTGATGGTGGAGATCTGGGAGCGCACTGTGGGGGAGGGGGGGGGGAGGGAGACAGAGAGACAGAGACAGATAAAATTGAAAATATTATCCTAATCGTGTGTGTGTGTGTGTGTGTGTGTGTGTGTGTGTGTGTGTGTGTGTGTGTGTGTGTGTGTGTGTGCGTGTGTGTGTGCGTGTCCGTTCGAGCGTGTGGTCAGTGCTGTGGCTGTTGGAGTGGTCAGACATGTCTCTGAGCAGAGCCTTACCTTCCTTAACGGTGTGGTCAGTGTTGTGGCTGTTGGAGTGGTCAGGCATGTCTCTGAGCAGGGCCTTACCTTCCTTAACGGTGTGGTCAGTGTTGTGGCTGTTGGAGTGGTCAGACATGTCTCTGAGCAGAGCCTTACCTTCCTTAACGGTGTGGTCAGTGTTGTGGCTGTTGGAGTGGTCAGACATGTCTCTGAGCAGGGCCTTACCTTCCTTAACGGTGTGGTCAGTGTTGTGGCTGTTGGAGTGGTCAGGCATGTCTCTGAGCAGGGCCTTACCTTCCTTAACGGTGTGGTCAGTGTTGTGGCTGTTGGAGTGGTCAGACATGTCTCTGAGCAGAGCCTTACCTTCCTTAACGGTGTGGTCAGTGTTGTGGCTGTTGGAGTGGTCAGACATGTCTCTGAGCAGAGCCTTACCTTCTTTAACGGTGTGGTCAGTGTTGTGGCTGTTGGAGTGGTCAGACATGTCTCTGAGCAGAGCCTTACCTTCCTTAACGGTGTGGTCAGTGTTGTGGCTGTTGGAGTGGTCAGACATGTCTCTGAGCAGGGCCTTACCTTCCTTAACGGTGTGGTCAGTGTTGTGGCTGTTGGAGTGGTCAGACATGTCTCTGAGCAGAGCCTTACCTTCCTTAACGGTGTGGTCAGTGTTGTGGCTGTTGGAGTGGTCAGACATGTCTCTGAGCAGGGCCTTACCTTCCTTAACGGTGTGGTCAGTGTTGTGGCTGTTGGAGTGGTCAGGCATGTCTCTGAGCAGAGCCTTACCTTCCTTAACGGTGTGGTCAGTGCTGTGGCTGTTGGAGTGGTCAGGCATGTCTCTGAGGAGGGAATGGTGAGAGTGAGAGTGTTTGGCACTCAGGCTGTCCACGTCGGCACTCATGTCCGAGCTGCCCCTGAATTTACCTTTGAGAGAGAGAGAGAGAGAGAGAAAGAGAGAGAGAGAGAGAGAGAGAGAGAGAGAGAGAGAGAGAGAGAGAGACGACAGACCATTTCATTCACTTTCGGTGGCGCGCTACGAACTTGTAGGTCTGCTATTTTTTGAAAAATCGAAGAACGACTGAACGACATAGAAGACATTAGCTTTTTCAGAAAACTGTCAGGATGATGTAGAAGACATTTTTAGAATCTGATCTCAGGTCAGAATGGGTTAATTTGGTGCCCCTTGTCATGAGGAAGTTTGGGAATCACTTGCTTTACACGACCACCGCCTGCCTACCCATGATGGTGGCCTGTTTTTTTTTTATATATATATTTTTTATCCCACGATTTTGTAACCCATTTTTCACCCCTGTGTGAATGATCTAATGTGATCCTGGGCTCTACACACCCTCCACCAACCTAGTCCCCATATATGGGGGACAAGGGGAGACCAACCTAGTCCCCATATATGGGGGACAAGGGGAGACCAACCTAGTCCCCATATATGGGGGACAAATATATGGGGGACAAGGGGAGACCAACCTAGTCCCCATATATGGGGGACAAGGGGAGACCAACCTAGTCCCCATATATGGGGGACATGGGTAGACCAACCTAGTCCCCATATATGGGGGACAAGGGGAGATATGGGGGACAAGGGGAGACCAACCTAGTATATGGGGGACAAGGGGAGATATGGGGGACAAGGGGAGACCAACCTAGTATATGGGGGACAAGGGGAGACCAACCTAGTATATGGGGGACAAGGGGAGATATGGGGGACAAGGCGAGACCAACCTAGTCCCCATATATGGGGGACAAGGCGAGACCAACCTAGTCCCCATATATGGGGGACAAGGGGAGAGCAACCTAGTCCCCATATATGGGGGACAAGGGGAGAGCAACGGACTTGAACTCATGCTTCCTTCATGCCTGAGTGTCCAAGTTGCTCCTTTACACCTGACAGGGGGGAGTTTCCCTGGTTGGACGTAGCGCGTGGAAGGAACACGTTATTCCAACCAGTTCCTTTTGGTGGCCTGCTTCACACCACCGCCTGCCTGCCTACATACCCATGATGGTGGCCTGCCAGCCGCTGCGGTCCAGCGCGCGCCGGTCGTCTCCCAGGCCGGAGAAGCTTCCGAAGGAGAAGTTGCTGCGCGTGGGCGACACGTCCAGGTGGTCCTCGTGGAGCAGGAAGGGGACCCCCATGCGCCTCTGGCGCTTCTTCCCCGCGTGGTGGTACGGGATGGAGCCCTTCCTCTCGCGGTCATCGCGGCGGTTCTTAAACTGCGGACGAAGAAGGAGAGAGAGAGAGAGAGAGCAGGTCATCCTATAGCTGCTATAGAGCGCTGCAAGACCGTTTGGACGCGACCAGGGCCCGGCCCGCCAAAACGGTCCGGGACGTTTCTGTACCTGACCAACGACAACGGGCCCAACTTAAATATATGTTAATGGAGATTTAGAACACTTTCCTGGGGGGGTGTGTAATATGTGGTTTTAAGGCTCATACATAGTCTGGATTTACGGTGGTGAGGTGACCACCGAACTACAACATGACGTCATTTGATGTGACCACCGAACTACAACATGACGTCATTTGATGTGACCACCGAACTACAACATGACGTCATTTGATGTGACCACCGAACTACAACATGACGTCATTTGATGTGACCACCGAACTACAACATGACGTCATTTGATGTGACCACCGAACTACAACATGACGTCATTTGATGTGACCACCGAACTACAACATGACGTCATTTGATGTGACCACCGAACTACAACATGACGTCATTTGATGTGACCACCGAACTACAACATGACGTCATTTGATGTGACCACCGAACTACAACATGACGTCATTTGATGTGACCACTGAACTACAACATGACGTCACTGAGGTGACCACCGAACTACAACATGACGTCACTGAGGTGACCACCGAACTACAACATGACGTCACTGAGGTGACCACCGAACTACAACATGACGTCACTGAGGTGACCACCGAACTACAACATGACGTCACTGAGGTGACCACCGAACTACAACATGACGTCACTGAGGTGACCACCGAACTACAACATGACGTCACTGAGGTGTCCACCGAACTACAACATGACGTCACTGAGGTGTCCACCGAACTACAACATGACGTCACTGAGGTGACCACCGAACTACAACATGACGTCACTGAGGTGACCACCGAACTACAACATGACGTCACTGAGCCGCGGTGAAGAGCAAACCACCGCCACCGCCCTTCTCTCTGTTTTTACTCACCACCGCTCAACGTTATTTCAGCTCAGGTGGTCACCTCACCACCGGAGCGGTGGTCACCTCACCACCGGAGCGGTGGTCACCTCACCACCGAAAATACACACCTTCTTGAAGATGTTTATCCCCAGGTCAGAGGCCAGGTCTGGGACGGCCGCTCTGCGCAGGTTGGTCAGAGACACCTTGGAGAACGTCTCCGACGACAGAGACTTCCCCTCCTCGTTGCACTTCATGCTCATGTCCTGCACACACACAAACACACACACGCACACACACACGCACACACACACACACACGCACACACGCACACACACGCACACACGCACACACGCACACGCACAAACACACGCACACGCACGCACACACACACACACACGCGCGCACACACGCACACGCACACGCACAAACACACGCACACGCACGCACGCACGCACCAGTGGGAGACGGCAGTGATGATATTACAATTCAGTCCATTTAGCAGACGCTCTTAATCCAGAGTGATTTACAGTAGGCAAGAACAACGCAACATCAAATGCATTGTCAAGTCATCATTTCTCGCATTCCACGCCTGATTTGGCTAAAAGATCGGCATCCAACATCCTCACATCGCAGAACGCGGCGTCTGATTAAACGGAGCTCGTTTTTAACCCATTCTGTACGGGAACCCGTTTTGGTGTTAGCATCATGTTATGCTTTAGCTATTTAAAAAATAGCAGATCTACAAGCTCATAGCGCGCCACCGAGTGGCGCGCTACGAGCTTGTAGGTCTGCTATTTTAGAAAAATCGAAGAACGACTGACATTTTTTTCTCAGGTCAGAATGGGTTCATCAGACCAGTGCGTGTCCAGTGGAAACCTCGTATGAATCTGATCTCAGGTCAGAATGGGTTCATCAGACCAGTGTGTGTCCAGTAGTGGAAACCTCGTATGAATCTGATCTCAGGTCAGAATGGGTTATAATCAGACCAGTGTGTGTGTCCAGTGGAAACCTCGTATGAATCTGATCTCAGGTCAGAATGGGTTAAACACACACACACACCTGCGTTTTGTGGGTGTTGACGAGGGAGGGCGTGGTGGCCACCATGGAGCTGCTGCGGGGGCGTGGCAGGGGCGGGGCCAGCGGCTCGGCGGGGCCGCCGCGCTCCGGCCTCTCCTCCAGGACGTGGCGGAGGCGCGTCAGGTAGAAGAGCAGCGCCCAGTGCACGCCCTCCTCCGTCCAGTGGGGCTGCAGCAGGCAGCGCAGTACCGCCACGTCGAAGTAGGTGGCGTAGCGCGCCCGCTGCGCCAGCGACGGAGGCACGCCGGCGGGCGCCGACGTCCTGATGGAGACGGGGGAGGGACGAGAGGATTGATTGATAATTTTTGATGCAAACAGTACAGGGTACAGTCAAGCACAGCATTGGTCCAAAAGGATGGTACCGAAGAAAGACCTTAGCGGTCTTGTTTCCATTCGGGTCCCATGCATTCATTCACAATGACAACAAAGGGAGGAAGGGAGAGATGGAGTCATTTATTATAATAATAATAATAATAATAATAAGACCAGAGAACCGATTCTATACACAAGGAAGCCAGAGCAGCTTGTGAATTGCAATAACAACAATTAGAATAAATTACGTACTATTTTTATTACGTTTTCTTTTATTTTCTTTTAAGTTTTCTACTGTGTGTGTGTTTATTTTGTTTTTTTGTAAGTGTCTGTAGTGTGTGTGTGTGTGTGTGTGTGTGTGTGTGTGTGTGTGTGTGTGTGTGTGTGTGTGTGTGTGTGTGTGTGTGTGTGTGTGTGTGTGCGCGCTATACAGCTGCGCCCTCTGGCGAAAAAAAATTCTTCTAAATCCCGACAGTTTTTGGGAGAAAATAAATTCTGCCAGATGAGAACTAGAAGGTAGGGGTTAGGAGTCTTGCTCAAGGACACTTCAACACAGACTATAGGGGAGAAGATAGGGCTTAGGAGTCTTGTTCAAGGACACTTCAACGGGGGAGAAGCCATGAGCTCTCTCTCCCTCTACCCACTAACCTACAGATGCCCACAATGGCAATGATTAATGAATGGCAGTAAGTAATGGCAGAATGATTAATTGGCAATGGCAAGCAACATACTGTAATAAGCACATGACGATGACCATAACATTTGGGACTTAAACGATGCGCCCTACAGTGTAGGGCCTACAGTGTAGGGCCTACAGTGTAGGGCCTACAGTGTAGGGCCTACAGTGTAGGGCCTACAGTGTAGGGCCTACAGTGTAGGGCTACACAACCAAAGGTTGTACCCAAAGTTCAACATTTGAAGTGAAGTGTAGTCGCTGCTCTGTGTATATATATATATATATATATATATATATAAGAACTGAACGCATTCCAATAACATTTACTATTATATAATATATATTATATTGTATTAGCTTCTACCAGCCAGATGAATGCACGTCTGCTTGTTCATGATACAGAGCTCTCTCTCTCTCTCTCTCTCTCTTCACCATTTCTCCTGTAAATATCATCATCAGTCTCCGTCGCACGGCCTTTATTAAGAATGCATCAAACACAGAGAGAGAGAGAGAGAGAGTCTAAGCCTACGTGAGTCCACTGTAAATAAGCAGTGATGAAGGTCAGAGGCTGATGACTGCAGACTACATCATATGGAACACTGGCTGCACTACACCACCTCTCTATGAGAGAGACTACACTATACACCACCTCTCTATGAGAGAGAGACTACACTATACACCACCTCTCTAGAGAGAGAGAGAGAGAGAGAGAGAGAGGACAGGCTGTGTTCTCGCTGTAGTCAAAGAGTGGTGGAGACAGAGCTCCACTTCTTGACTGCATGTTAAAAAATATGAACATATTAGAGAAGAATACTATACCCTAAGAGAGAGAGAGAGAGAGAGAGAGAGAGAGAGAGAGAGACTCCACAACCTATCTAGGGGTGGGGGGGGGAGAGAGAGAGAGAGAGAGAGAGAGAGAGAACATTAGGTATAGGAACAAGCAGAAAGGCTGTGACAGAGACAGAGAGAGAGAGAGAGAGAGAGAGAGAGAGAGAGACAGAGAAGCATTTAATCACAGTCGTTATAATAAATCGAGCCAGAAGAGATGGATCAATATCTACATGGATCATTGAGAGAGAGAGACAGACAGAGAGTACAGCGGAGAGAGGCTGCACGCATCATGTTTCACTGTCTAGCCGGCGCACGTGTGCTCACACACACACACACACAGTCACACACACACACACACACACACACAGTCACACACACAGTCACACACACACACACAGTTACACACACACACACACACACACACACAGTCACACACACAGGCACACACACACGCACGCACGCACAGCAACTGTTGTGTCAGGTTGCCATGGAGACAGATTGAGCCCGTGTGTGTCGTCAGAGACGATGCAGCAGCAGCTGGAAGCCGTTGCCGTGGAAACTGACTCGGCATCGCAGGTCGGACGGACGGTCGGACGGACGGGCAGTGGGCGTCGCCCGGCGCAGTGGAGGAACCAATCATTCGTCGCATACATCATTTTTTCTTTTTTTATCCCACGATTTTGCAACCCTTTTTTTTTCTCCACCCAATGTCAATTATCTAATGTAATCCTGGTCGCTATATATGTACACTCCCTCTGGCAACCTGGGGAGAGTAGCAGCGGACTGACCTCATGCTTCCTTCACTGCATGAGGAGTCCAAGCCGCTCCTTTTCACCTGACAGGGGGGGAGGGGAAGGATCACGTTATTCTGACCAGTTCCTTTCCCCCTCCGTCAGACTGGCCAATAGGGGATGAGAGGAGGCAGTTTAGAGACCAGGATTACTGTGATGATGAATGCATTTGCAAAGATGCAAGGTAGAAAAATGATGATCTCGCAAAAGCCGATTTAGGCAAAGGATTGCAAATTAGAATCCGTTACAGACATACAGTACAACACGCAAGGCTGAAATATTTGCAGCAGCAGTGCATGTTTCTGTATTATCGTGCAAAACAGCTGATAGTCGAACCATTTGTTTCTCACAACAAGTCCCTCTCTGTAATCTGCAGTCAAGAGCTGTACTGTACATTTACAGTCATTCAGTGTCTCGCGTCTTTATCTTATATCTAATACTCAGCTTGTATTGACCTTCTTTCTCATCACTGTTTCCAGAGTCTAGGGGAAATTATATGCTGGTGTCAAAATACAAGAACACGCACGAACGCAAACACGCATGCACGCACGCACGCACTAACACACACAGGCAATCACAATTAAAAATTCACACCATAAAGAGGGAGAAGCAATTAATCCGCCTTTGTGGAGTGCACACTGAGAAACAATGGAGCTATAAAGCTCTCTCTGTGTGTGTGTGTGTGTGTGTGTGTGTGTGTGTGTGTGTGTGTGTGTGTGTGTGTGTGTGTGTGTGTGTAAAGCTCTCTGCCTGCCTCTGCACGGCCGTGTGTGACTGGCTTAAAGAAACCTAATGTACGCACGCCACTGGAAATGAGATGAGGTAGAGCAGTGGTTCTCAACCAGTGGTCCGGGGTTGAGAACCACTTTAATGCTCAGTTTACGGGATTCCCATTTCCCAGACAGGCTACCATGACCAGTCTGTCCTCTGCAGTGAGAAGTGACCAGACAGGCTACCATGACCAGTCTGTCCTCTGCAGTGAGAAGTGACCAGACAGGCTAACATGACCAGTCTGCAGTGAGAAGTGACCAGACAGGCTACCATGACCAGTCTGCCCTCTGCAGTGACCAGACAGGCTACCATGACCAGTCTGCCCTCTGCAGTGACCAGACAGGCTACCATGACCAGTCTGCCCTCTGCAGTGACCAGACAGGCTACCATGACCAGTCTGCAGTGAGAAGTGACCAGACAGGCTACCATGACCAGTCTGCAGTGAGAAGTGACCAGACAGGCTACCATGACCAGTCTGCAGTGAGAAGTGACCAGACAGGCTACCATGACCAGTCTGCAATGTGAAGTGACCAGACAGGCTACCATGACCAGTCTGCCCTCTGCAGTGACCAGACAGGCTACCATGACCAGTCTGTCCTCTGCAGTGAGAAGTGACCAGACAGGCTAACATGACCAGTCTGCAGTGAGAAGTGACCAGACAGGCTACCATGACCAGTCTGCCCTCTGCAGTGACCAGACAGGCTACCATGACCAGTCTGCCCTCTGCAGTGACCAGACAGGCTACCATGACCAGTCTGCCCTCTGCAGTGACCAGACAGGCTACCATGACCAGTCTGCAGTGAGAAGTGACCAGACAGGCTACCATGACCAGTCTGCAGTGAGAAGTGACCAGACAGGCTACCATGACCAGTCTGCAGTGAGAAGTGACCAGACAGGCTACCATGACCAGTCTGCAATGTGAAGTGACCAGACAGGCTACCATGACCAGGCAATTAATCCGCCTTTGTGGAGTGCACACTGAGAAACAATGGAGCTATAAAGCTCTCTCTGTGTGTGTGTGTGTGTGTGTGTGTGTGTGTGTGTGTGTGTGTGTGTGTGTGTGTGTGTGTGTGTGTGTGTGTGTGTGTGTGTGTGTGTGTGTGTAAAGCTCTCTGCCTGCCTCTGCACGGCCGTGTGTGACTGGCTTAAAGAAACCTAATGTACGCACGCCACTGGAAATGAGATGAGGTAGAGCAGTGGTTCTCAACCAGTGGTCCGGGGTTGAGAACCACTTTAATGCTCAGTTTACGGGATTCCCATTTCCCAGACAGGCTACCATGACCAGTCTGTCCTCTGCAGTGAGAAGTGACCAGACAGGCTACCATGACCAGTCTGTCCTCTGCAGTGAGAAGTGACCAGACAGGCTAACATGACCAGTCTGCAGTGAGAAGTGACCAGACAGGCTACCATGACCAGTCTGCCCTCTGCAGTGACCAGACAGGCTACCATGACCAGTCTGCCCTCTGCAGTGACCAGACAGGCTACCATGACCAGTCTGCCCTCTGCAGTGACCAGACAGGCTACCATGACCAGTCTGCAGTGAGAAGTGACCAGACAGGCTACCATGACCAGTCTGCAGTGAGAAGTGACCAGACAGGCTACCATGACCAGTCTGCAGTGAGAAGTGACCAGACAGGCTACCATGACCAGTCTGCAATGTGAAGTGACCAGACAGGCTACCATGACCAGTCTGCCCTCTGCAGTGACCAGACAGGCTACCATGACCAGTCTGTCCTCTGCAGTGAGAAGTGACCAGACAGGCTAACATGACCAGTCTGCAGTGAGAAGTGACCAGACAGGCTACCATGACCAGTCTGCCCTCTGCAGTGACCAGACAGGCTACCATGACCAGTCTGCCCTCTGCAGTGACCAGACAGGCTACCATGACCAGTCTGCCCTCTGCAGTGACCAGACAGGCTACCATGACCAGTCTGCAGTGAGAAGTGACCAGACAGGCTACCATGACCAGTCTGCAGTGAGAAGTGACCAGACAGGCTACCATGACCAGTCTGCAGTGAGAAGTGACCAGACAGGCTACCATGACCAGTCTGCAATGTGAAGTGACCAGACAGGCTACCATGACCAGTCTGCCCTCTGCAGTGACCAGACAGGCTACCATGACCAGTCTGCCCTCTGCAGTGACCAGACAGGCTACCATGACCAGTCTGCCCTCTGCAGTGTGAAGTGAGGCAGAGTGATCATGCCAGGCTGACCCCAGGCATGGGCACGCTCAACCCAACCAAGCCGAGCCGAGCCAAGACATGCCATGCCAGGTGAGGCCATGCCAGGCCAGAGACACTGCCAATACAGTCCTCCCATCCACCGCATTACTTCAGCATAATTACCTTGGCTTACCTTACCCTGTACGGTGCGTTTATTATATATAGCGCCATTACGCAAAGCGCTGCACGACGTGCATTACTTACGTTCGCGCACGCACGCACAACGACAGAATCAACACTGTTATATTTTCCGCTCGAGCTCCCAAACTGTGGAATGCACTGCCAGTGCACATTAGGGTAGCCCCATCCGTCCCCATTTTCACGTTTCGTCTAAAAACTCACCTTTATACAGAGTACTTTTTAACTACTTAATTAGCCAATTTGTACATACATGCTTGATATTGTTTTGTTTGCCATTATAATCTTGTTACTGTCTGTTTTATCTTGTTTTTAATCCTGTTCTGTGCAGCACTTTGGAACTATGTTTTGAAAAGCGCTATACAAATAAAGTTCATATCATATCATATCATATAGTCTGCATTACAACGTGCATCTACTTCCACATCACTGATTAACCGCATTGAAATCATTTCGCTGAGTCAGGGAGGGTTTCTGGGGAATGGTTGGTTCGCTACGAAAAGGATCTTGGAGGCACTTAATCATCTCCGCTCCACTGATCAAGTGACACTTACCGTGTAGCTTTTAACCGCTTTAAACCATTATATTAAACTTTAGCTGTTGGAAAAATAGCAGATCTCCAAGCTCACAGCGCGGCACTGAGTGCCGCACTAGATCTGCGTGTGTAGATCTGCATTTTGTTTTATCTTGAAAATGCCAGGCCAGGCCAGACCAGACCAGACCAGACCAGAGACACTGCCAATACAGTCATCCCTTCCAGCGCATTACTTCAGCAGAATTACCTTGCCTTGTACGTGTAACAACGGGAAATGGTGCGTTCATTATATATAGAGCGCCGCAGTCCCCGCCCCCTTTCAGAAAAGCGAGTGGCCCAGGAAGTGGAAGCCCCATGCATTCTCCCATCGGCACTTTTAATATAATTTATTTAAAGACGGTTACGCCGCGGACAAAGCCAATTCGGATCGTGACGAATCATTACAATGAACACAATGTTTTGGGACGATCAAATCATTAGAAAGAAGAAAAGAAAGTCAGGAGACAACACCATTTGTTTTATTTTTCGTCTTATAAATTATTTGATCGGCCCAAAATATTGTGTTCATTGTCATGATTCGTCACGATCCGAATTGGCTTTGTCCGCGGCGTAACCGTCTTTAAATAAATTATATTAAAAGTGCCGATGGGAGAATGCATGGGGCTTCCACTTCCTGGGCCACTCGCTTTTCTGAAAGGGGGCGGGACTGTGGCGCTCTATAGCGCCATTATGCAAAGTGCTGCACAACGTATTACTTACTTACGTTCACACACACGTGCACGCAACGTTATGGTGATTTGGTTTTAAAACGTCACTCACTTCTTCTTGGAGAGCCCCTGGACCGTGGGAGGCTGTTGGGAGGGGCCGCCTTTTTCCACCGAGTTACCACGGCGACAGCTCTGATCCCCAGCCCCGGGGGACGACGAATCCGATTGGGCGGCTTCGCAGACCACCTGGAACCCCTGTTTGGGGGGGGGGGGGGGGAAGAGAGAGAGAGAGAGAGAGAGAGAAAGAGAGGCGGGGGAAGACATCAATCACATGCAGTATAATAATAATAATAATCCAGTCGTTTTCAAAGTGTGGGCACCAATTGGAAAAGGAGAGATAAAATGTGTAAAATCTCTACAAGCTCACAAAACGTCACAATTCGACATGTTGTGAGTTTGTATAGTTTACACCTTTCATGCCCTACTGAGAAACCTGATGTACAAATTTATGTGTCGGCTCAATGAGTCTAAAAACTGCATAATTATGCTGCTACTGTATGTAACCCCAGCTTCAGTAGCACCAGGTACCGGTCTGCTTTTTGGAAGCACTGGTATGAATGTTTATTGTAAAATTATGTTTTTATGGGTTAGGGGTGTTTCTCTCTGTATGCAGTGTTTTATGTTGTCTGTTGTTATTGGACCTTGAGTCTGAACAAATTAAGTTGATTGATTGATTGTACATTACATTTCTTTCATTTACATATACATGTTGTATCCATTTCACTAAAGGGGGGGGGGGGGGCGCAGCCAGAAGCTGTGGCTCATGTGAGGAGGACAGAGTATAGTGTCTGCTGTGACAGAGGAGCCTGGCTATAGAGGAGGACAGAGTCTGTGTCTGCTGTGACAGAGGAGCCTGGCTATAGAGGAGGACAGAGTCTGTGTCTGCTGTGACAGAGGAGCCTCATGTGAGGAGGACAGAGTCTGTGTCTGCTGTGACAGAGGAGCCTCATGTGAGGAGGACAGAGTCTGTGTCTGCTGTGACAGAGGAGCCTGGCTATAGAGGAGGACAGAGTCTGTGTCTGCTGTGACAGAGGAGCCTGGCTATAGAGGAGGACAGAGTCTGTGTCTGCTGTGACAGAGGAGCCTGGCTATAGAGGAGGACAGAGTCTGTGTCTGCTGTGACAGAGGAGCCTGGCTATAGAGGAGGACAGAGTCTGTGTCTGCTGTGACAGAGGAGCCTCATGTGAGGAGGACAGAGTCTGTGTCTGCTGTGACAGAGGAGCCTGGCTATAGAGGAGGACAGAGTCTGTGTCTGCTGTGACAGAGGAGCCTCATGTGAGGAGGACAGAGTCTGTGTCTGCTGTGACAGAGGAGCCTGGCTATAGCGATGGATGGACGTCCTTTCCGGCACTAATGAATATGAGGTGGGATGGGAGAGATGGGGGGAGGGGAGGGGAGGGGAGGGAGGGCGGATGTGTGTCTGTGTCCTGCTCGGACGCATTCAATCATACTGTAGTTGCTGTAGATCTGAATTATACTTGGCCGCCTTGTCGCGCAGCAGAGCTCCAAAAAAAAAACCAGCCGATCTACAGTATAAGCCGACAACACGCCGGGCTGCAGCTGTGACGCGCCGTGAGCTTGTTGATCTGTTATTTTTGTCAGTGCGCCACAGCTACAGTAAGCATGGATCAGGCTTAACACATTTTAGACCTGAGGATGATTCTACAAAGGCCTTCAAAAATGCTAACAGTTTTCTGAAAAACTCATGTTTCTATGTCAGTGTGGTGCTCAAACCATTTCATGTCAAGGACACCCCAAGGGTAGGTACCCTCACAAAAAACATGCAGTAATCCTGGTCTCTAAACTGCCTCCCCCTGGCCAGCCGGGGCGCCTGATGGAGGGGAAAGGAACTGGTTGGAATAACGTGTTCCTTCCACGCGCTACGTCCAACCAGGGAAACTCCCCCCTGTCAGGTGTAAAGGAGCAACTTGGACACTCAGGCATGAAGGGAGCATGAGTTAAGTCCGTTGCTCTCCCCAGGTTGGCGGAGGGTGTGTAGAGCCCAGGATCACAGTAGATGATTGGCACAGGGGTGAAAAATGGGTTACAAAATCGTGGGATAAAAAATATATTTAAAGGACGCCCCAAAAATATATATGTATTTGGCTGCGGACCCCCATATATAAAATATGTTGTACCAGGGACCCCCCCACAAGAAGCAACGATTTCAGTTAAAAACGTTCACTCTGAAAGAATATATATTCCAAATTTGCGACACTTTTTCACAATTTTTCAAAAATAGCAAGCTCGTAGTGCGGCACTCGCTATATGAGCTTGTAGATCTGCCATTTCTCAATAGCTAAAGTATAACATAATGCTTAAAAACACCACATGGCGTTCCCGTTCAGAATGGCTTAACACATTCACTCACCATGGGACCGGGGTTAGGGGACGGGTTGCCAGATCCACAGGGCTTAGCGGACGGGTTGCCAGATCCACAGGGGTTAGAGGACGGGTTGCCAGATCCACAGGGGTTAGCGGACGGGTTGCCAGATCCACAGGGGCTGCACTGTTTGTTGACCAGGGAGTTTCTCTTGGCTGCACGATTGTGGATAAGATTAGATTCAATTATATACATGATCTGCAGAATGAATAGAGGGGGTTGCAGGAGATGCAATTGGAGCAGATTTAGGAGAATGCATTTAGAGTAGACTTGGAAACTAGCCAAGGAAGACCACCCTTCACTGTGGTGTATATTTAGAAATGAAGACTAAGCTTCACTGTGGTATATATTTAGAAATAAAGACTAGCTTCACTGTGGTATATATTTAGAAATGAAGACTAAGCTTCACTGTGGTATATATTTAGAAATGAAGACTAAGCTTCACTGTGGTATATATTTAGAAATGAAGACTAAGCTTCACTGTGGTATATATTTAGAAATGAAGACTAAGCTTCACTGTGGTATATATTTAGAAATGAAGACTAAGCTTCACTGTGGTATATATTTAGAAATGAAGACTAAGCTTCACTGTGGTATATATTTAGAAATGAAGACTAAGCTTCACTGGGATATATATTTAGAAATGAAGACCACCCTTCACTGTGTAATAATAATTTATATATATTTTATAAATAAAGACTAAGCTTCACTGTGATATATATTTAGAAATAAAGACTAGCTTCACTGTGGTATATGTTTATAAATAAAGACTAAGCTTCACTGTGATATATATTTAGAAATAAAGACTAGCTTCACTGTGGTATATGTTTATAAATAAAGACTAGCTTCACTGTGGTATACATTTAGAAATTAAATGAATGGTGGGGTGGTGGGAAACCCCCTTTTTAACAAAAATAAAAAATAAAAACATGATAGAAAATTAAAAAAAATAAAAATCCCTACAGTGGTTTCTTGCACTCCGCATATCTCTAAACCTTAATAATAATAATAATAAAACTTTATTTGTATAGCACCTTTCATGACATGAAATGCAGCTCAAAGTGCTTTACAGAACAATGGAGAATAAAAGAAAAGAACAACATTAAAATACAATGCAATACAGTGAGGACATGAATAACAAAAAATAAAAGATCAATTAACCCATTCTGGGCGGGCACCCATTTTGGTGTTAGCACTATGTTATGCTTTAGCTATTGAAAAATAGCAGACCTACAAGCTCATAGCGCGCCACCGAGTGGCGCGCTACGAGCTTGTAGGTCTGCTATTTTTGAAAAATCGAAGAACGACTGACATTTTTTAGAATCTGATCTCAGGTCAGAATTGGTTAATCAGACCAGTGTGTGTCCAGTGGAAACCTCGTATGAATCTGATCTCAGGTCAGAATGGGTTAAAAGCAATGTTGTAATGTTTTCGGACTCCCTAGTGTTGTGTTTTTGAGCAGCAAAATTAGATTTTAGTTTTAGTCATAGTCTTTTTGAATAGTTTTAGTTACATTTTAGTCACCTGGAATTAATTAGTGTTAGTCTAGTTTTACTAGCCGACTAAATATCATAAGATTTTAGAAGAAAATGTATTTTATTCTATACTTTATACTATATGACACCAAAGGGGATCCCGCCCAGAATGGATTAACCCATTCTGACCTGAGATCAGATTCATACGAGGTTTCCACTGGGACACACACTGGTCTGATTAACCAAATCTGACCTGAGATCAGATTCTGAAAATGTCAGTCGTTTTTCGATTTTGATTTTTCAAAAAATAGCAGACCTACAAGCTCGTAGCGCGCCACTCGGTGGCGCGCTACGAGGTTGTAGATCTGCTATTTTTTAATAGCTAAAGCATAGCATAATGCTAACACCAAAAGGGGATCCCGCCCATGGATTAACAACCCATGGATTAACAAGTTTGACGGGTTTGAAAATGGTTGTGTTTGTTGGTGTTTTTTCCGTGCGTCACTCACCCGTCACGATATTTCTGACGGGTTTGATGAGCGCCGAGAAGGCGGGGACATCGGGCATGCGGTGCTCCCACATTGGCTGCCATATGACCAGGCCGCTGGCCAATCGGAAGGTCAGGTCAGACTCCTGCGGGAAAAGAAAATAAATAAATCGCGTTATTTCTTTTTCTGTAATTAATAAAAATCAATGGTTAATGTCCCAGCCCCGGCTGAAGAGTAATTATTTTAAAAACACATAACACACCATCATCATATCCCAGGATCTCATTAGGAACTTTTAGGATCATGTAATGCTCCCGCTGCGTTGTCACTCAAAACATAATTTGTCGCACGGCAGGCAAACACGGAGGTAATCCCCTGGGGTAGTAAAACCAATCTGTTTACACAGAGATCAATAGGGGTGTGTGTGTGTGTGTGTGTGTGCGTGCGTGCGTGTGTGCGTGTGTGCGTGCGTGCATGTGTGCGTGCGTGCGTGCATGCGTGCGTGTGTGTGCGTGCGTTAATTTCATCGTATAATTAATGTGCACTTTAAAACCAGGAAAGCATCCGTGTCATTTTAGTTGTTGCGTTTGCCATTACAGAATACCAGATCTACAAGCTTGCAGCGCGGCACAAAGTGGCGATCTTGTACATCTGCTATTTTTGGAGAAAAATAATGTCGCCCCACAGAGGGTAGGGACGGCCACAGAGAAGGCCCTGTCACCCCACAGAGGGTAGGGACGGCCACAGAGAAGGCCCCGTCACCCCACAGAGGGTAGGGACGGCCACAGAGAAGGCCCCGTCACCCCACAGAGGGTAGGGACGGCCACAGAGAAGGCCCTGTCTCCCCACAGAGGGTAGGGACGGCCACAGAGAAGGCCCCGTCACCCCACAGAGGGTAGGGACGGCCACAGAGAAGGCCCCGTCACCCCACAGAGGGTAGGGACGGCCACAGAGAAGGCCCCGTCGCCCCACAGAGGGTAGGGACGGCCACAGAGAAGGCCCCGTCACCCCACAGAGGGTAGGGGGGGCCACAGAGAAGGCCCCGTCACCCCACAGAGGGTAGGGACGGCCACAGAGAAGGCCCTGTCACCCCACAGAGGGTAGGGACGGCCACAGAGAAGGCCCTGTCGCCCCCACAGAGGGTAGGGACGGCCACAGAGAAGGCCCTGTCGCCCCCACAGAGGGTAGGGGCCACAGAGAAGGCCCTGTCGCCCCCATAGAGGGTAGGGGCCACAGAGAAGGCCCTGTCACCCCCATAGAGGGTAGGGGCCACAGAGAAGGCCCCGTCACCCCCATAGAGGGTAGGGGCCACAGAGAAGGCCCCGTCGCCCCCACAGAGGGTAGGGGCCACAGAGAAGGCCCCGTCACCCCCATAGAGGGTAGGGGCCACAGAGAAGGCCCTGTCACCCCACAGAGGGTAGGGACGGCCACAGAGAAGGCCCTGTCGCCCCACAGAGGGTAGGGACGGCCACAGAGAAGGCCCCGTCACCCCACAGAGGGTAGGGACGGCCACAGAGAAGGCCCCGTCACCCCACAGAGGGTAGGGACGGCCACAGAGAAGGCCCCGTCACCCCACAGAGGGTAGGGACGGCCACAGAGAAGGCCCCGTCACCCCACAGAGGGTAGGGACGGCCACAGAGAAGGCCCCGTCACCCCACAGAGGGTAGGGACGGCCACAGAGAAGGCCCCGTCACCCCACAGAGGGTAGGGACGGCCACAGAGAAGGCCCCGTCACCCCACAGAGGGTAGGGACGGCCACAGAGAAGGCCCCGTCACCCCACAGAGGGTAGGGGCCACAGAGAAGGCCCCGTCTCCCCACAGAGGGTAGGGGCCACAGAGAAGGCCCCGTCACCCCACAGAGGGTAGGGGCCACAGAGAAGGCCCCGTCGCCCCCACAGAGAAGGCCCCGTCTCCCCACAGAGGGTAGGGGCCACAGAGAAGGCCCCGTCGCCCCCACAGAGAAGGCCCTGTCTCCCCACAGAGGGTAGGGGCCACAGAGAAGGCCCCGTCTCCCCACAGAGGGTAGGGGCCACAGAGAAGGCCCCGTCGCCCCCACAGAGAAGGCCCCGTCTCCCCACAGAGGGTAGGGGCCACAGAGAAGGCCCCGTCGCCCCCACAGAGAAGGCCCTGTCTCCCCACAGAGGGTAGGGGCCACAGAGAAGGCCCCGTCGCCCCCACAGAGAAGGCCCTGTCTCCCCACAGAGGGTAGGGGCCACAGAGAAGGCCCCGTCGCCCCCACAGAGAAGGCCCTGTCTCCCCACAGAGGGTAGGGGCCACAGAGAAGGCCCTGTGGCCCCATAGAGGGTAGGGGCCACAGAGAAGGCCCCGTGGCCCCCACAGAGGGTAGGGGCCACAGAGAAGGCCCCGTCGCCCCACAGAGGGCCCATAAATGTTGCAACACACCTTGATGCGGTGGATGAGCGGGGCGAACAGGAACACGAACAGCTCCACGGTCACCATGCTCTTGTTGAACAGCTTGGCGCGCGCCTGCTCGTCCTCCTCCGGCGGCGCCTCGCCGTGCCGCGGCGGCTGGGGCCCCGCCCCCGCCCCGGAACCGGCCCCCGAGCAGGAGGAGCCCCCCGGTGGTGGGGGTGGGGGGCCCCCCGGCCCCGACGGCGAGGAGGGGAACCCCTGGTTGGTCCCCGCCTGGTTCCCGGTGGGCTGCTGGAGGAAACCACCGCCGCCAACGCCACCGCCGCCGCTGCTGCTGCCGCTGCCCGCCGACCAGCCGTGGCCCAGGCTGGGCTCGTGGTTGCAGTCCTGGGCGGCCTCCAGCAGCATCCAGTGGAGCGTGTGGAGCAGCTTGGTCTCTGCCACGCCCAGCTTGTCCTGGTGGCCTGGGTGGGGAGGGTGGGGGAGTGAAGACCTGTTAGTGTTCTCCCCGTGTCCCCTAGGGTAGGTACCCTCACATGTTCTCCCCGTGTCCCCTAGGGTAGGTACCCTCACAAAAAACATGCAGTAATCCTGTTCTCTAAACTGCCTCCCCCTGGCCAGCCGGGGCGCCTGATGGAGGGGGAAGGAACTGGTTGGAATAACGTGTTCCTTCCACGCGCTACGTCCAACCAGGGAAACTCCCCCCTGTCAGGTGTAAAGGAGCAACTTGGACACTCAGGCATGAAGGAAGCATGAGTTCAAGTCCGTTGGTCTCCCCTTGTCCCCCATATATGGGGACTAGGTTGGTCTCCCCTTGTCCCCCATATATGGGGACTAGGTTGGTCTCCCCTTGTCCCCCATATATGGGGACTAGGTTGGTGGAGGGTGTGTAGAGCCCAGGATCACATTAGATGATTGACACAGGGGTGAAAAATGGGTTACAAAATCGTGGGATAAAAAATATGTCTCTGCCACGCCCAGCTTGTCCTGGTGGCCTGCAGGGAGGAGTCAAGACCTGTTAGGGCCGATTCATACTCCTATTTTAACCGCCGTTTCGGCGCTGCTGTAGTGCCCAAATGATTTCGTCTCGTCAGACATTTTCAGTAGCACCGAAGAGCCGACCTTAGGACGACATACATGTATGTTAGAATTACATATCATTTTGGGGGTCCTTGACATGAAAATGACCACTGACATGGCCCCACAGAGGGTAGGGGGGGGTTTTCAGAAAACTGTCAGAATTTAGAAGGAATTCATTTTTTGTAGAATCGTCCTCAGGTCTAAATGGGTTAGGGATGAGGGGTGAAAATAGGGCCCTAAGTGTCGTTGTTTAAATGGGTTAGGGATGAGGGGTGAAAATAGGGCCCTAAGTGTCGTTGTTTAAATGGGTTAGGGATGAGGGGTGAAAATAGGGCCCTAAGTGTCGTTGTTTAAATGGGTTAGGGATGAGGGGTGAAAATAGGGCCCTAAGTGTCGTTGGGTTAGGGATGAGGGGTGAAAATAGGGCCCTAAGTGTCGTTGTTTAAATGGGTTAGGGATGAGGGGTGAAAATAAGGCCCTAAGTGTCGTTGGGTTAGGGATGAGGGGTGAAAATAGGGCCCTAAGTGTCGTTGTTTAAATGGGTTAGGGATGAGGGGTGAAAATAGGGCCCTAAGTGTCGTTGGGTTAGGGATGAGGGGTGAAAATAGGGCACTAAGTGTCGTTGTTTAAATGGGTTAGGGATGAGGGGTGAAAATAGGGCCCTAAGTGTCGTTGGGTTAGGGATGAGGGGTGAAAATAGGGCCCTAAGTGTCGTTGTTTAAATGGGTTAGGGATGAGGGGTGAAAATAGGGCACTAAGTGTCGTTGTTTAAATGGGTTAGGGATGAGGGGTGAAAATAGGGCCCTAAGTGTCTCAGGTCTAAATGGGTTAGGGATGAGGGGTGAAAATAGGGCCCTAAGTGTCGTTGTTTAAATGGGTTAGGGATGAGGGGTGAAAATAGGGCCCTAAGTGTCTCAGGTCTAAATGGGTTAGGGATGAGGGGTGAAAATAGGGCCCTAAGTGTCGTTGTTTAAATGGGTTAGGGATGAGGGGTGAAAATAGGGCCCTAAGTGTCGTTGTTTAAATGGGTTAGGGATGAGGGGTGAAAATAGGGCCCTAAGTGTCTCAGGTCTAAATGGGTTAGGGATGAGGGGTGAAAATAGGGCCCTAAGTGTCGTTGTTTAAATGGGTTAGGGATGAGGGGTGAAAATAGGGCCCTAAGTGTCGTTGTTTAAATGGGTTAGGGATGAGGGGTGAAAATAGGGCCCTAAGTGGGTCTAAATGGGTTAGGGACGAGGGGTGAAAATAGGGCCCTAAGTGTCTCAGGTCTAAATGGGTTAGGGATGAGGGGTGAAAATAGGGCCCTAAGTGTCTCAGGTCTAAATGGGTTAGGGATGAGGGGTGAAAATAGGGCCCTAAGTGTCTCAGGTCTAAATGGGTTAGGGATGAGGGGTGAAAATAGGGCCCTAAGTGTCTCAGGTCTAAATGGGTTAGGGATGAGGGGTGAAAATAGGGCCCTAAGTGTCTCAGGTCTAAATGGGTTAGGGATGAGGGGTGAAAATAGGGCCCTAAGTGTCTCAGGTCTAAATGGGTTAGGGATGAGGGGTGAAAATAGGGCCCTAAGTGTCTCAGGTCTAAATGGGTTAGGGATGAGGGGTGAAAATAGGGCCCTAAGTGTCGTTGTTTAAATGGGTTAGGGATGAGGGGTGAAAATAGGGCCCTAAGTGTCTCAGGTCTAAATGGGTTAGGGATGAGGGGTGAAAATAGGGCCCTAAGTGTCGTTGTTTAAATGGGTTAGGGATGAGGGGTGAAAATAGGGCCCTAAGTGTCGTTGTTTAAATGGGTTAGGGATGAGGGGTGAAAATAGGGCCCTAAGTGTCTCAGGTCTAAATGGGTTAGGGATGAGGGGTGAACATAGGGCCCTAAGTGTCGTTGCGAGGTAATGTTGTGTCAAATGGACGTTACTGCTGCATTTGAAAGTGTTCATTCATTATTGATTTAAAGTCTTGCCATCAATAACACCCGGAGGAGAACATTATTTATGGAGGACATTCAAACGCTCAATAATGTTTAGCTTACTTAATACTTAAACATTGACTCAATAATTCAGTATAAATTCGACAAGGGTTTCATAATGACTTGGGGGTGAAGTCATTAGAGACCCAAAGCTGGCTAAATAAATACATTGATTGTGCAACAGATCTGAGTTTGCGGAGCGTCCCTTTAATGACTTGGTTGTCCCTCATATATGGGGACTAGGTTGGTCTCCCCTTGTCCCCCATATATGGGGACTAGGTTGGTCTCCCCTTGTCCCCCATACAGTATATGGGGACTAGGTTGGTCTCCCCTTGTCCCCCATAGTCCCCCATATATCGGGAACTAGGTTGGTGGAGGGTATGTGTAGAGCCCAGGATCACATTAGATGATTGACACAGGGGTGAAAAATGGGTTACAAAATCGTGGGATAAAAAAAATATCAAGAAAAGACTCTATAGAATGTACATGTGTGCGGTACGGTACGGTACGGTGCGGTGCGGTGCGGTGCGGTGCGGTGCGGTACGGTACGGTGCGGTGCGGTACGGTACGGTACGGTGCGGTGCGGTGCGGTGCGGTACGGTACGGTGCGGTACGGTACGGTGCGGGTCTCACCCAGCTTGTTGCGGTTGGACAGCAGGATGGAGGTGCAGTGGAGGACATGGGGCAGCGCCGCCTGGACCAGCTCCCAGCGGGAGATGCTCTGGATGGCCTCAGACAGCGCCGGGGACAGGCCGTGGAGCTTGTTCTCCACCAGCACACGCTCAAAGGACTGGGGGAGAGAGGGGAGGGAGGGAGAGAGGGAGGGAGGGAGGGAGGGAGGGAGGGAGGGAGGGAGGGAGACATCAGACAGAAACCAAAGCCTCCCCTCTTGGGAGTAAAAAGGTCCCACATGGCCCCAAGCGAGGCTACCCATCTGGGAGCCACAACAGAGGCACATAGGCGGCGGGTGCATAAGGCTAGGGAAGGCTTAGCCTTCCCAAAAATTATGCTGGGTATTTTTTTAAATATATAATATATGTGCGCAGCATTATAGAAGGCTATTGTGTTTGTGTGTGTGTGTTGTCGCTGCCCCCTGGTGATCGCTGATCGGATATAGGCTATACACTATACAGCAACTGGCCTAATCAGCATATGATTGACTAGCCTACTATTGGTATGTCTGTAAACCTCGTCCTTCCAGTCGCTTTGTAGGCAGCAAAAGCGCGCGCTGGTTTGTTTTGGGAAACAGCAAAACGCAAAATGTCTTTTTCAAGGCAAAGATAAAGTAGCCTAATTCAGAAGAAGAAGCTGTGAGTCGGCTGTCAGAACTCAGTGCCCGCACGGTTCACAGTTCACACCACTGCAGCAACACTGACACGTTCAGCGGAGTGACTGCTGTCTCTGTGCCGTCTAAGAGCCATGAGCCGCGACTCCCGGAGGGGCAGCAACACCGCCGGGTAATCTACACTGACTGACTCGAGACTTGAGAAAAAGACGTCCAAAAGTCGTTGTCTGTGTATAGGCTAATTCATTGGTAAAAGTATGCTAAATAACTCATTTTTAGACCATCTGGGAAATAAATAAATAAATAAATCCGCGGCGGCGGACTCGCTCCGCTCGGCCGCGAGAGTCCCCCCCCAACGCAATTCTATAGCCTACCCAAAGGTAAAACGCACCCGCCGCCTATGCAGAGGCAGCTTTGTGTTTACAATTAGATCCAAAGGGATGTGAAGATGCCATTAAGCCTCCCCTCCTCCCATCCTCGCCCTCGGCCCTCCTCCCTCCTCCCCTCCCCTCCCCTCCCCTCCCATCCTCGCCCCCCCTCCCCTCCTCGCCCCCCACGGGCAACGGGAGGAAACAAGATGGGGAAGTAATTTGCTAAATACGGAATCTAGCGCATCCTTGATTTGCAGGTGTGTGTGTGTGTGTGTGTGTGTATATATATATACACACACACACACACACACACACACACACACACACACACACACACACACACACACACACACACACACACACACCTGTATATATATATATATAAAGTTGGGGTACCATCAACAACAACAAAATTCTAAAATTAATTCTAATTCACTGGGAGGAGACCCCGGGGCAGACCAAGGATCACGTCCCACTGGGAGGAGACCCCGGGGCAGACCAAGGATCACGTCCCACTGGGAGGAGACCCCGGGGCAGACCAAGGATCACGTCCCACTGGGAGGAGACCCCCGGGGCAGACCAAGGATCACGTCCCACTGGGAGGAGACCCCGGGGCAGACCAAGGATCACGTCCCACTGGGAGGAGACCCCGGGGCAGACCAAGGATCACGTCCCACTGGGAGGAGACCCCCGGGGCAGACCAAGGGTCACGTCCCACTGGGAGGAGACCCCCGGGGCAGACCAAGGGTCACGTCCCACTGGGAGGAGACCCCCCGGGGCAGACCAAGGGTCACGTCCCACTGGGAGGAGACCCCCCGGGGCAGACCAAGGATCACGTCCCACTGGGAGGAGACCCCGGGGCAGACCAAGGACCACGTCCCACTGGGAGGAGACCCCGGGGCAGACCAAGGATCACGTCCCACTGGGAGGAGACCCCGGGGCAGACCAAGGATCACGTCCCACTGGGAGGAGACCCCGGGGCAGACCAAGGACCACGTCCCACTGGGAGGAGACCCCGGGGCAGACCAAGGATCACGTCCCACTGGGAGGAGACCCCCGGGGCAGACCAAGGACCACGTCCCACTGGGAGGAGACCCCGGGGCAGACCAAGGACCACGTCCCACTGGGAGGAGACCCCGGGGCAGACCAAGGATCACGTCCCACTGGGAGGAGACCCCCGGGGCAGACCAAGGACCACGTCCCACTGGGAGGAGACCCCCGGGGCAGACCAAGGACCACGTCCCACTGGGAGGAGACCCCGGGGCAGACCAAGGATCACGTCCCACTGGGAGGAGACCCCGGGGCAGACCAAGGCGCAGTTGGAGGAAATACATTGACTCACTGGCCTTGGATGGATGGATATTGCTATATATATATATATGTTTGTAGCCGTTTTAGAAAAGCAATAAGCCACTCAAGGTCCCAGTTTGGCTGAAAGTGGCTGAAAGTGTATACTAAAAATACGTTGTAAAGTGCTTTACAGAAGGAAAGGTGCTTCTGAATGTATATAAACATTTACCATTTAATGTCTCATCCATTCAAATACTGTATGTTGGATTGCAGTGTCAAAGTGTTGATATTTTCGGTCATCACAGACATGGTCATAAATAATTATGGAAATGACTCACCACACATGAAGCCTCATACTGTTTCCCCAACTTCGGACGCAGGAAGGCACTGGAAATGTACAATTAAAACCAATTAAAACAGGCTTGTATGCTTAAATATGACAAAAGTAGTGTTGATTTCGTCGACTTAAAACTATGACGAAAGATATTTCACTGATGAAAATTGAAAACGGAATAAAAAAAAACAAATAAAAACCATGAAGTTATGATGAGTAAAACTATGACTAAGTACTGTATATTGACAATTTCGTCAACAAATAAAAAATAGACTAATTATGTCAGGGAGCGACTGTAGAGCGTCGCAGTCCCGCCCCCAGGAAATGATTCTCCGTTCATTTTCTCCATAGGCTTTTCAAAAAATATATATTTATTTTAATATATTTTTTATCCCACGATTTTGTAACCCATTTTTCACCCCTGTGCCAATCATCTACTGTGATCCTGGGCTCTACACACCCTCCGCCAACCTGGGGAGAGCAACGGACTTGAACTCATGCTCCCTTCATGCCCGAGTGTCCAAGTTGCTCCTTTACACCCGACAGGGGGGAGTTCCCCTGGTTGGACGTAGCGCGTGGAAGGAACACGTTATTCCAACCAGTTCCTTTCCCCTCCATCAGGCGCCCCGGCTGGCCAGGGGGAGGCAGTTTAGAGACCAGGATTACTGCATGTTTTTGTGAGGGTACCTACCCTAGGGGACACGGGGAGAACATGCAAACTCCACACAGAAAGGCCCTTTCTTTATTTAAAGACGGTTACGCCGCGGACAAAGCCAACTCGGATCGTGACAAAATCATGACAACAAACACGATATTTTGTGCCGATCAAATAAATTGAAAGAAGAAAATAAAGGCAGGATACAAAACTATTTGTTTTGTCTTTCTTCTTACTAATTATTTGATCGGCCCCAAAACATTGTAATTATTGTCATGATTTGGCACGATCCGAGTTGGCTTTGTCCGCGGCGTAACTGTCTTTAAATAAAAAGCCTATGGAGAAAATGAATGGAGAATCAAATACTTTTTGAAAAGCCTATGGAGAAAATGAATGGAGAATCATTTCCTGGGCCACTCGTCGTTCTGAAAGGGGGCGGGACAAGTCTTTTTATGTTTGGTTACTCCGACACATTGTGAGATTTAAGTAGACATTATTATTTTACAATAATTATAAATTGGGGATGCCAGAGATAGAAATGCCATTAACCCATTCTGAACGGGAACCCATTTCGGTGTTAGCATCACGTTATATGCTTTAGCTATTGAAAAATAGCAGATCTACAAGCTCGTAGCGCGCCACCGAGTGGCGCGCTACGAGCTTGTATAGGTCTGCTATTTTTTGAAAAATCGAAGAACGACTGACATTTTTTTAGAATCTGATCTCAGGTCAGAATGGGTTCATCAGACCAGTGTGTGTGTCCAGTGGAAACCTCGTATGAATCTGATCTCAGGTCAGAACGGGGGTCGAATGGGGGTCCACAGGATAATGAATTAGTGTCAATTTGGGGGTCCTCGACTTGAAAAAGGTTTGGGAACCACCGATTGGTCTAAAATAAATGTCAGAGGTGGAAAGTATCAATACTGCAATACAGAACGTATACTTATTATTATAATTGACTCGAGTAGAAATACAAAAGTATTGGCATCAAAATGTATACTTAAAAGTACAAAAAGTACAAATACCTCAAAATTGTACTCAAGGTAAATGTACTTGCACTTTCCTCCACTGCTAAATGCTAATCTTTATGATGTCAATACAGCTGCACACAACAGGAGGAGTGAGTCATCACACACACGCACGCACACACACACACGCGCACACACACACACACACACACACACACACTGTGCTGTTGGCCTGGTTACGAGGTAAATGTATGCTGACAGCAGTGGTTCTCAACCAGTGGTCCGGGGACCAGCAGTGGTCCTTGAGGGGGTCTCCAGGTGGTCCCCATGTAGCCATGGTTCATGACTCTCGTATTCATACGAGAGTCATGAAGTAACTGCACCCTGTTCATAGGGTGTTCATAGGATTCTACCCTGTCCATAGAATCAGAATGGAGCTTGATATGAAAAAAGGGTGGAAAACCAGTGCCTTATACAGGTGTGTGACATCACAATATGTGTGTGCTCTCATCTCTATTCATATCCAGACATCACATCACGTTGCAAAGTCATCCATATGAGGCGCACATATTAATATATACATGACTCACTGATCCGTGTCCAATTCAAACAGTATATAGAGCCACTGAGACTGACATCCACATGCATGGTAAACTGTCAATTTTTTCATTTTGATTAAACATGCTGTGTGTCTGTCTCTCTGTGTGTGTGTGTGTGTGTGTGTGTGTGTGTGTGTGTGTGTGTGTGTGTGTGTGTGTGTGTGTGTGTGTGTGCGTGTGTCACTGTGTGTGTGTGTGTGTGTGTGTGTGTGTGTGTGGCGCAAGCGACTTTGGCGTTTGCATGAGGCAGCTGTGCTGATGCTGAATGATGCTGTCGTTTTAATTTTCGGCAGTGCAGCGTGGCAAAACACACACCTGTTCAATGTGCACTGAACACACACACACACACACACACACACACACACACACACACACACACACACTGTGACACACACACACGCACGCGCTGCCTAACCTGGTCTGTCGCCATAAAAACGTCTGGATGGGAAACGGTATTCCCTTCCCACAGTCCTGGTCGGAATCGTCCAGGCTTTTCCTCTTCACCATCTTTCTTTTCAATCACCTCCTCCTAGAACAGCCGTTTGGTTCACTTAGTTATCCCACCAGTCCAGCCAGGTGGTGGCGATGATGATCATCACATGCATGAGCCGCGGCCGCACGCACACACGCACGCACGCACACACACCCACACACACACTCACGACATGTGTATTGAGTGCGTTCGACTTGTTGTGTAAAATGGCTGCAAGTGTGTCGATCGGTCGCGGAGACGGAGAGAGAGAGAGAGAGAGAGAGAGAGAGAGAGAGAGAGAGAGAGAGAGAGATTGAGAGAAAGCTGGGATGGGAGGGCAGACTAGAGATCGAGAGACGGAGGGGAGAGAGAGCTAGAGAGAGAGAGAGAGAGAGAGGGGGGGGGGGGGGTCTGTGATAGTGAGGGGGCGAGGGAGGGGAGTGGGAGGAGGAAGAGAGAGAGAGAGAGAGAGAGTCAGAGAGAGCTCCGTTTACACCTTTATTTTATTGTTTTATCTTTGTCGTTTTATTGTTCCACTTTTGCTTTGGCAATAATGTATAAACGTATGGTTTTCTCATGCCAATAAAGCTCCATTGAATTGAATTGACTGAGAGAGAGAGAGAGAGAGAGAGAGAGAGAGAGAGAGAGAGAGAGAGAGAGAGAGAGGGAGGGGGGGGGGTTTCAGCACCTCCCTAGGTGAGCAGCGGTGGGTGGGGGGGGGGGGTTGCAGCGGCAGTGATTTATGACCAGCGGTTAGAGAACCGCACAATGATGAACAACACGTGTCCGCCTTGACTGACGACCCCATATTGGTATATATAGTGTAGCGGCTCCTATAGCCAGCAGAGATATTGACACCGTTCCATTAACTTCCAACTGATATCTCAAAGGGCTTTTTATTTTCCCCATTTGACACCGTGGAAAAACTGCAACACAAAACATACAAATATTCTCTTAAAACACAATGAAATATGAACTATACGAAAGAATGTCCTCGTTGAAACTGTTGTCGGTCAATCATGACTTCCGGGTTATATGTAAACAAACACAATGAGACGTACACAAAACAAACAATCGACGGAACTACAACACTGTTTACAAACAGAAACAAGAAACCGCAACAACACGTAACATACCGTGTGCGCCTTCTGCAGATTATTTTAGGAGAGCTACTTTATATTCTCTTATATTTCCTATTTGAGGACGCTCTTTTTTTGACGTGAGGAGAGCGATCCTCGCACCCCTGCAACTCAGCTTGTTCTGCCTGAGCTCAGCTCACACAGGTGCCATTTAATGCTGCCTCACTCTAATCACAGGGCTCTGCTCCTGCACGCCCTCACCAGGTCATAATATGAACTGCATTAACGACCAGGCACCACACACGGCATGCAAATACAATGTGTACGGTGTACCCCAAATAAACATACCTCTAATGTTCACATATTGTATTTGCCGAAAGGTAAGCAATAAATTAGAATAGAAAATAGAAATAGAAAATTACAAGTTATATATAGGCTAGCATATTATTAATTAAGACACACAAACTGAAGGATTATTTAAACCCCGAGCGGTTTAATAACCTTGACAACCCCATAGCCAACCCAACCTATGGTATAGGCTATAGTAGCATGAGTTTGAATGATTATGACACAAGCTGAAGGGAAAGTAGCTACCCTGACCGGTTTAAAAACCTTGACAACTCTTAAAGCCAACCTGAAATAGGACCCAGGAGTAGATCTTTGCTGTTTGCATCTGGTGTTTGTTTGTTTGTTTGTTTGCTCCTAATCAGGTAACGAGCAGCCATCTTGCTGCTGCACTCTGGGAGATGTAGTTTCTGAGGTCTGAGACGTCACGCTGGCCATAATGTTTTGGTCCATTTCTGAGTTTTGACTCAACACTTTAATATCAACACACATTAACAGTGTGTGTGTGTGTGTGTGTGTGTGTGTGTGTGTGTGTGTGTGTGTGTGTGGGGGGGGGGGGGGGGGGGGGGGGTTTAGAACGGGCCTCAGGCCTTAATGGGTTAATCAAACACCAGATCAATATATTCAACATAACAGGTATTTTATTTATATGCACATTCCTCAACTGTCAGCTTGTAGATCGGCTATTTTCCTAAATGTTTGCCTCTTTCTTAGGTAATGTGACACTTAATTTGGCCAACGTTTGACCATGTGTTATGGTAGAGTTTGTCGGGTACTGTTGATGTAACCTAGCAATGGTCTCACTATATTGGTTTAATCTTTATTTCCTTTTCATTGTAGACGTATTTAAGAAGTCCTTAAATGTGAAGATACCCTGGCCTGTATGCACTTTGTTGGTTTGTTTACTTCGTCAGTGAGAAAACAATGTTGCACATTAATAAGATAATCATCGTACATTTATGTATTAAATGTAACATGAATACAGTAAACTCCAGTTGAAGAATGTATTGCATCATATCACCCCCACCCTCCCTACCTCTCTCTCTCTCTCTCTCTCTCTCCATGAGGGGTGTGTGTGTGTGTGTGTGTGTGTGTGTGTGTGTGTGTGTGTGTGTGTGTGTGTGTGTGTGTGTGTGAAGGTGGGTCAAACGAGGATTCTGCCCGTTGCTGTTGGGCAGAATCCTCATATCTCCATATTTTATTTACTTTTGATGTATTAATTTCCCCATAAATTAGCTTCTGATCAAACTACAGCGCCACACAACAGTACAGTAGCAAAAAAGATATACAAGCTCAAACCACGTCGCATTGCAGATCTGCTATTTTTTACTGAATTTGAACCTATAAATCGTGAAAAGCAACAGTTTTGGACATATGAGGTTTTCTCCTGACTTCATGGCACTGCCTGTGTGTGAACTACACACCTGCTAATGTGTCACGACCAATCAATTGATGGCAGTGGTGAAAACACCCTCGTTTGGAGCACATAAAAAGTCAGACCCAGACAGTCAGCAACACACCATCCTTCAAGGAGACCCTCGACCCCATCTCCACGGACACAGACCCTTCTAGAAGACCCCGACCCAACTCAGGCTGACATGCTGCTGAGACCTCAACTCCTGTGCTTCCTGGGCCTCGTGGCGCTAGGTAAGAGAATTGTTCTCGTAGATCGGCTATTTTCACAACATGTATCTTTGGAACCTACATTTTAGGCATTACACCTAAATGTAATGCCTAAAATTAAGTATACTTGTCAGAACTGGGTCGCCAGTTCAAATTATATGATTATTTTAATAATGATGGCTATATATATGACTCATTTGACATCTTTCTTTGTGTGTGTGTGTGTGTGTGTGTGTGTGTGTGTGTGTGTGTGTAGGCACCGTGCACGCCAGTCCCTCTGCTGAGCTGAAGCTGGAGCGTGGGAGCTGTCCCATGTTCTGGTTCAGCTTCAACAGTCGCTGCTACAAGTACGTCGGCCTCCCGAAAATGCTGAGCTGGCACGACGCAGAGAAGAACTGCGAGGATGAAGGTGCCAACCTAGTGTCCATCCACAGCACGGAGGAGAACGACTTCGTCAAGATCCTGATCCAGAACTTTAACCCAACCACCACCTGGATTGGACTGAACGACTTATATGTGGAGGGTAGATGGAAGTGGACTGATGGCTCCAGTGTGAACTACACCATGTGGGGGAGTGGTGAGCCAGACGGTGGCGGTAGATGTGCGTATACATTCGGTTCAGGTCCATGGCATGACCTCCCATGTTCTTGGGAACGTGCTTCTATGTGTGTTCTTAATGCATAAACATGTCCTTGTTGAGTGGAATGTGTGATTCAACCCTCACTAACTTGTACCGAGTCTCCACAATAAAACAGCACGAAAAAATGTGTTTACTGGTGTCATCATTTCAGAGGGTCTCTATTGTGAAGCACTTTCAGATGGTCATTATAATAAACTGTAATATTAGCTGCAGTGGACGTTACATGAAGTATATTTGAAGCTAATCATGCTAATCATTCATCATGCACAATGAAAACTAATTCATTCATTTTCTTGGCCCTCTGGGACCCAAACCACTGAAAAACTGGGGGTCCTCTCCTTGAAATTCAAATGGTTGAGAATCATTGCTAGACCCGTACAAATCTTCTCTTATGGGGGATCCCTGGCCATTACTTTCAAATGGGGGGGCTAATAAATGTCAATTTGGGAGTCCTTGACATGAAAAGGTTTGTCTTAGAGGACCCATTCTCGGAGTGGTGGGAAATGGATGTAGAGTACAAGCTAGCCGCAATTTGCAACTCTAGATTTTTTTTACAATGGGTTGAATCTAGAGTTGCAACAACCTCCATCCACTTCCATCTTTTTTGGTTTGTGATCTGCTTGTCTTAAATGACGTTAAACTCACCAACATTGCAGCTGTAGTCCAAGCTTGAATTATCCTCTTTCAATCTGCCGAGCTTGTTTTTCATAAAAATCCCCCTTAATCATGTTATGAGCTACTTTCTGTCCAAAATATTCCAAGAGTCACATTCCGAGCCGCCATTTTGTATTTTTTGCAACGTGCCATAAAACAAGACGTGAGGGGGGGGGGGGGGGGGGAGCACTTGTTTAATAGCGTCCCTCCCTCCCTAGGGTGTCGGCCTCTTCTTTGGGTGTCTTACCTGCGCAGGTAAGATTCTATTAAACAAGCGTAAAAAAAAAAATCTAGAGTTGCAAATTGCGGTAAAAGCTCACCATGTGGTGTTCTTCTTCTCTCCCTTCCCCTCATCGGTCTTCCAGGTCAGCGGTCGGATGAGCCACAATTCATGGCAGTTAGTTGGACTTCTATCCCCCCCCCCCCCCCCCCCCAAACTGCTGTCCACGTTCCAGGCCAACATGCAGTGATTGGCTGCAAGGTCTGCCATCAGGTTGAAAACCTTCGAAGACAAAGAAACAAAGATTAACCGATTCTGACCCGAGATCAGATTCATACGAGGTTTCCACGGGAACTGCCCATAGATCCGAAGTCCCGTTAGTCCGAACATGGACTGCTCCCGACCTCCCGTGCTTGCGGTTAGGTTTAGGTATAGGGTTAGAGCTACTGTAGGGATAGTAATTTCGGAACAATGAACCTTCTGACTAATGACACGGCACCGTTTCCACTGGACACACACTGGTCTGATTAACCCATTCTGACCTGAGATCAGATTCTAAAAATGTCAGTCGTTCTTCGATTTTTTTCAAAAATAGCAGACCTACAAGCTCGTAGCGCACCACTCGGTGGCGCGCTATGAGCTTGTAGATCTGCTGTTTTTCAATAGCTAAAGCATGACATGATGCCAACACCACAATGGGTTCCCGTTCAGAATGGGTTAACAATAATGCCAAACAATCAAATGATAATCTTTTCAAAAGATTTTCCAATCAATAAGTTATCTTTTTAACCACTATACACACTTTTAAACATTAAATATATTTTTAAATAAATCAAACGACTTTGAAACGAAGTGTTTTTAAACAATACATTTCTACATTTAATGTATTTTAAATTAACTTATTAAAGAAGTCAACATTGAAATTCATTCAGTCATTTTAAATTAAACATTCAGATTAATTTAACCTTTAAGCTTGAATAAATCATTTAAATATAGGTAAACATCTAAGCATTTTAAATTGAATAAGTAGGCCTATTTAAAGAAAAATAGCTGAACCTTGAGCTTGTAGATCAGCTCTAAATTCAACCAGGCATTTAACATGGTAAATTAAATTATGAATTGTCCACATTGTTTAAAATAATTTTAGTAGTACACCCTTTGTCTTACTCTTATAAAAAGAGATACATTGACTTTATAAAACATAAATCAAACCAAACTCTAAAACAAAAATGAAGGCAACACTGATGTTCTTTCCCAGTTGAACATACTAAACACACAATCAGCCCCAACACTGATGTTCTTTCCCAGTTGAACATACTAAACACACAATCAGCCCATACTACAATCCTGTTTAGTTAATAAAGGCTTTTTAAATTAATCCTGGTCTAGAGTGTGCTTAAAGACCCCTCTTCTCCTTTTTATATATTATTGACCAGGGCTCTTTTCTTTTTAATAAGACTAAAATACTAGGATTTTGTCTGATTTAGTCGACTCAATTTCAGAAGACTAAATATGACTACTAAATTAAGACCTGTATCCTGAGAGAAGACAGACTATATGCACCCACTGCACACTAAATGAAGTGGAAACCGAGCTACACTTCCTAACCATCTGTCCATTATTGTACCAAGACATCAGAGACACATACTTCCCACAGATTACAACCACACACGGAGATTTTGAAAACATGACCAATGACAAAAAACTCCCATATCTGCTGGGCTGAAGTACAACAATGTGCAAACACAGCAGCAAGATTTGTGAGTTGCTGTGATAGGAGAAGGATATCAAATGGAACACAACCACCCTAAAGACTAATCATTGTGTATATTCCTGCACTAGTATACCTGCATCGAGTGATCTTGGTATACATAGAAGTTGATCTATTGAAGATTCTGACCTTCAAATGTACATCATTTTTGTTTTGATTGTATCGCTGTATTGTTGTTTTGTTCTTTCTGTATGTTTTCTCATGCCAATAAAGCCCTTTGAATTGAATCGAATTGAATTGTGTGTCTGTGTCTCTCTCTCTCTCTCTCTCTCTCTCTCTCTGGAAGGGCTGTCACTCAGTAGGCGTTCCCGCATAACGTCCTGGTTGATGATTTACTGGAGTTATGTTCAATACTTTAATGTAATGGATACTGTATACATTCTGTCAGTGCATCTCAGACCGTCTGTCTACATTCTAATTCAATTCACTGACTCTACATGATAAAAGTACATTAAACATGTCTAGGATTACTTTATGTACTAAATGTGACATGAATACAGTAAACTCCAGTTGAAGAATGTATTGCATCATATCACCCCCACCCTCCCTACCTCTCTCTCTCTCCCTGAGGTGTGTAGCCTACTCTGTGTGTGTGTGTGTGTGTGTGTGTGTGTGTGTGTGTGTGTGTGTGTGTGTGTGTGTGTGTGTGTGTGTGTGAAGGTGGGTCAAACGAGGATTCTGCCCGTTGCTGTTGGGCAGAATCCTCATATCTCCATATTTTATTTACTTTTGATGTATTAATTTCCCCATAAATTAGCTTCTGATCAAACTACAGCGCCACACAACAGTACAGTAGCAAAAAAGATATACAAGCTCAAACCACGTCGCATTGCAGATCTGCTATTTTTTACTGAATTTGAACCTATAAATCGTGAAAAGCAACAGTTTTGGACATATGAGGTTTTCTCCTGACTTCATGGCACTGCCTGTGTGTGAACTACACACCTGCTAATGTGTCACGACCAATCAATTGATGGCAGTGGTGAAAACACCCTCGTTTGGAGCACATAAAAAGTCAGACCCAGACAGTCAGCAACACACCATCCTTCAAGGAGACCCTCGACCCCATCTCCACGGACACAGACCCTTCTAGAAGACCCCGACCCAACTCAGGCTGACATGCTGCTGAGACCTCAACTCCTGTGCTTCCTGGGCCTCGTGGCGCTGGGTAAGAGAATTGTTCTCGTAGATCGGCTATTTTCACAACATGTATCTTTGGAACCTACATTTTAGGCATTACACCTAAATGTAATGCCTAAAATTAAATATACTTGTCAGAACTGGGTCGCCAGTTCAAATATATGATTATTTTAATAATTATGGCTATATGACTAATTTCACATCTTTCTTTGTGTGTGTGTGTGTGTGTGTGTGTGTGTGTGTAGGCACCGTGCACGCCAGTCCCTCTGCTGAGCTGAGGCTGGAGCGTGGGAGCTGTCCCATGTTCTGGTTCAGCTTCAACAGTCGCTGCTACAAGTACGTCGGCCTCCCGAAAATGCTGAACTGGACCGCCGCAGAGAAGAACTGCCAGGATGAAGCTCCAGGTGCCAACCTGGTGTCCATCCGCAGCGAGGAGGAGAACGACTTCGTCAAGATCCTGATCCAGAACTATAACTATGGAGCCATCACCTGGATTGGACTGAACGACCACTATGTGGAGGGTAGATGGAAGTGGACCGATTGCTCCAGTGTGAACTACACCAGGTGGGAGAGTGGTCACCCAAACGGTGGTACAGACGAACAATGTGCGTATACATTCGGTTCAGGTCAATGGTATGACCTCAAATGTTCTTATGAACGTGCTTCTGTGTGTGTTCTTAATGCATAAACATGTCCTTGTTGAGTGGAATGTGTGATTCAACTCTCACTGACTTGTACCGAGTCTCCACAATAAAACAGCATGACATAAATATAATCCATGTGTTTACTGGTGTCATCATTTCAGAGGGTCTCTATTGTGAAGCACTTTCAGATGGTCATTATAATAAACTGTAATATTAGCTGCAGTGGACGTTACATGAAGTATATTTGAAGCTAATCATTTAATGGTATCATGCACAATGAAAACTAATTCATTTTCTTGGCCCTCTGGGACCCAAACCACTGAAAATAGCCGCTCACAAGCTATTATTTTCACTACTTCTTAATTATACAAATGTTTTGTTTTAAGTAAATTGTAACTGTCCCAGTAGTGGGTATTTTCTATTTTCTATTTCTATTTTCTATTTCTATTTTCTATTCTAATTTATTGCTAATGTGAACATTAGAGGTATGTTTTGGGTACATATAGATGCATGGTGATATAGTGCCATCTACTGTGCTCTGTGTTTGTGGTCTGTCTGGTTCCTGGGCAGGTTGAATTAGGCTCACCTGCTCTAAGTCACCTCGCTCTAATCACCTCATTTAAAGCACCTGTGGGTCTTGGGCTTGTCAGATCAGAACAAACAGAGCAGAGCTACAGAGAGGAGCTCTCTCATGTCAGAGTCTGACATGACCTGACAAAGAAAAGATAAGAGAAATTAATATAATATGAAAGAACTTAACTGAACTCCTAGATAATCTGTGCAGAAGGCGCATACGGTACGTTCCCAATGGTTTTGTTTCTGTAAAAGTTTGATTGCCATTGTTTGTGTTAATTTGTTTACATTTCATTGTGTTTGTGTACATATTGTGTTTCTTTATAATAATAATACGGACATCAGGACTGACAAAGACATTCATATTTCATTTGTTCATTGTATTTAAAAGTATATTATGTTTTTGTTACAGTTTTTCACGGTTGCCACTTGGGACAAATAAAAACCCCTCAGTGAAATCAGTTGGAGCGTTGTCATATTTCTGCCACGGATAAATATGGTTTGGGAGCAGTTATATAAATGATTGATCACAATGAAAACAGTGATAGTATCAGAGCAGCAGCAGTGGTGTCTGAACTGTCTTCAAACAGGACCATATTTGAAAATACCATATTCGACTGCATAATACTGTATTAATTAATTAAATAATGCATTTTTATTTTGTCATGAGACTCATCCCAGTTATACGAGATAAGACGTCAAGAACAATCAATAAAACAATATCACATTCACTTCTTGGGAACAACTGTACAAAATATAAACCACACACAAAATGCATAAAGATATTTGTCTATATCATGCTTTCTCTAGATATTCTGCAAGTGCAAGTATCTCTCTCTCTATCTCTCTCTCTAAATATTAAAAGTATCTCTCTTTGTGAATTCAATCATATCAAATCTAGGTTTTACTGTATACTGTACACACTGTATACTGTACATGACGTCACGCGGGGTGTTTCTTTTTTCTTTTCTTTAATATTAAAAGTCCTTGTTCTGCCTGAGTTCAGCTCACACAGGTGCCATTTAATGCTGCCTCACTCTAATCACAGGGCTCTGCTCCTGCACGCCCTCACCAGGTCATAATATGAACAGCATTAACGACCAGGCACACCACACACGGCATGCAAATACAATGTGTACAGTGTACCCCAAATAAACACACCTCTAATGTTCACATATTGTATTTGCCGAAAAGTATAAGCAATAAATTAGAATAGAATGCTGGGACAGTTATATATAGGCTAGCATATTATTAATTAAGACACACAAACTGAAGGATTATTTAAACCCCGAGCGGTTTAATAACCTTGACAACCAGCCAACCCAACCTATACCTGAGATACTGCCTGGTATAGGCTATAGTAGCATGAGTTTGAATGATTATGACACAAGCTGAAGGGAAAGTAGCTACCCTGACCGGTTTAAAAACCTTGACAACTCTTAAAGCCAACCTGAAATAGGACCCAGGAGTAGATCTTTGCTGTTTGCATCTGGTGTTTGTTTGTTTGTTTGCTCCTAATCAGGTAACGAGCAGCCATCTTGCTGCTGCACTCTGGGAGATGTAGTTTCTGAGGTCTGAGACGTCACGCTGGCCATAATGTTTTGGTCCATTTCTGAGTTTTGACTCAACACTTTAATATCAACACACATTAAAAGTCCATCTATTTGTACTACAATCCTGTTTAGTTAATAAAGGCTTTTAAAATTAATCCTGGTCTAGAGTGTGCTTAAAGACCCCTCTTCTCCTTTTTATATATTATTGACCAGGGCTCATTTGTTTTTAATAAGACTAAAATACTAGGATTTTGTCTGATTTAGTCGACTCAATTTCAGAAGACTGAATATGACTACTAAATTAAGACTGTTGTGTGTGTGTGTGTGTGTGTGTGTGTGTGTGTGTGTGTGTGTGTGTGTGTGTGTGTGTGTGTGTGTGTGTGTGTGTGTGGGGGGGGGGGGGGGGGGGGGGGGTTTAGAACGGGCCTCAGGCCTTAATGGGTTAATCAAACACCAGATCAATATATTCAACATAACAGGTATTTTATTTATATGCACATTCCTCAACTGTCAGCTTGTAGATCGGCTATTTTCCTAAATGTTTGCCTCTTTCTTAGGTAATGTGACACTTAATTTGGCCAACGTTTGACCATGTGTTATGGTAGAGTTTGTCGGGTACTGTTGATGTAACCTAGCAATGGTCTCACTATTGGTTTAATCTTCATTTCCTTTTCATTGTAGACGTATTTAAGAAGTCCTTAAATGTGAAGATACCCTGGCCTGTATGCAACTATGCACTTTGTTGGTTTGTTTACTTCGTCAGTGAGAAAACAATGTTGCACATTAATAAGATAATCATCGCACTTTGTGTATTAAATGTAACATGAATACAGTAAACTCCAGTTGAAGAATGTATTGCATCATATCACCCCCCCCCCTCCCTACCTCTCTCTCTCTCTCTCCATGAGGGGGGTGTGTGTGTGTGTGTGTGTGTGTGTGTGTGTGTATGTGTGTGTGTGTGTGTGTGTGTGTGTGTGTGTGTAAAGGTGGGTCAAACGAGGATTCTGCCTGTTGCTGTTGGGCAGAATCCTCATATCTCCATATTTTATTTACTTTTGATGTATTAATTTCCCCATAAATTAGCTTCTGATCAAACTACAGCGCCACACAACAGTACAGTAGCAAAAAAGATATACAAGCTCAAACCACGTCGCATTGCAGATCTGCTATTTTTTACTGAATTTGAACCTATAAATCGTGAAAAGCAACAGTTTTTGGACATATGAGGTTTTCTCCTGACTTCATGGCACTGCCTGTGTGTGAACTACACACCTGCTAATGTGTCACGACCAATCAAATGATGCCAGGGTGAAAACACAAAGTTGGACAACTTGGACTACTTTTAGAAGTCTCTCTCTCTCTCTCTCTCTCTCTGTTCGAATTCCCCTGAATCTTTAACATTATCTAATAACAACCTCAAACATATCATCACAAAGTTGTCCTTTAACATCGTTTAACGTTGTTTGATGCAATCAGATTGGACTTTTTCTGTTTGGATGTATAGTCAATCAGATATGACTTTTCTGTTTGGATGTACAGTATAGTCAATCAGATATGACTTTTCTTTTTGGGTTAGCCGCATAACTTCCTGGTTTACTGCAGTAATTTTCAATACTTTAACTGCCATGAAATGTAAAGAGCATCCATGTTGTGTGACTGTATGTACAGTCTGTCTCTGTAGAGACTACAATTCACTGACTTACACTGACCCTACATGATAAAAGTACATTAAACATGTCTAGGATTACTTTGTGTATTAAATGTGACATGAATACAGTAAACTCCAGTTGAAGAATGTATTGCATCATATCACCCCCACCCTCCCTACCTCTCTCTCTCTCTCTCCCTGAGGTGTGTATGAGGTTTTCTCCTGACTTCATGGCACTGCCTGTGTGTGAACCACACACCTGCTAATGTGTCACGACCAATCAAATGATGCCAGCGGTGAAAACACCCTCGTTTGGAGCACATAAAAAGTCAGACCCAGACAGTCAGCAACACACCATCCTTCAAGGAGACCCTCGACCCGATCTCCACGGACACACCCCCTTCTAGAAGACCCCGACCCAATCTCCACGGACACAGAGACCACCTCTCAGGCTGACATGCTGCTGAGACCTCAACTCCTGTGCTTTCTGGGCCTCGTGGCGCTAGGTAATAGGATTGTTCTTGTAGATCGGCTATTTTATTTTAACATGTATCTTTGGAACCTACATTTTAGGCATTACACCTAAATGTAATGCCTAAAATTAAGTGCTTGTCAGAACTGGGTTGCCAGTTCAAATATATGATTATTTTAATAATTATGGCTATGACTCATTTGACATCTTTCTTTGTGTGTGTGTGTGTGTGTGTGTGTGTGTGTGTGTGTGTGTGTGTGTGTGTGTAGGCACCGTGCACGCCAGTCCCTCTGCTGAGCTGAAGCTGGAGCGTGGGAGCTGTCCCATGTTTTGGTTCAGCTTCAACAGTCGCTGCTACAAGTACGTCGGCCTCCCGAAAACGCTGACCTGGCACGACGCAGAGAAGAACTGCCAAGATGAAGGTGCCAACCTGGTGTCCATTCACAGCACGGAGGAGAACGACTTCGTCAAGATCCTGATCCAGAAGTTTAACCCTGGAACCAGCACCTGGATTGGACTGAACGACCACTATGTGGAGGGTAGATGGAAGTGGACTGATGGCTCCAGTGTGAACTACACCAAGTGGGCTAGTAGTGAGCCACGCGGTGACGGTAGATGTGTGTTTACAGCCGATGGAGGTCCATCATGGCTTGACTACCCATGTTCTTCGAAACTTCCTTCTGTGTGCGTTCTTAATGCATAAACATGTCCTTGTTGAGTGGAACGTGTGATTCAACTCTCACTGACTTGTACCGAGTCTCCACAATAAAACAGCACGAAAAAATGTGTTTACTGGTGTCATCATTTCAGAGGGTCTCTATTGTGAAGCACTTTCAGATGGTCATTATAATAAACTGTAATATTAGCTGCAGTGGACGTTACATGAAGTATATTTGAAGCTATAATCATTTATTGGTATCATGCACAATGAAAACTAATTCATTCATTTTTTTTGTCCCTCTGGGACCCAAACCACTGAAAATAGCCGCTCACAAGCTTTTATTGTCACTACTTCTTAATGATTAAAATGTTTAGTTTTAAGTAAATTATTTATCACAATGAAAACAGTGATAGTATCAGAGCAGCAGCAGTGGTGTCTGAACCGTTTTCAAACGGGACCATATTTGAAAATACCATATTCGACTGCATAATACTGTATTACTTAATTAAATAATGCATCTTTATTTTGTCATGAGACTCATCCCAGTTATACGAGATAAGACGTCAAGAACAACCAATAAAACAATATCACATTCACTTCTTGGGAACAGAAAACTGTACAAAATAGTATAAACCACACACAAAATGCATAAAGATATTTGTCCTATCATGCTTTCTCTAGATATTCTGCAAGTGCAAGTATCTCTCTCTCTCTCTCTATCTCTCTCTCTCTAAATATTAAAAGTATCTCTCTGTGTGAATTCAATCATATCAAATCTAGCTTTTACTGTATACTGTACATGACGTCACGCGGGGTGTTTCTTTTTTCTTTTCTTTAATATTAAAAGTCCATAGATGTGTACAATATAACCCTGTTTAGTTAATAAAGGCTTTTTAAATGAATCCTTGCTCTATAGAGTGTGCTTGACCTTGAAGCCTGTTTTTTGGGGGATTGTGGGATAAAAAAGAAAAACCCCATAGACCAGGGGGTTCTCAACAGAGTCGGGACCCCCAGAATGTTTCTATGTCAGTCGTTCTTCTATGTTTCTGTCAGTCGTTCTTCGATTAAAAAAAAAAGGTCAGTACAGCGGTTCCCAAAGTGGGGTCCGGGGTCCCCCAGGGGTCCTTGGGGGAGTTCCAGGGGGTCCCCAGCTAAATGATAATTTGGAACCAAATGGACCTTATGGGCCTGTGACTCAGAGTGTACAAATGTATACACTAGCATCTTTTACTATATGAATTGGGGGTCCCAGAGATAGAAATGCTATTAAATGGGGGGTCCGTCAAACTGGGGGTCCTTTGACACTGCTAGAGACATACAAATCTTCCCTTATGGGGGGTCCCTGGCATAACTTTTCAAATGGGGGGTCCGCGGGCTAATTAGTGTCAATATGGGGGTCCTTGACGTGAAAAAGTGTGGGAACCACTGCGTTAGTGGGTGTACAGTACATAAACAGTAACAACTTATTAAGCTCTACAAACTGCAACTAGTTTTTCTTTTTTCTTTTTTTTTTTACCAGCTCATGCAAGAGCTGTTGTGACCATTGTGGGCACAGATTAAAGGACCACTTCACCACTTTTCAACGTATCTTCATATAATAGGTCCTCACTAATAATCATGATAAAATGGCACGATTCTTTTGGTTGCTGTAGGCAGTTTAGAATCATCATTAGGCAGATTATTTTTTAAACAAGATCTTTTTACAAAAATGTTTAGATTTTCATTATCGTGAGAACGATGGCTTCCATTTTTGCATTGTAACTTTTCAGGACTAGAAAAACTGCCGTTTTTATTAGCTTGCATTCCCCATCGATGATGTCACTGGAAGACGGTTTCTGAACTGCCCACAGCCCTCCTATGAGACACAGGCCGAGTCGGGAAAAGAATTGTGCCATTTTTTCATGATTATTAGTGAGGACCTATTATATGAAGATAGTTTGAAAAGTGGTGAAGTGGTCCTTTAAGCATGTGAGATCTTCCTATAGAGCACCGAAGTCCTGACGTAACTCGCTCATCCCGACGATTCCCCTGGTTCGCGGAAGTAATTTCTCTATGGAGAATAACATGGGGTGATCTTAATATCGTCTATACTATAAGTGTTGTGGTCCAAAAATAAACAAGCTGTCTCGGTGTTATTGTCAGGGAGGTGTCTCTGTATCGTTATATTGTCAGGGAGGTGTCTCTGTATCGTTATATTGTCAGGGAGGTGTCTCTGTATCGTTATATTGTCAGGGAGGTGTCTCTGTATCGTTATATTGTCAGGGAGGTGTCTCTGTATCGTTTGCAACAGTCAGTCACTCATATATGATACAGTCTGCTTCTAGCGAAAATCGAACTAATTCAGCAGCAGTAACATTAGCGTTTTCTCTCAGTCAGTTGATTCTTCATATCCATATGAGTGAAGCGGCCGGGATGACATGTTTATTTTTCAAACACAGTTGTTATATGAAGCGATCTAAAAATCCTCCTATGGAGATTTCAATGCAACTAAACAAATACATGAACCTGGGGACTGACGCCCTCTACTGGAAGTGACGTCAGACTTCGGTGCTCTATATGGGTCCTATATGTCCGTTGTCATTTCATTATAGTCCTATTATCCGTTCCTTTGACAAGACGTCATTCCCCCCCAACATTCTTCCTCCCAGACGTATCAATAAATGAGACTCGCTGCCCGTACAGGTGTGCTCTGCGGATACTCTCCATTTTCTGAAGAGAAATGACAAGTCATTAATGTCTATATTTGCACATTTCATTGTTCACATAGTAGTCGCATGTCTGTAAGTTACATTTCTATCAACATTCAAACTTAACCCATTCTGTCCGGGAACCCATTTTGGTGTTTAGCATCATGTTATGCTTTAGCTATTGAAAAATAGCAGATCTACAAGCTCATAGCGCGCCACCGAGTGGCGCGCTACGAGCTTGTAGGTCTGCTATTTTTTGAAAAATCGAAGAACGACTGACATTTTTAGAATCTGATCTCAGGTCAGAATGGGTTCATCAGACCAGTGTGTGTCCATGTGGAAACCTCGTATGAATCTGATCTCAGGTCAGAATGGGTTAAACAATCACGCCTGCAGTATCTCTAAAGGGGACATAGTTGTATAGTTAAAAGTATAATTCATAGAATACTGCATGACGTGCTTTACTTCATTCTACTATATTGTAGGTCTGCATGGTTCTCTAAATGAAGGTGAAATGGGACATCAAATCATAATTGTTTTCCAGTTGGATATGGCTTTCATAAGCACTTAAAGCATTAGTCAAACTTGCACATTGTCAGTGTAATGTTGCTGACGTATACAGCCTGACTGACACCCACGTCAAATACTCCACACAACCCCACTGATGGGGTATTTACATGCGTTGCACCGAATACTGGACAACTCACCCCGGTGCTTGCCCGGAATATTCACCGGTGAGGGGGATAACTTTGTAATATGCTATTGGCTGTTTCGTTTGTATTCTTTTTGGGGAAAATATAAAAAGATACTCCTGTGGAAAGGCTATATTATTTTACTTATATTGACCCTATAAACAATTTAGTATTATTTAGTTTATGTAAGGTTTTGCCCCCTAAAAATGGTACCTCGTCAGATAATCCCCTACATATCCTATACAACAACTTCTGTGAACAGACTTCACTGTAGTAGCTTTTCATAAATTATATTTGTACTTAAAGGGACACTTCACCCTTTTTGCAAAAAAAATATATGTTAATGACGTTTAGGAGCTTTAGAACACTTTCCTGGGGGTCTTTATGTGTGTAATATGTGGTTTTAGATATTTTAGATTGTAGCAGTGAGCCTGGTGTCTCTGATGTCATGGACACTGGGCTCACTTCCTTCCTGGACTACATGTTGTCTCAGTAAGACAGCTCTCCCCCCTATCAACAAGGAGGAGCAGTGCACCAAAGAATTATGGGAATTGTAGTCCAGGAAGGTAGTGAGACCAGTGTCCATGACATCAGAGACAACAGGCTCACTGCTACAATCTAAAATATCTAAAACCACATATTACACACATAAATACCTCCAGGAAAGTGATCTAAAGCTTCTAAACGTCATTAACATATATCTTTTTGCAAAAAGGGTGAAGTGTCCCTTTAAGGCTGTTCTGCTGTCATGAAAGTTTATAGCAAAGTCCAGCCGTCTGCTGTCCAGCCTCTCCCCCCCCCCCCCTCACTGGGGAAACTTCTGGGAGGGAAACAGAAACGGGGTGAGTTGTCTTGTATCTTGTTACCGCATTCCTCATGTGGGAGTCTCGTCTCGGCGATATTTACTCCTGACAACGTGATAATAAAATAATACTCCTGACAACGCTTGATTGACATGAGCCAAATCCAGCGGTGGAAAAAGTAATGGAAGGAAAGGAGTGACAATTTTGCATGTCTTCCACCATAATCATACTATAATTCAGCACTATTAGCACACATCTCTCCATGCCAAAAGAAATCTGCACGCTCCCAGAATCCAGCTAGGCTACTTTTTACAGACGCAACTGTATTATTTACTGTACAAATATTGTTTTTACATCACCACACGATGGGCAATGCGCCCGGGCGCAGTACCCCCCACGGCCACAAGATGGGGGCAAATATCTCACAACGGGTAAGGGCTAGTATAGTAAACGCTGCATTCGTGGTCAGTTGTTTTTTACAGACGTGGGTAAAAGGGCATGGGGCTGAAGCCCCCTTTGATGTCTATATATACAGTATGTGTGAACGTCCCTTGCGTGTTGGTTATGTTCATGTATGTGTGTTTGAACATGTGTGTATAGGTGTGTGAGCATGTGCACGTGTTGGTTATGTTCATGTATGTGTGTTTGGACATGTGTATATAGGTGTGTGAGCATGTGCACGTGTTGGTTATGTTCATGTATGTGTGTTTGGACATGTGTATATAGGTGTGTGAGCACGTGCAATGCATGATATATAATTACGTATCGCGTACTGTACGTGTGTTGGGCTCTATGTCTGACCGTGCATCTCCACCGTGTGGCGCTGCTGGCCTGGCGCTGCGCCGCTCTTCTTCTCCTGCACCGTGAGGCGGTGGCAGTCGATGTGTCGGAACTCGGCGGCGAACAGAGCGAACAGGAGGAAGAACAGCATGACCAGCGCCCACTCGCACACCGCCGCGCCGCTCTTGTAGCCCGTGTTGTGGAGGACGGCCACTAGGGGGAGACGGGCCGTCAAGGAGCAACAACAGTCCAGAACTAGAAGTGCACTCTGCCGAGTGCATACTTGCTTGTTGCACACTAGTAGGCCATAAAATGGCCAACTAGTGCGCAAGCAGAGCGCGCAAGTACTTTCGACCGTTATAAACTGTCACTTTTGATGCGTATGCACCGTCCCAGCAAATTGTGCCTGATTACGGCAGTGGTGCCAGATTGTCATACATGTATTCACAGGAGCATTACCTTTGATCCTCCCAACACTAAAACATATCGTCATTACATCACCATCGAAAACCAATTACACTCTGGCATTGGGTCCTTTAATCCACATATTTCTTACGTCATCATTGAGAGCTAGTTATACATATACACACACCATGTAATCTGGCACCACTGCCGTATCAGGCACAATTTGCTGGGACGGTGCATACGAGTCCCGGGCGAAACTATTACTTGCGCGCTCTCATGCTTGCGCAAGTAACTAAGCTACGATGACTAAATCTATAAGACTAAAATACACTGACAATTTCGTCAACACATAAAAACTAGCCTAAAATGATGTTAGGAAGGGAACTAGTGTGGACAAGAGATCCAGTATAAGTCATTTTACACTTGGTTGCATGCTGAAAATAGCAGATCTACAAGCTCGCTGCGACGCGTTGTGAGCTTGTAGATCGTCTATTTTCAGCATGTGTAAAAACTGTCATTACGACGGCATCAAGGCCCGCAATCAACTATAGATTTAGTCGACTAAAATCTTAGGATATTTAGTCAACTAGAACTAGACTGGGTTAGGGTTGACTTTGCACTAATCTATCATACTCAATATAATAGGCTTGTGGCAAAAGAAGTTGACTGTTGACTGTTTTGAAAGCTTCCCCAGAAAACATTAATATAAGTTGCAGCCTTCATCACAACAAAAGGCTTTTTCAGGCTTTTTTTTTAAATATATTTTTCAACATAATTGCGAACGCAGTGATTGCGAACGCAGTGAGCACTTACTATGAGACCTAGCAGATCATGTCTGTCTGTCTGTCTGTCTGTCTGTCTGTCCGTGTGTCACGCTTTTGTGCCCATATATGGAGCTGTTTTGGGGACTCCTTATATGGTTATGGCTGAGTCATGGACATGAGTGTGATGGCGTGGTCCAACTTGTGCCCATATATGGAGCTGCTTTGGGGACTCCTTATATGGTTATGGCTGAGTCATGGTGACATAACCAAATATGTACGAGCTGCGTTCGCTTCCCGCGTTTTAAGACGCGCGAACGCGGGAAGCGAACGCAGATCGTAAATTGCAATAACATTAATAACATAATTAGAATAAATTACGAATTAGTGAGAACTGTGTAGTACTGTGAAATTAGTGAAAACAGGGAGCAGCCATCACACCATGTGTCACCATGACTCATGCGTTCGTGTGTCTGTGCCCTTTGTGCCCATATATGGAGCTGAGTGATTTTTGATGCAACACACTCCATATTTGGACGTAGCTCCATATATGGGCACAAAGGGGGGACACACGCACGCACGCACACACAGACACACAGACATGATCTGCTAGGTCTCATAGTAAGTGCTCACTGCATTCGAATTAGGGTATAGGGTATTAGGGTATAGGAGGTATGAAGGATACTGATGATGACCAGGACGGTACAGATGGAGCAGCAGACGGCTCTGATTGGCCCCACCCAGCGCTTGTCCTTGGACGCCTCGGTCCGATAGGTCAGCCACAGCTGCGCCCAGAAGTAGGCCAGGCCCACGAAGAAGGCCAGGGTCGCCCCCAACAGGTGGGCTCCCATGGAGACCGATTGCTGCGGGGAACAGAACGTAGCAATTAACAACGCATGCTGGTGTTTTATCTTATACTTTAGCTATTGAAAAATAGCAGATCTACAAGCTCATAGCGCTACGAGCTTGTAGCTTTTAGAAAAATCGTGAAAATATGTTGCAAATCTTTGAGTATATATTCTTTCAGAGCGAGCATTTTTAACTAAAATCTTTGCTGCTGGGAGGGGGGGGGGGGGGGGTTCCCCTATAGAACAACATATTTTCAGATGGGGGGTCGGCGGCCAATTACATATATTTTTGGGGGTCCTTGACATGAAAAAGCTTGAGAACGTCTGGCATAGAAACATGAGGTTTTCCAGAAAACTGTCAGGATTTAGAAGACATTTTGTAGAATGTTTTCTCTGGTCTAAATGGGCTAATAATACACATATTGGTTACAGGAGACAAGTGGAAAAGGAAAGCTATATGAATGAGGAAAGGGAGGAGGCAGTGTGGGGTGCAGGTCTTTTTTCCGACAGCATATTATTGATCCGAAACCTCAATCCTAACCTAACCCTAACCGCAAGCACGGGAGCAGCGCATGTCGGACCATCGCTTTTTCGCATCGCAGCGAATGTCCCCCCCGCTGCGGATCGGATCGTTGCCCCGTCGGCTAGAATGCTGTCGGAAAAAAGGCCGCCTCCCGCAGTGTGAGACGGGAGGATAACGGGGTATTATAGGGTATTACAGGTATAGGCTATAGGCTATAGGGTATTATAGGTCAACGAGGAGTTTACCTGGAAGTTTCCAATGATGGAGATCCCCAAGGCAGAGATGAACCCCAGGACGATGCTGGTGATGTTGGCTTTGCCGTGACAACCGTAGTCTCTGACCTGCTGGAACCGAATCACCACCACCCACAGAGCTGAGGGAGAGAGAGAGAGAGAGAGAGAGAGAGAGAGAGAGAGAGAGAGAGAGAGAGAGAGAGGGGGGGGGGGGGAGGGGGGGGGGGGGGGGGGGTCGAGGGGAGAGAGAGAGAGAGAGAGAGAGAGAGAGAGAGAGAGAGAGAGAGAGAGAGAGAGAGAGAGAGAGAGAGAGAGAGAGAGAGAGAGAGAGAGACACCACTTGTTGAGGAAAAGCTTTGTGAAAAAGACATCCTGAAAAAAAGCATACAAATGTAAAAAAAAAAGTGCCATTACCTAAAACAGCACAGATGTTGCAGATCTGGGAGAAGACACAGCTCTGTGGGGTGAACGTCCCACATTGGCTATAGAGGGAGATAGAGATGGCATGATTAATAAATAGATTAATAAATAGAAATGGCATGATTAAAACCCATTCTGGTGTTTTATATAAGCATTATACTTTAGGTATTGAAAAATAGCAGATCTATAAGCTCATAGCGCGCCACCGAGTGGCGCGCTACGAGCTTGTAGGTCTGACATTTTTGAAAAATCGTGAAAATGTGCCTCACATCTGTGAATATATATTCTTTCAGAGTTTCAGTTTTAAACTCAAATCTTTGCTTCTGGGGGGGGGGGGGGTCCCTGGAACAACAAATTTTCAGATGGGGGTCGGCGGCATATTACATATAATTTTTGGGGTCCTTGACATGAAATATTGAGAACCTCAGATTAAGCTCATATACAGTATACAGGAGGAACTGACACCAACCTGATGTAAGGGAAGCCTTCGGTTAGATTCACTGAACCGTTCGACACGGCTATCCCATACCTAAAAAGGACAGAAATAAAGAAACGGGGTAAATAAATGACTCGTCATTGATGATGACTTCACGCATATTTAATCATCACGGGGCTCCTCTGCAGCCATGCCATGCCATGTCTCACCACCAGGAGGCATGGATGAGCAACGACATCCTTCAGGTACAGAGTAACACAACTGAATCTCCCATTAAACTGAAACCCCATTATCTCATCTCACCTTAATTCGACGACCAGGTCATCCCCTTCTCCTCCTCAGTCACAAACCTCGGTGTTTAGTTCGATCCTCACCTGACATTCGATGTCCATAATTATAAAGCATCTGTGCAAAACTGTCATTCTATCATCTCAAAAAACGCTGTCCCTCCTTCTAACCCAGTCAGATGCAGAGACGCTTGTCCATGCCTTCATCTCCTCTAGACTGGACTACTGCAACGCCCGCTTCAACTTGTCCATGCCTTCATCTCCTCTATAGACTGGACTACTGCAACGTCCGCTTCAACTCGTCCATGCCTTCATCTCCTCTAGACTGGACTAGTCTGCAACGCCCGCTTCAACTTGTCCAAAATTCAGCAGCCAGAGTTTTAACTAGAACTAAGATGAGAGAACATATTACTCCAGTTTTGGCTTCACTGCACTGGCTTCCGGTTGTTTTTACGATTGATTTTAAAATTATTTTACTTGTGTATAAAGCTCTCAATGGTCTCGCACCTTCCTACCTACATGACTGCCTGCCTAAATATGTCCCAAACCGCCCCCTAAGGTCTTCCACTGCTGGCCTGCTCGCTTTGCCTAAAAAAATGGCAACTAAAAAATACGGGGAAGCAGCTTTTTGCTTCTACGGGCCATCGGCATGGAACAAGCTCCCACGACAGGCAGCCTCTGTAGACATTTTTAAAGCACAGCTCAAGACCCACTTCTACACCCTTGCTTAAATGACATTTTATTTTTTGTTACTCATGTCCTCACTGTATTGCATTACTGCTTGTTTTTTTTATGTTTATGCCTTGCTTTTTTCCCTTTATTCTCCATTTCTCTGTAAAGCACTTTTTGAGCTGCATTTCATGTCATGAAAGGTGCTATAGCTTCTGCTCGGTGGCTTCCTTTAGAGTACCGCAGGCGCAGGTTATGTTAGAACAGGCCCATGAAAACATTCTTATTTCAGAAGGCCACTTCGTATTGAACGGTTGCGTGTGACCCATGTCAGCAATGTCCTTTTTGTGCTAAACTTTTTTTTTTAATAACCCTACTTTTAACTTTCTATGATTGATTATGTGAGGGATAATAATCTGGCTATAGGTGGTCGTTGTCGAGAGATAATTCCCCGACAGGGAGTTTAACCAGCGAGGCGAAGCTGAGGTTCTGGAAATAACCGCTTCAGATACGAGACGTTAGTTAGACAGACACTCCATCAGGAAGCCCAGTGGAGAGAGAAGGAATTACACGTGGGTTTCGAGGCTCCATCCAATAAGCTGACGGCACGCCCCCCCCCCCCCCCCCCCCGGCCCTTGCACGAGAAATATATAATCATGAGAATATGATGACAAAGCAAATATTTACATGATGACATTTAAGTGATAACCAAGAAAGGCAGGTACTCAACTCACACAGTCCATATACCCACTGTCCTCCTTAAAGAGATACTCACACAGTCCATAAACCCACTGTCCTCCTTAACCCATTCTGACCTGAGATCAGATTCATACGAGGTTTCCACTGGACACATACTGGTCTGATTAACCCATTCTGACCTGAGATCAGATTCTAAAAATGTCAGTCGTTCTTCGATTTTTCAAAAATAGCAGACCTACAAGCTCGTAGCGCGCCACTCGGTGGCGCGCTACGAGCTTGTAGATCTGCTATTTTTCAATAGCTAAAGCATAACATGATGCTAATACCAAAATGGGTTCCCGTTCAGAATGGGTTAAAGAGATACTCACACAGTCCATATACCCACTGTCCCAAAGAAGGCCAAGCAGAGGGGAAGCAACGCCCACAGCCACACTGCCGCCATGGTTCAGCTCCTGGCTGGTATACCTGGAGAGATGAGAGATTAAATGTATTGTCAATGTACAGTACAAGTACAGCACAGCACAGCGAAAAGTATTTTCGCATCTCTCACCAATGGTGCAAACATGTCAGTAAGGAGGATACATTATACCTGGAGGGGAGACAGACACAGAACCACACACTGCATCACACAAACTAGACTATACTATAAACGATGTTTTCTGTCAACCCTTGCAGTAAAATATTATACTGTACGCATGATCAAATATGGCAGATGATATACAAAATAGACAGGTGGAATGAGAGAGATTTTTTTTTACTACTACCATAAGTTACTTGTGACATGACGACATGTGACAACACAGTATATATAATTCTACATAATAAACTCCAGGGAGAGCGATAATTCAGACTTAAAAGACCATGCAGCAATGACAGAGATTGTGAATTTATAAAAAATGAATAACTAAAAAATGAGACAGAGACTGAGATGGTGACACAGATAGGCAGAGATGGTGAAAAGAGGAATGGAGTAAGACAATTTACTCACCGTCACCGAGTGCTACAGGTAGAAGGGTGAGGTTGAGAATCAAGTTGCTTCAAGCCTCTTCTCTTCTTAACCTTCCTTCTCACTCTACAGTTACCACAATGACACTCGTAGAAGAGCACAATTTCGCCACAGAGAATATACTGCACTTTGACCTTGCTGCACGCCACGGTAGGTTTGAAAGGATCCAACGTTGCTTACCGACTGTCAACAAAAAGCCAAGAGCCTCCGAATCTAAATGCAGTTCCTGTTTTGAGGGGGTTTCCTACTAGGTGGATTGATAAACCGCCGCTACGGTAATCATGTCACATAGCTTTTGTTTGGCGGGCTATAGACCTTGAGCAGGGTTTCTGTCATTTATTTTTTACAACCTCTTGCACAAGTTCCTATACCGTTCTTAGACAAACACTGCTATTCCTCTCCTAAGTCTCCTTTAACGTTACTCTCTCTCAACTAAAACAATAACAATCTAAAACGTCTCTGCCTCACAACATCCTTTCAGATGTGAAATGATTCAATGTCCATTCAGGAAAAGAGCCTCAATAGTGACGATATATAATTCAAACTAAAGTGGAAGTCTGATTCACTCCGTCTGTTTTCCGGCTGTGTCCACAGATGACGTTTGGATTAATCATAAATGCAAAGCCATAAATGATTGGTTTAATGATTCTTTTACACCTTTCATTATCAGCTTCATACAATGACATATCTGTAATGTCATAAAAAACTGCCGGGGCCATAATGAACTTTGCACAGGGTGGAACAATATAGACGTTGGGATCGGCATTAATTTGCATAGTATTAAGAATAGTATTATTTTTATGTTCTCCCCGTGTCCCCTAGGGTAGGTACCCTCACATGTTCTCCCCGTGTCCCCTAGGGTAGGTACCCTCACATGTTCTCCCCGTGTCCCCTAGGGTAGGTACCCTCACATGTTCTCCCCGTGTCCCCTATGGGTAGGTACCCTCACATGTTCTCCCCGTGTCCCCTATAGGGTAGGTACCCTCACATGTTCTCCCCGTGTCCCCTATAGGGTAGGTACCCTCACATGTTCTCCCCGTGTCCCCTAGGGTAGGTACCCTCACATGTTCTCACCGTGTCCCCTAGGGTAGGTACCCTCACATGTTCTCCCTGTGTCCCCTATAGGGTAGGTACCCTCACATGTTCTCACCGTGTCCCCTAGGGTAGGTACCCTCACATGTTCTCCCCGTGTCCCCTATAGGGTAGGTACCCTCACATGTTCTCCCCGTGTCCCCTATAGGGTAGGTACCCTCACATATTCTCCCCGTGTCCCCTATAGGGTAGGTACCCTCACATGTTCTCCCCGTGACCCCTAGGGTAGGTACCCTCACATGTTCTCCCCGTGACCCCTAGGGTAGGTACCCTCACATGTTCTCCCCGTGACCCCTAGGGTAGGTACCCTCACATGTTCTCCCCGTGACCCGTAGGGTAGGTACCCTCACATGTTCTCCCCGTGACCCCTAGGGTAGGTACCCTCACATGTTCTCCCCGTGACCCCTAGGGTACGTACCCTCACATGTTCTCCCCGTGACCCCTAGGGTAGGTACCCTCACAGAAAACATGCAGTAATCCTGGTCTCTAAACTGGGGGAGGCCCCGCTTGGATAGCCGGGGCGCCTGATGGATGGGGAAAAGGAAAGGGAAACTCCCCCGTCAGGTGAACAGAAGCGGCTTGAACTCCTCATGCAGTGAAGGAAGTATGAGGTCAGTCCGTTGCTCTCCCCAGGTCGACAGAGAGAGTGTAGCGCCCAGGATTACACTACACAATATCGACACTAGGTGGGGAAAAAAGGATAAACAGACACATAGTAAACTCAAATTCATGACAGCAATTGTCCTTTATTGAAGGTTCAGTGCAGCATTCACCATGACCTCGCTCCAGGGTGAAGTCTCTTAGCTTGTGTCTCTCGGTGTGTGTGTGCGCGCGTGCACACACGTGTGCACGCGCGCGCACAAGTGTGTGCGTGTTTTTTTTTTAGAGCTCCAGCTCAATCTTGACATCCATCTTGGCCTTGTAAGGTTCCAGCAGAGGGCGCACTTCCTCAGACAGGAATCTGGACACCTGGAGGTGGAGAGTAGGGGACAGGGAAGCAGACAGAGGCGCTCAGAAGTGTGGGGACATTATTTATCAAATTCTAATAATTGATTAGAAATTGGATTATTTGATTAGAATTGGAACCATTGATTTAGATTTCTACGATGGAAGGGGAACACTTTTGATGACGCACCAAGCGGAAATGACGTCAGAAGTCGAGGAGGAGTGGTTTTACAATTTAACTTGGGGTACCAGAGATAGAAGTTTCCCCCCTGGCCAGCCGGGGCGCCTGATGGAGGGGAAAGGAACTGGTTGGAATAACGTGTTCCTTCCACACGCTACGTCCAACCAGGGAAACTCCCCCCTGTCAGGTGTAAAGGAGCAACTTGGACACTCAGGCATGAAGGAAGCATGAGTTCAAGTCCGTTGCTCTCCCCTTGTCCCCCATATATGGGGACTAGGTTGCTCTCCCCTTGTCCCCCATATATGGGGACTAGGTTGGTCTCCCCTTGTCCCCCATATATGGGGACTAGGTTGCTCTCCCCTTGTCCCCCATATATGGGGACTAGGTTGCTCTCCCCTTGTCCCCCATATATGGGGACTAGGTTGGTCTCCCCTTGTCCCCCATATATGGGGACTA
>NC_137872.1:1358865-1468865 GCF_963924005.1 Protomyctophum bolini
TGAGCAGTGCAACATTGCACTGCTCACTTCACTGGGGTGTGATTTCTATTATTATTACAGTATTAGTATTTTTCTTATGAAAGCAGAGAGTATTCTGTTTCATACGGTATATAGTATGTACATGTCGCTATAGGCCTTATTTTGTGAATATTTAGTTGTTAGGTCCATGCTCTCTAAAATTATCTTTTTCAGAGAACTTTAGAGATGGCATGGGCCTGAATAACTATTATTCACAAAATAAGGCCTATAGCGACATGTACATACTATATACCGTATGAAACAGTCGACTCTCTGCTTTCATAAGAAAAATACTAATACTGTAATAATAATAAAAATCACACCCCTGTGAAGTGAGCAGTGCAATTGCACTGCTCACTTCACAGGGGTGTGATTTTTCTGGGTGGTATTTTTCTTATGAAAGCAGAGAGTCTACTGTTTCATACGGTATATAGTATGTACATGTCGCTATAGGCCTTATTTTGTGAATAATAGTTCTTCGGGTCCATGCCTTCTCTAAAGTTCTCTGGTGGGCGCAAGCTGCATTCAATAGCCAATTAGTGACAAACTGTATATGTGTACAATGTGTACTGTTTTCCTCCTAAAAGTAGACATTCAGGGCTTTCATTCGGTATATGGTTTGTATAGGATATTATTTGTGCTCAATTTTATATCGGTCTTTTGAACTAAAAAAACTGAACTGAAATGTCTGTCAACTTCAGGCCTCCATATCTCTGTTGTTTTTTTTCACAAGCAGCGTGCAGGCAAAAGCAGGTGTTAGAAAAAGGTCAATATCTCCAGAATGGAAGATGGTAGAATCATAATTTTTTTTTTAAATTGAAGTGGACAAGTTGGGCTTTCTTTTGATTTATGCGGTGTGATTCACGCTATAAGAGGCCCCTCGCTGTGGGCCCCCCAAAAAGTTCAAAAAGCCCATGTTAACCCTTCAGCACCAGTAAGCCATGGTCCGCTAGAACCTGTAGCAGTTAAAGTGTTAAGTACCAGGTCTTATTCCCTATAACTTGAGTAAACTAAAGACCTGGAGGGCGTGGTCAATGCTCTTTGGCCACTCAGAATAGCCACAAATGGCATTGATCACGCAAAATACAGGTACGCAAAATACAGCCCATAGTCCTAAGTATGCAGACATCAGAATGATGTCAGAACATTCCAGCTCCATATATGGACCCTGTCACAGGGGCCCTGTCACAGAGGCCCTGTCACAGGGGCCCTGTCACAGGGGCCCGGGCACAGAGGCCTTTTTGGGGCGGTTCTGGACAACCGTGGGGTCCGAGACCGACTCGACACCAGTCACTGCACACACTGAACACGCGTGACGAATTTCGTGGATTACAGACGTACGACGTACGTACAGATGTACGTAATCACACGCAAGAGACTTGGTGCATTTATAGTTGGATTATTATTTAGAGCGTGTATTGTATGGAGAATATAAGTTTCTACATTCAGGAAGGAGATATATGGTGTACCAGCATACAATAAGGTCAGACTAAAGAGGTCCTTTGTCCACCAGTCGACCTTGAGGCTTAATCAGGAGACATAGTAGCTACAGGATAATCTAAGCGGTGGATATTGCTCTTGTCTTCATGTCTTTATGTATGTAAATTGTCTTGTTCTTTGTGTTTATGTCAAATGAGTGTGTTCTGCATACTTGGCTGCTGGGTCGCAAGACAAATTTCAGTGTGAACTGACAATAAAGTACTATATCATATCGTTTACCTGTCGGTTTCCACCAGCCTTCACCATGGCCATGATGATGTTCTCCGTGGCCATGAAGGGCAGCTCCTGACGGATGTGTCTCTCGATGACCTTGGGGTAGACCACCAGGCCCTCCGTGATGTTCTGCAGCGTGCTGAGGATGATGTCCGCCGTCAGGAACGACTCCGGCAGGGAGATCCTCCTGATGGTGGAAAGGACAAAGACACAAAGAGGAGATAACACTAAAACATTCCAGGTGACTAAAATGTGACTAAAACTAAATGAAAACTATGTGTGCGTGTGCGTGCGTGCTGACCTGTTGGCGCTGTCATCCAGTGTCCTCTCCAGCCACTGGACCGAGGCCGTCTGCAGCGGGTTGGCCAACAGCGCCACCAGGTGGCGGGCCAGGCTACAGCAGCGCTCAGCGCGCATGGGGTTCCTCTTGTAGGGCATGGCGCTGGACCCTGGAGCACAATAATGATCACTAAAACACTACAGTTTCTGTCATAATCATGTTTTGTAAGTATTGTTTATTATCGTACATTTTTCTACAAGTCTATTCTCCCCTGGGGTGGGTGGGTGCGTTTATTGTTGGTTTTGTTTTGTCATGGATGGTGTTTACTTTATTGTGTGTACCATGTTCCTTTGTATGTACCATGTTCCTTTGTGTGTACCATGTTCCTTGTATGTACCATGTTCCTTGTATGTACCATGTTCCTTGTATGTACCATGTTCCTTGTATGTACCATGTTCCTTTGTGTGTACCATGTTCCTTGTATGTACCATGTTCCTTGTATGTACCATGTTCCTTGTATGTACCATGTTCCTAGTATGTCTAGTATTTTAAAAATGGAAAAAAAAAAACAACAAAACAAAAAATGAACAGTACAATGTCTTCTCCCTTTGACCTGTTTTTTTTTTATATATATTTTTATCCCGTGTGTCAATTATCTAATGTAATCCTGGACTTTTTTTATTTTATTTTTTTAACCGGCCCACATGTGGGTTCCTCGGCCGCGTGCGCACACAGCATTACATTCACACAAAAGAACTGAACAATATGTTCCATTCATTCATGTTAACCGTTACGTTGAATTGGAGAATTTCTTAACGGCGATGAACAATTTAACATCCCGAGTCTCTAGACAAAATGTTCCATTGACATCAGTGGGAATGTGGGGAGAGCATTTAGCTCAGACTGAGCGTGAGAGCAGAGAGGAGAAGAGTGAATGATGAACATAATACTAATAATAAGAGTGAATGATGAACATACCAATCTGCTCTTTCTCAAAAGGCTCCTCAATCTCTTTCAGGTTGGCCAGCAGGCGGATGTCAGTACAGATCTAAGGCAGAGGAACAGTTTAAGAGACACAGTGAAACCATTTTTAATTTTAATTTTTTTGCCATTGCGGTTTGCTAAATGACCACTAGGTTGCAGCGTTTGCCGACTGATGTCCAGGTTCTACTATAGTGACCCAAAAGAGAAATGTGATTTTTTTTGGGGCCCAGCCTAATGAAAATAATAGCAGATCTACAAGCTCACAACACGTCGTAGATCGGCAATTTTCACTACTTCATGTCATTTCTTAGATTTTTTTATTTTGATTTTTCATTGATTTCTTCATGAAATTACTGTAAACAAATCATTGAATTTTGTTTTCAATTATTGAAAATGGTTTGCTTTTTGGATTTTTTTTTTTTTTTTATAATTAAAAACCAAAAATAAGGGGACACATAGAAATGCTCACCTTATGGACAGTTGCTCCAAGGCTGGCCAGAGTGGACAGAGAATCCACGTCCACCTTACGACTGTACGTCTGTCCTGTCACCAGGTAGGATCTGGGTCATTTAATGATCAGGAAACATCGGTTAGCAATAAGATGATCTCTTCTGATCGCTTAACTAATAGTAACCTATGCTCATATTATTGGTATTTTATGTGCATGCGTGTCTCATGTTTGATTGATTGATTGAAATATGTATTAACAGTTTGCAGAATTACAGTATACATTTCAAGCAAAAACTCAATACAAAGACTGTTAACTGTGAGTGGACGACCAAATTAAGCATTACACTTGTTTACAACAGGGTCCACATTGTTCCATTCATCAAAACATTTAGAGACGTACAAATAGACACTTCTATGTAGTTAAAGAACAGAACAGGAATTCATCATAAAGGAAGCAAAAAGGAAAAGAAACATTATACAGTGAGGGGAAAAAGGGGGGGAATGTCAGAGTTCCTATATTGTATTATGTGTTGCTGGGACGATCTTTCTCTTCCATTTGGGAAAACTCACTTTTTGAAGCCGGCCATCTCTGTCACCAATCTGTCCAATTCTTCCACCTGAAGCAGAAACATTGATATGGAACGTCAGGAACGAGAAGATGTGCAAACATACATACTGCATGTACAGTATGACACCTACCAGTAACAAGATAATTGTTGCCACACAAACATTTCTGCATATTTTGAATAACAGTAACACTACTTTAACTTTTAAACTGCCTTTGCAATGCTAATCGCCCCACAGGCAGATCCAGCAGTGATATTAAAGTATGGCTACGCGAGGCTAGCATTAAGCACCTTCAAGCTAAAACGGGGCGCTAAGTAACACAGGCGGCACACAGTAAATTGTTGGCATCATTTGCAACAGTCCCAATTTCATTCGGGCTGCAGTGTTACCTGCAGGTTGTTTCCCGGGGGGGCGGGTTCAAACATTTTCTCTTTGACGCAATTGGTCAGAGCTACTGTCAGTCAAAGGTCTCAAGCATTGAACGTCACTGTACCAAAGCCCGCCCATATTGCATACCGTGTCCCGATTGGCCACACCAGTTCTCTGGTGTAGGAAATGGGCGTACAATTGAGCCTCTCCAGACCGTAATCCGCCGGCAGGCTGATTCGGTCTGGCTTATTAGCCAGGCTAGGTTGTTGACAGGATATTGCGTCGACCACACACACACACACGTGTGTTGATTGTGGCCCAGAAAACCTGTGTGTGACATCTTTCCCCTTACTCTGACCTCAACGTCCTTTCTCTCTACACCACTGGGTCCCAAAGTGGGATCCGGGGACCCCCAGGGGTCCTTGAGGGAGTTCCAGGGGGTCCCCAGCTAAATGATAGTTAGGAACCAAATGGACCAAATGGGCCCTTGTTAGGGTCCATTTGTACACTCTCAGAGTTAAATTAACATAGATTTTACAATATAAATTGGGGGTCCCAGAGATAGAAATGTAATTAAATGCCGGTCTGTAGAATAATGCATGTCAAACTGGGGGTCCTTGATAGTAGAGCTGTATAAATCTTCTCTTATGGGGGTCCATGGCATTATATCTTCAAATGTGGGTCAGCGGGCTAATTAGTGTCAATTTGGGGGTCCTTGACATGAAAAAGTTTGGGAACCACTGCTCTACACTACTAACTAAATAAACAGAACGTCCTCAAAACGTTCTTTATCTTTATGGTCATCATTTCCTGTGTGTCACCTTGTCATGGTCCCCCTGGAACAGCTGCAGGAAGCTGGCCTGTGTGCCGGTGGTCCCCTTGACCCCCCGGAAGCGCAGGTCGTCGCGGGCCCTCTGAAGGTTCCTCATGTCCATGGCCAAGTCCTGGAGCCAGAGGCAGGCGCGCTTCCCCACAGTGGTCAGCTGAGCTGGCCTGGTGGGAGAGAGAGAGAGAGAGACCACAGTGGTCAACTGAGCTGGCCTGGTGGGAGAGAGAGAGACTACAGTGGTCAACTGAGCTGGCCTGGAGGGAGAGAGAGAGAGACTACAGTGGTCAGCTGAGCTGGCCTGGTGGGAGAGAGAGAGACCACAGTGGTCAGCTGAGCTGGCCTGGTGGGAGAGAGAGAGACTACAGTGGTCAGCTGAGCTGGCCTGGTGGGAAAGAGAGAGACTACAGTGGTCAGCTGAGCTGGCCTGGTGGGAGAGAGAGAGACCACAGTGGTCAGCTGAGCTGGCCTGGTGGGAGAGAGAGAGACTACAGTGGTCAACTGAGCTGGCCTGGTGGGAGAGAGAGAGAGAGAAGTACATCCATACCCAAGTCCTCGTGTGTCTCTCATGTGTCTCTCCCCCTCTATAGCTAAAATATCTACAAACTCACCGCATGAATCATACTTAACCCATTTAGGCCTGACATCTAAATAAAATAAAAAGTCTTCTGAAAGAATATTATATTCAAAGATTTGTGCCACATTTTCATGATTTTTCAAAAATCGGCGGCACGCTATGAGCTTGTAGATCTGCTATTTTTCAATAGCTAAAGCATAACATAATGCTTTAGTTAAAACACCAAAAGTGGTTAAGGAAGAGGAGAGGAAGAATAGAACTAACTACCTCACCACTCTAGAATTCCTAAGTTATTTATTGTATGGCTTCTGTGGCCTATTTATTGATAGACTGTAGTTATTGATAGACTGTAGTTATTGATAGACTGTAGTTATTGCGACAGCAGGTTGCATTTACTATGGAATTGCGCATTTCCCGTCATTGTGTCACACGAGGGCAAACCCTTAAATCTCCATATATACAGTATAGAACAGGTTCTATCCATTCCATATGTTGATCCTTCCCCATCCATCCTTCCTCTGCGATGTCTCCCTTTTGACCGATACCCGTCCATTCAAACTCTAGACGGGGCCTGCCCCAAAGTTATTAGTGCAGCCGCACCCGACAGCCGGCGAAAACTAGAGTTCACGGTTCACGCCCTCAGCGTCTTACTGGTACTATGCAGATGTATAGCATGTTGATTACTTATTCAAAGGAAATAGAGCATGCACCTCCACTCTAGCCCCAGGTGCTATTAGACAAAAGGCAGTACAAGAGGAAAAATAAGAGTCCGCAACACTGGTATGAAAAAACTCAGCTCCACACTGGTTTATTTGACTCAACGTTTCGATCCCTTAGGATCTTCTTCAGGATTACTTATTCACACACACACACACGATATGACAATAAATTATGTAAACGTCTACTGTTTGCTCGACCACAGCCAAACATTTTAAACATTGTATTTACTTAACCCATTTAGACCTGAGGACGATTCTACGATATATGTATTTGGCCGCCGACCCCCATCTGAAAATATGTTGTTCCAGGGACCCTCCAGAAGCAAAGATTTGAGTTAAAAAGGTTGGCTTTATTCCATAAATCAGTGCTATTGAACACCCTTTACGTCTGTGTGTCGTTTGGAAAATATTGAACCAATGGAAAGTAGTAAAAAACACTTTGGACAAAACTCCATTGGACCCTCAAACTGTCTGCTAAAAACAGCTAACTCCACCACCTCTCTCCTTCTCACGCAAGTAATTGACAATATCTAAAGTCACAACACCAACTTTGATGGGGCAGTATTGCATCGTTTAAAAAATATATAAGCTTTTACTCATTTTCTTAAAAAAACATATATTTTTTCATTTCCTGAAATATTAACATTTTGGGAGTTCTGAGGTTTCCTCCGGACAGCAGAGATGTTCACACTCACTGGTAATAATAATATTAATAATAATAACAATAACTCACTGGTAGTGTGTGAATCCAAGCGTTGGGAGATCTGCGTATTTCTCTGAAAAGTTTGCCAGTCTGTCAATCACTCTGGCCAGCTGAGGGAATAAGAAATCATTATAGTATTATTATTATTATAGGTCAGAGCTAAAAATAATGCCTTCACAGGGGGATCCGTTGGCTATTTATATTCTTCAGCCCCGGGAATCTGCTCCGATGCTCTGCTTCAATGCATGCCCTGCAGGCCATGCTAGAAATCAGTTTTGTAAAAACAAAATAAAAAAGAAACCTTTCTGAATAGCTTTCACTTAATTATTTCCACTCTGTAGCCAGAGAACAGCTGAGGACTGTTGAAAAATAAATAAAAGGGCAATTATGTTTCGATTTCCACTGACATTTACATCCAGTGTGTGTGTGTGTGTGTGTGTGTGTATTGAGACTCACCTTAGGCAACAGAATGTCAAATCCGTCACGCAACATAATCAGATCCTGAAGAGAAACCAAAACAAAATGGTAAAGGCATTTATTACGACATTAACAGAAAATGTTAATTTTCTGTTAACTAATGTTAACTAATTGGCCGATCTACAAGCTCTCAACATGAGCTTGTAGATCGGCTTCCCCCCCCCCCCTGCAAAACGATTTGGTGGAGGAGATCCCCCATTACTATTCATGGGGAACCGATCAACCAGGTATGTTCGTACAAATACCTAGGAGTAGTAATAGACCATCTTTTGTCATGGAAAGATCAGATTGATTCAGTGTGTAAGAAAACAAAGCAAAGAATCTACTTCCTTCGCCGTCTAAGATCCTTCGGTGCTAGTAGACGGATTCTTCTTTTGTTTTTCACTTCTGTTATTATGAGTGTTCTTCAGTACTGTAGTACCACCTGGTATGGATGTTTGTCTGCAGCCCTAAAGTCACAACTGCTGCAACAACTGAACATTTGTTCAAAGATTGTTGGACAACAACTTCAGAAACTTTATACATCCACATATGATAACAGCATCCTAAGGTTAGCAAGGAATATCACCTCTAATACTAAGCATGTGTTGTATAGAGAATATAGGTTGCTACCTTCAGGAAGGAGATATATGGTGTACCAGCATACAACAAGGTCAGACTAAACTTCACTAAAGAGGTCCTTTGTCTACCAGTCGACCTTGAGGCTTAATCAGGAGATGTAGTAGCCACAGGATAATCTATGCGGTGGATATTGCTCATGTCTTTATGTATGTAAATTGTCTTGTTCTTTGTGTTTATATGTTCTGCATACTTGGCTGCTTGTGTCGCAAGACAAATTTCAGTGTGAACTGACAAATAAAGTACTATATCATATCAGTAACATTAGCGTTTTCGCTCAGTCAGTTGATTCTTCATATCCATATGAGTGAAGCGGCCGGGGTGACATGTTTATTTTTCAAACACAGTTGTTATATGAGGCGATCTAAAATCGCCTCAATGGGGATTTCAATGCAACTAAACAAATCCATGAACCTGGGGACTGACGCCCTCTACTGAAAGTGACGTCAGACTTCGGTGCTCTATAACCTATAAAGTAGAACATAATGCTTAATTACGAGTAAGACGCGCAAACACGGGAAGCGAACGCAGCTCGTACATATTTGGGTTTTTTTAAGATTTATTTTTAACTTAGCCATAACTATATAAGGAGTCCCCAAAGCAGCTATACGTCCAAATATGGAGTGTGTTGCATGAATCACAAACAAATCACTCAGCTCCATATATGGGCACAAAGGGGGGACACACAGACACAGGCACGCACAGACAGACATGATCTGCTAGGTCTCATAGTAAGTGCTCACTGCGTTCGCAAAAACACCAAAAGGGTGCCCGCCCTGCCACCCAGAACGGGTTCCAACTCCCCCTCATCCTCGTCCTTACGGTGTTGTCGCCCACGTAGCAGGACGTGGCGCCCAGGTGGATGATGGGCGCGGCGGCGGGGCAGCAGTGGGCGAAGGTGTGCACGTGGGCCATGACGTCGTGCCGCAGCTTGCGCTCCTCCTCGGCCGCCATGGCGAAGTCGATGTCCTCCGCGTGGCTCTCCATCTCCACCACCTGAGCCTCGCTGATGGGGAGGCCCAGAGCCTGGGGGGGGGGAGAAATAAATAAATTAATAAATATCACGATCTGAGCCTCGCTGATGGGGAGGCCCAGAGCCTGGGGGGGGGGGGGGAAGAAATAAATAAACATGAATAAATATCCGAGACCATTTTTAGGGTTTTATGGAAGACGTTTCGGCACATAGATGCTAGTTTGACCGCTTGAAATGCAGTCTAATCTTAAAATAAGTAAAAGTAGTCTATTCTACAGCATTGAGAGCAGTGTTGTTTTTTTCAGAATATTTTGATTTAGTCTTAGTCTTTTGAAAACGCACATTTAGTCTTTAATCCCATTTAATCTTCTGAAATTCTTTTTTGTTAGTCTTAGTCGACGAAGTGTCAAAAACCTTAGTCGACTTAGTCTTTAGTCATGGGTATCTATTTGAATAGAAACATTTTTAACTTTCAATGCATTACAGTGATGGGTATTGCCTACAACTTCGCGAATCGCGATAGATATGCATCACAATACAGAGGACACGATACGATATGATATCGATTTATCATTTTATACGCCGATTCCAAATAATGACCATTAGGGCTGGGTATTGCCAACAACCTCACAAATCGACCTAGACCACCGATTGACGATGTTGACAAATATATTGTGAGACATTTTTAAGTTTCCAAATCTTAATGGATAATCAAAACTTAGTGGATAACATTTAAAAACAAAAAGCAAAGGGTTTTCTTTTTTTGTTTTAATTAATAATGTTTTAATGGATAAATGCATAAAAGATTTAATCATATTTAGACAGAAACTGATTCTGACGTTTGTTTGTCTAAAAGCCTGATTCAGCTTGTTTGCGTCAGACATAATTTCCTGCCTAATCGATACAATACGACTATTGTCATATCGATTAATTGAACCCACCCCTAATGCATTACTTATTAAAATCACTTGAACCCTAGCAACCCATATTCTGTTACAATAGGTGAACTTTTGGGGCGAAAATAACAGATCTACAAGCTCACGATGCATTGCGAGCGCATAGTGAGCTGCCTGGTAGCGTTATAAAAAGGACGGGACCATGTACAGACCCCTGAGGGACCCCATATAAGTATATAAACTTAAGTGGTTATTGACAGTCATCGCAACAGTTTGCACAGAAATGCATGCGAGTTTGTTGATGGTCAAATACTATGCACAGTTCAGTGAAATACAAACAAGCTGAATCAGGAAACAGTCAGAAAGTAATACAATATAACTAAATCTGACTAAATATTGTTCTTAGAGAACGAATGCTAATCAATAAATTGCTTTGCCAATGCCAACAGCACCGTGATCTGGCTCGCTCCACTCCACTCCACAGCCACAGAGACAGAAGGCCAAACAGACCCCGGGAAAATAAATCCCCGTTCATTTTCCTCATAGACTTTTCAGAAAGTATTTATTTAAAGACGTTTATACGCCGTGGAACAAAGCCAACTCTTGTCGTGACAAATCATGACAACAAACACAATTTTTCGGGCCAAACAAAGAATTAGAAAGTAGAAAAAAAACACTTTTTTTGTTGTTTTTCTTCTTTGTAATTATTTGTTTTGGTCCAAAATATTGTGTGTGTTGTCTAGGGCTGACCCAAAAAAATTGATTAATCGACGTTCAATCGATACGCACGGGAATCGATTTTTAAATTTTGAATCGAATAGTCATTTTTAAAAAAGCGTCCGCTTTTGGTCCGCGAGACGGCCCCATTTGGTCCGCGAGCCATGCTTGCGCCTCGCAGCACCTCGCAACGCCTCCTCTTTCCCCGTGTTAACAAGGAAGGCAAGCGCATGCACCACAGCTCAGTGGACATTAAATATAGGCTACCTTGTTTGATAAATCATATAAAAACATTACTTACACGAAAATGAAAATATAAACTTCACAGATTATAGATCACTTGGAATTATAACAATCTGTTGAGTATTGCCTGAATAATGCCACTATAAAATCTCAACTTTTATCGATGAGCCATTACGCTGCTTGGATTCACATGGTGAGTGCGCTCAGTGCACCGAAGAATTGATATTTTTTGCTCCTACAGACAGTGGCGGTGCGTCCATAGGGGGCGCTGGTGCGCCGCACCACCATGCCCACCCCCTGAATAAAACGTGAATAAGAATGACTGAGAAACGAAATCTACAGCCTGTAATTTATTTAAAATTAGCAATACAGAAAGGTTAATATTATATAATATAAGTAGCCACTAACCAAAGGCAGTGATTAAAAGTTGTAATATGCTGCCACGTTAGTATTATGCCTCCATGAAATGTCAAATGTTATTTACGTTGTATGACGTTTCTGATTGGTTAGTGTGTGTCACGTGTTGGTGCGCGTTCATCTGGAGCTCTCTATTCTCAGCACTGAAGAGTAATGCATTGCGGTACACATGTCTTCAATACAAACTATAGGAAGCCACTGGGTCGCGAAATATGTGCGATCCATGACGTTATTCACACCACAAAACACTTGGGGGCAGCATACACATTACAGCACAGTTTGACATAGGGTTTACAGCCACAACAACATACGCTAGAAAAACGAGGGATGAGACAGATGAATGGAGCCAGGTAAAGTCAATATAATAATAGTTTAATTCACTTGCATAATGGAAAAATAAGAGGAAAAATAAAACTCTGTGAAATCACTGCAGAAAACACCATTTGAGAGAAGGACACTGCAAGAATAAATAAGAATTAAAGAGCTGGGTCCAGACAAACCTGATGTAATCATCACAAATGTATGTACAAAAAGTAAAAAATTAAGAGTCATGGCTTTGAGGGTTCTTTTATAAGGACGTTTTGTTTATTTTTTTGTTAATGTTAAAGCCACTGTAGCAAGGTCATGTGCCTTTGAGCCATTGCACTTTTTTATGGCACTGGTCCTTCTGTCTCAGGTTTGTTTCTTTAACCCTATATGAACCTTTTGTTACATTTTGATGTATTTAATAAACCTTAGACAGGCTCCCTTAGTAGATATATTTAATAAACTTTAGACAGGCTCCCTCAGTAGATATTTAATCTATGATACCTAGTGCATGTTTTCTTGATTTTGTTATAGCGCCCTCCCTAGGACAAATGTCACCGGCCGCCACTGCCTACAGACCCAGACCAAAACACCTTTTCTCTTTGGCATTTAATTGCACCTGATCGTATTATTGTAATAATGTAGCACTATTTGCCTGTGTTTTGTCTTTTAATTATGCTTTTTTTTTTTGCGCCGATGGTGATGCGATGCTCCACTTGTTTCAGCCTGCAGGCCTACAGCACTTTGGTCAGCTTTTATTGTTTTAAATGTGCTATATAAATAAAGTTTGATTTAGGCCTATATTGGAGCAGGTGCTGGCAAATAACTAATTACTGTAATGCAGTGAAGTTGCGCAAATGTCAACTCAATTAGCAAGTGGAGCTGCATGCATTCTGCACTGCAGTCTGCAGATCTCTTCTTAGAGTTTACTTTAATATTATGGTTTACTTTCAACCATAAACCATAATATGATTGACAAACCTTGGATTATAATTCTTCATCGACCAACAGCGCATGCAGCATGACTATGAGGTAAATTTAACTATGTGGGATTTCTCCATCGGCATTGCATGTCGATAAAAAAAATGGGATTTCACTAGTGGCATTATTCAGGCAATACTCAGATTGTTATAATTCCAAGTGATCTATAATCTGTGAAGTTTATATATTTTTTCCCATACGCACACTCACAGTCACATTAACTTTATGATCAATCAAATCAACCGTGGTTGATTTTATTTCTGACAAGTGTCAGGCTTGAAAAGTTCATTCATGTTACCGTTCGTTTACAATTGACAGAGGAGTTTGGATTATATATATTTTTATTTGATGGAGAGGTAATGCCTGTTTCAGGCAGTTGACTTGTTACGGTCGGATGTTTTATTAAGCCAAATTATTTGTGCGTCACTGCTTTCATGAAGGCTGCAAGCCTGCTACAGTTGTTGCTTATTGTTTAAAATAAATGAGACCAATACAAGCATGCCTTTCTCTCCGCTATATCGTTGTTTAAGCCAAAGAGTCACTGCTCGCACGCGCACCCCCCCCCCCCCCCCCCCCCGTTGACGTTTCGAAGCGTCGACGTTCGAAACGCGGGAATCGATTTTGAATCGATCATCAAATACGGAATCGAAGGTCAGCCCTAGTGTTGTCATGATTTGTCACGACAAGAGTTGGCTTCGTACTACGCTTAAAAGGTCTTTTGAAATGCCTATGGGAAAAATGCATTGGGATTCATTTCCTGGGCCTGGCGTCGTCATGAAAGGGGGCGGGACTGCGACGCTCGAACAGTGCATTCATGTGACTGACTGACTGACTGACTGACTGGCCTCTACAATTAGTTAGTTGAGGAATTCTGTCTCAGACCCTGAACCCTCCCGTCTCTCCCTCTGTGTAACAACTGTCCACACGGTCCCAAGGCCCGGTGACTTTGATAGCTACAGTACTATGTTACGGGTCAGGAGACGGGTCACATGGTTCAAGGCCCGGTGACTTTGATATCTACTATGTTACAGGTCAGGAGACGGGCCAAACCTGTGCCAGCGCTGTTGAGAGAGTTAACCCATTTTGACCTGAGATCAGATTCTAAAAATGTCTGTTTGAAAATGACACTTTTCTGAAAAAGCTAATGTTTCTATGTCGGTCGTTCTTCCATTTCTCAAAAATAGCAGACCTACAAGCTCATAGCGCGCCACTCGGTGGCGCGCTATGAGCTTGTAGATCTGCTATTTTTCAATAGCTAAAGCATAACATAATGCTATAACACCAAAAGGGGTTCCGGCCCAGAATGGATTAAGAGTTGAGTTGAGGGGTCAGAAACATTACAGGTCATGCGCTTCATGAATCATGCGTCCTTCATCAACACCAATTATGAGGATTCAAGTTTGGAATTATACAGTACATAGTAGTACATATACATACAGTATATACTATATACAGTGGTATTATACAATGTTTGGAACATTGGTTTGCCTGAAGGCAAACATTATGTTATGTCCGCATTCTTCCTGTACTTGTCGTTGAGCGCACCTAAAAACATTCCCAACGAACTGATTTTGGAAATAAATGATTGAATACCGAATATTATATATTCTTAACCCTTTCTGGGTGGGAAGTTGGGAACCCCTTTTGGTGTTTTAAGCGTTACTTTAGATATTGAAAAATAGCACGTCTACGTACAAGCTTGTAGATCTGCCTATTTTTGAAAAACCTTGAAAATGTGGCGTGAATCCTTGAATAATATATATTCTTTCAGAGCGAACGTTTTTTTGTAGAATCGTGACCCGCCATTTCTGTAAAAGAATTCTCAATAGCTCTGGCCTGTGCAAAACCAATAATGTCCTCAATTCAAAGGCTTGTTTTTGCATAATACAATTCCCTAGATATAAATACATATTAAATATGGCCAAGGCTAGATATATGTTTGTAGTATAACTGTACATTTATGTTTGTACATTCACACACCGTTGAGTCAATGAATCCCAAAAGGCTGTGCATTACCCCAATAACATGCTACCGTACGCACGCTTGGAACATACAGATAACATGCTACCGTACGCACGCTTGGAACATACAGACGAGCAAGGCAGCTGAGCAGACAGGGACATAGTGTGTGACATGTCATGTGACATGTGTGTGTGTGTGTGTGTGTGTGTGTGTGTGTGTGTGTGTACTGTAAAGTTGAAATATGGATTCTCTGGGGGTCAGTTTCCTATTACTGTCTGTGACATTATCTTTATGCTATTTTAAACACACAAACCCTCCCCTAGTGGTAGCAGTATGGTAGTGTAGCTCAACTAAATATGAACTTGTAGGTCGGCTATTTTTGAAAAACCGTTAAAATGTGCATCAAATCTTTCAGAAAATTGTCATGATTTAGAAAACTTTTATTTCTTTAGTCAGGCCTAAATGGGTTTACAGGAATCCAACACGATGGTGTCCAATAGTAAAGATAATGCATGTCAAAACAAGTCTATATGAACCTACTGTATCTATGACTGAAATCTATGGAGAGAAAAAACATAACCTGCAAGTGCTGCAACACAATCTCAATCAATATGTATTGGGGGTCCCAATCTCTGCTCCATCTCTCTCTCTCTCTCAGTCTCAATCAATATGTATTGGGGGTCCCTGCTTCATCTCTCTCTCTCTCAATCAATATGTATTGGGGGTCCCTGCTTCATCTCTCTCTCTCTCAATCAATATGTATTGGGGGTCCCTGCTTCATCTCTCTCTCTCTCTCTCTCAATCAATATGTATTGGGGGTCCCTGCTTCATCTCTCTCTCTCTCTCTCTCTCAATCAATATGTATTGGGGGTCCCTGCTTCATCTCTCTCTCTCTCAATCAATATGTATTGGGGGTCCCTGCTTCATCTCTCTCTCTCTCTCTCTCAATCAATATGTATTGGGGGTCCCTGCTTCATCTCTCTCTCTCTCTCTCTCTCAATCAATATGTATTGGGGGTCCCTGCTTCATCTCTCTCTCTCTCTCTCTCTCTCTCAGAGGTTGGAACGCTGACACAGTGGTGCCACGAGAACAGCCTGGCTCTAAACGTCAGCAAAACCAAGGAACTGAACGTGGACTTCAGGAGACCAGAGAGAGAGAGCACGCACCCATGGTCATCAATGGTGCTGCAGTGGAGCAGGTCAGCGACTTCAGGTTCCTCGGGATAAACATCTCGAGGGACCTGAAGTGGGCCACACTACACACACAACCACAGTGGTGAAAAAAGCCCAACAACGGCTCTACTGCCTGAGGCACCTGAAGAAGTTCAGAGTGAGCCCCCGGCCCCCCGCATCCTCAAAGCGTTCTACAAGAGCACCATCGAGAGTGTTTCGACGAGCGTCACCACTGCCTGGTTCGGAAATGGCACACCGCTGCAGAACGGAGAAGACTGCAGAGAGTGGTGCGAACAGCACAGCGCGTCGTGGGAGGGGAGCTTTCCCCACTCCAGGAAATACACCAGAGACATTGTGTGGCTCTAAAGGCTGAGAGCATTATCAGGGACATCCATCACCCCCTCCAGCCATAGCCTGTTCAAACCACTCCCGCGCCCACGGCCCGGGCAAACGCTACATGAGCATCAAGAGCAGCACCTCCAGACTATTGAACAGTTTCTACCGGTCCACAATTAGACTGCTGAACAAGAACTAGGACTGGTGACGCCACACAGACTGAACGGACTGGTCTCCTTTAGTAGAGACTACTCTGTATATACACATAGGCTACATCACTTATTTATTATTTTATATGCATACATATTGATTGTACCATGTAGTTTAGTCATGTACTATGCACTCTCTCTTTTAACTGCAATGATGAGCCTGCTGCACAAACAAGAATTTCACCCATGTTACTGTAATGTGATGTGACAATAGAACAGAATCAAACTTTATTATGTATATCTATTCTGTATCTCTGTCTCAATCAATATGTATTGGGGGTCCCTGCTTCATCTCTCTCTCTCTCTCTCTCTCTCTCTCTCTCTCTCTGTCTCAATCAATATGTATTGGGGGTCCCTGCTTCATCTCTCTCTCTCTCTCTCTCTCTCTGTCTGTCTCAATCAATATGTATTGGGGGTCCCTGCTTCATCTCTCTCTCTCTCTCAATCAATATGTATTGGGGGTCCCTGCTTCAACTCTCTCTCTCTCTCTCTCTCTCAATATGTATTGGGGGTCCCTGCTTCAACTCTCTCTCTCTCTCTCTGTCTCAATCAATATGTATTGGGGGTCCCTGCTTCAACTCTGTCTCTCTCTCTCTCTCTCTATCTCTCTCTCTCAATCAATATGTATTGGGGGTCCCTGCTTCAACTCTCTCTCTCTCGTAGTTCTTGGGCTGAAAGCAGAACATCTGGAGGGTTCCAGAAATGTTCTGTTCAGCGCACGGCGGAGCCGGTACTCTTTGTTCTGACCTCGGCCCGATTGGGTTACTCAAAGTGCTGACCGTGAGATGAATACAAGGGAGATGACTCAAGTTTAAGATATCAGTTCTGTTAAAGTAGCACTCTGTGTGTGTGTGTGTGTGTGTGTGTGTGTGTGTGTGTGTGTGTGTGTGTGTGTCAAGTCATATGAGGTGATGCATGTGAGAAAGGGTCTGATGTTAATTAACCACAGCCTTCTCCTCCTGCCCTCTTTAATGTGAGGGGTGTGGATGGAAGTTACTTGTGACTTGGGGGGGGGGGGGGGGGGAGACTGGACTATTATAGTATGCTTGCCAAAGTATCAGAGGAACGTTATGGTCAATTAATGTAGGGTTACAGTAGGGTACGGTTGAGATGTTGACTAGACATCATGGATGGTCAACAACCTAAACCAGTGGTTCCCAGTGTTTTTTACTTAAGTTGTGACCCAAAAGAGAAGTGCTTTTGTCCGGGACCTAAACTAGTGAAAAAATAGCAGATCTACAAGCTCACATATGCATCACTTTGCGCCGCGCATACATAAGCTATTTTCACTACTTCTTAACATCTTGTATTCTAATGTATGGAATGTCTGATTTTTCTTTGATTTATTTTCTACATGAAATTACTGAAAACCCCCCAAAAAAATGACATTTTTGCTATTTTTGGGAATCGTACCTTGTACGAAAATCTCAACTTACCATCTCCCACCTCAAGAAGACAGCAGCACTGGCTGCAGTTCATCTTTAAATGCATTCATTTCAATTATCCACAGTATTTTAAACAGCTTATGATACCATACCCTTCTACACATCAACTTAGACACTGCTCACAGGTTTACTTCAATATACCCACATCAGTTCGCAAAACATAATTATTGTTCAAAGCTCCTTGTGACCGGAAAAATCTACCTGTCCATATTCGTTCAATAACATATTTTCATTTGTTTAATTTAAAATGTGCTGTCCTCTCATCTGGAGACTACCTGTTCATGTTTTCACTAATCATCACTGTAGCAGATCTATGATGCAATGATCCATTATGTTATGTTTACGTTATCGTTATGTGAAATGTTGTTTTGTTGCAGTTTTTGTTTTGTTGTTTTTTGTTTTGTTGTTGTTGTTTGTTTCTTGTTTATCTAGGAATTGTATTGTTTTGTCTTGTTTTGTCTGGTTGAATTGTTTGTAAAAAAGTGTCTTTATTTATGAAGTGTACTTTGTACTTGTTTTGTAAACGAGATGGTTCATCTCAAGGGATTGTTCCTAATAAAGACATTTCAGACTTTTGAAAATGTTTTGAGCAACAAAATGTAGGGCCTGTGTTTGTTTGTTTGTCTTGTGAGTTTGTTTTTCAGAAAACTTGAAGGGTTTCATACTGACTGCTTTCTGTCCATGACATTCCTTCAATACAAATGATGTTAAAACAGAGCAGGCTCTAGTCTATTACATTGCTTATGCTTACATTGATAAATACTGTACGTCACCACAAGGAGTCCAGGACGGACTGTACACATTGAAGGGAGCATAGCGATGCAGATGCTAGCTATGTTGTTGTGATTGATTAATAATTATGGAATTCCCTGTCCCTCCAGAAGTTAGAACATAGAGGCTGCAGCCTGGCTTTGATCTGGCATTATTTTCTCTACAGGGGCACTGATTGAAGAGAGTATTTCACGTGGGGGGTCCCGGATCCTTTAAAACTATATTTAGTTCGAGGAACTTGATATTAGGTCTCTCTCTCTCTCTCTCTCTCTGTCTCTCAAGGTCGCATGTTTTATAACTGAATGTCTTGCAAACAACAGCAAAGTAAAGCCAAGCAAAGTTCTTTGTTTACCCAGGGAACTGCACTAAGCTCGAGACGCAGTACACTACACACCACGTAACACGTGCGCGCCGTAATAAAACAACTGTCTAAATCACATTAGTAATATATCTGCTGCTGCTGTGATCGAGAGAGACATTAAGACTCAAACCTTCTCGGCTTTGGCCAGATAGATCCACAGCTTCCTCCAGGCTGTGAATTTCTTCATGTCACTGAAGTTGTAGGCCATTTCCTTGCTGGCATATCTGGACACCAGCGGGGAGCGGTACTTCATGAATTCCTCGGATCCCTCCATGGTTTGGTGGTATAGGAGAACAGAAGGTCTAGCCTCACAAACACACACACACAGTGCTCTGACAGCCCGATCACAACCAACTATAGCCTCAAGCCTGCATGTCCCAGTAAACCGTGTTTCACATGGACATGCACTGGCTTTTTACGACACTTCTGGTCGGTGTACGGCATAAGGTATTGCGTTGATTTGTACTGTCATACGGCAGAAGGTCAATACATTATAGTTACTCTATATGAAATGAACGTGTTATTATAATTATTATACAGCCTATAAACCGCACTCTAATTATTATTATCGATGCCAACTATAGTAAATGCTACTATATACTCGCTCGGGGTGGCAGATTTAATGATTATTCATATTGCACACTACACGTCATATATGGGAAATGTTTAAAATTTTACACACTCAGTAAATAGTAATAAATCGTCTAGACACCATCCCGTTCCCATGGCAGCAACAGTTGCACGATGACCACCAGATCTATGAACGTATTATAGGCTACTGTACAATATGTACTATTATTAAAGTATATAGCCGCATGACCATGATGATGATCTGTGGAGCCCTGGATCGTTTGTATGCGAGGCATTCCACACAGTATTACGATCAAAGATGCCCCGGCCATGCCGAAATGATCCACCTGAAGGTGACAGACAGACAGGCAGACGTACAGTGCGTTACATTTAGGACACTTCCCTCTGCTGCTTTTCTATTTCGTGGCATTAATTAACTCGTGTCTTACTCTTATATAAGTAACGGCATTATGGCCAATTGCCTTGCCTCTGTCTGCTGCGTTATATTTCATAATTTATAATATGCAAGCATTGGCATTGCAATATACATGTATAGCATCATATCCCCTCCCTCCAGCGAGCTAGCTGAAGGGAGTGAAGGGCAGCAGCTGTAAACACTATCCCTCCTCTCTCTCTACCTAGCTCTCTCCTCCCTCTGTCTCCTCCTCTCCATCTCTCGGTCTGTCTCACTGTCTCCGGGTCTCTCGGTCTGTCTCACTGTCTCCATCTCTCGGTCTGTCTCACTAGTGTCTCCGGGTCTGCCTGTCTGAGTTCTCTCTGGCTCTGTGGATTGGTCCATAATATCTCTCTGTCCTAGCTGTGACTGTGCGCCGGTGTGCTTTCTTCTACACAGGGCTGCATGCGTGGTATGTAGCCTATGCACATGTATGTATGTGTGTATGAGAGTGGACGAGACTGTGAGAGGGTGTGTGTGTGTGTGTGTGTGTGTGGGAGGACTTGTCTCCTCCCGTTTTCCCTCAAAATGATGAGACACCTTTCCAGTGCATTTGCAGCAGCAGCAGGGGTAGTATTGACTTACCGTCTCCTCCTGCATTGCACAATCTCTCCTCTCTGCATGGACTGACAAAATAAGGAAGACATTAAAAAAAAGTGTGTGTGTGTGTGTGTGTGTGTGTGTGTGTGGGAGGGGGGGTATTGTGGGACAGGAGTGGCAGAAGACACAGAGAGAGAGAGAGAGAGAGACGCTGTGTGACTGTGTGTGTGTGTGTGTGTGTGTGTGTGTGTGTGTGGGAGGGGGGGTATTGTGGGACAGGAGTGGCAGAAGACACAGAGAGAGAGAGAGAGAGAGACGCTGTGTGACTGTGTGTGTGGTGGTGGTGGTGGTGGTGTGGGAGGGGTATAGATAATGGGATGGAGAGGGTGAGTGGCATAGGAGGTACAGTGTAGGAGAGACACAGGGAGAGAGTGAGAGAGCACCAGCCTTTCACACACACACACACACACACACACACACACACAGCCTCCTATAGGCAGCCCCATTCTCTCTAGTCTGAACAAGGAAACAGGGAAAAGAAAAGCAGTGTGGAACCCAGAAGAGGGAGACGGAGGAGGAGGAGGAGGGGGGGCGAGGAGGGGGAGACCAGAGGTTCTACACACAAGATGGCTGCTCTGTCCTCTGAGTCTGAGTCTGGTGAGTGGCTTTTTTCTTCATCTTTTACCTTCACTGTTGTAGTATGTTAATGTTAATACTGTTGTATACATACATGCCTGTCAACAACACAGGGTCCTCAACCCTGTTGTCTGCATGCCTGTCAACAACACAGGGTCCTAATCTTTACCCCTGTTGTATGCATGCCTGTCAACAACACAGGGTCCTAATCTTTACCCCTGTTGTCTGCATGCCTGTCAACAACACAGGGTCCTAATCTTTACCCCTGTTGTATGCATGCCTGTCAACAACACAGGGTCCTAATCTTTACCCCTGTTGTGTGCATGCCTGTCAACAACACAGGGTCCTAATCTTTACCCCTGTTGTGTGCATGCCTGTCAACAACACAGGGTCCTAATCTTTACCCCTGTTGTGTGCATGCCTGTCAACAACACAGGGTCCTAATCTTTACCCCCGTTGTATACATGCCTGTCAACAACACAGGGTCCTAATCTTTACCCCTGTTGTGTGCATGCCTGTCAACAACACAGGGTCCTAATCTTTACCCCTGTTGTGTGCATGCCTGTCAACAACACAGGGTCCTAATCTTTACCCCTGTTGTGTGCATGCCTGTCAACAACACAGGGTCCTAATCTTTACCCCCGTTGTATACATGCCTGTCAACAACACAGGGTCCTAATCTTTACCCCTGTTGTGTGCATGCCTGTCAACAACACAGGGTCCTAATCTTTACCCCTGTTGTGTGCATGCCTGTCAACAACCCTCCTCATCCTATTGCTCCTTTTGCACGTGTAACATCCGGCACTAAAGCACCTGCAGAGGCCATTTAACTTTTCCTCCAACATCCACACAGTCCATGGAACTGTTGCTGGAGTCCATGCACTTCCTGTGTTTAGCAGCTGGTCACAACACTACAGAGACACTGACACAAAAAGCCTTCATATATAACGTATATTACATACATAAATACGGTTCATGTATTTGTCTATTCTTGTTTGCCAGCTCCTCTCACTCCTGTTCTCAAATGACGTGTTTCTGTCTTCATGCCGTGCAAAAGATGTGTTATTTTGACATCCGCTCACAGCACGTCATATTCTGTCATCATGCTATATCCTCTGGAGGGAGAGCGAGGTTCCTCCTCTCTCTCTCACCTGTTTCTGGATGACAGGGCAGGTTGTGTAAAGGTTCAGAGGAGGCCAGACACATAGAGGTGATGGAAGGAAGGACTGAAATAAAAGAAAGAGTATGCATGAGAAAAGTAGCAAAGGAAACAGATCAATGTAAAGGAAAGGAAAGGTACCATGTTTACCCTGCAGGGTAACTGGACTAAGGAAAGGAAAGGTACTATGTTTACCCAGGGTAACTGGACTAAGGAAAGGAAAGGTACCATGTTTACCCAGGGTAACTGGACTAAGGAAAGGAAAGGTACTATGTTTACCCAGGGTAACTGGACTAAGGAAAGGAAAGTTACCAAGTTTACCCAGGGTAACTGGACTAAGGAAAGGAAAGGTACTATGTTTACCCAGGGTAACTGGACTAAGGAAAGGAAAGGTACTATGTTTACCCAGGGTAACTGGACTAAGGAAAGGAAAGGTACTATGTTTACCCAGGGTAACTGGACTAAGGAAAGGAAAGGTACTATGTTTACCCAGGGTAACTGGACTAAGGAAAGGAAAGGTACCATGTTTACCCAGGGTAACTGGACTAAGGAAAGGAAAGGTACTATGTTTACCCAGGGTAACTGGACTAAGGAAAGGAAAGTTACCAAGTTTACCCAGGGTAACTGGACTAAGGAAAGGAAAGGTACCATGTTTACCCAGGGTAACTGGACTAAGGAAAGGAAAGGTACTATGTTTACCCAGGGTAACTGGACTAAGGAAAGGAAAGGTACTATGTTTACCCAGGGTAACTGGACTAAGGAAAGGAAAGGTACTATGTTTACCCAGGGTAACTGGACTAAGGAAAGGAAAGGTACTATGTTTACCCAGGGTAACTGGACTAAGGAAAGGAAAGGTACTATGTTTACCCAGGGTAACTGGACTAAGGAAAGGAAAGGTACTATGTTTACCCAGGGTAACTGGACTAAGGAAAGGAAAGGTACTATGTTTACCCAGGGTAACTGGACTAAGGAAAGGAAAGGTACTATGTTTACCCAGGGTAACTGGACTAAGGAAAGGAAAGGTACTATGTTTACCCAGGGTAACTGGACTAAGGAAAGGAAAGGTACCATGTTTACCCAGGGTAACTGGACTAAGGAAAGGAAAGGTACTATGTTTACCCAGGGTAACTGGACTAAGGAAAAGGAAAGGTACCATGTTTACCCAGGGTAACTGGACTAAGGAAAGGAAAGGTACTATGTTTACCCAGGGTAACTGGACTAAGGAAAGGAAAGGTACCATGTTTACCCAGGGTAACTGGACTAAGGAAAGGAAAGGTACTATGTTTACCCAGGGTAACTGGACTAAGCTCAAGAACTTGTTTACAGCCAGGCCCTGCTCATAGAACATTTCATGGTAGAGGTTCAATGCCTTGCTGAAAGGGCACTTCAGCGGTGGTCATTTTAACGTGCCGGTCCGGGGATACGAACTATAGCGACCTTCCGATATCAAGACCGCTCCGCAAACCGTTCGGCCACCGCTGCCCCAAAAGTGAAAGTTATTGTCCCAAACATTGCCATCTGTGTCCTAAAATGCTTATTGTGAACAAATTATCAGTGTCATCTCCAAAACCTTTAGAGAAAGAAAATATATGATTGATATCTCTAAATCACTATGAATTATTATGTCTCCGACTCCAAGATTATCCTGACTAGATGAAGAACTTTTTGAAAATGCATGTGATTTATATAAACATTGACATTTCTAGTTTTTGACTTAAAGCTGAGGTTACGTCACAGCCCGCATACTGTAGTACATTATTGCCATGTCAGGGAACATTGAAGCTTGTGAACAGATCATTCCTTTATGAAAAAAGTGTCTGCTCTGCATCACTGGAGCAGTTCAGGGATTCATTAGGTGAATCTCAAACCGGAGTGTGGACACTGGACAGGGTGTATTTCGGCTTATGTGACGTCACAACGGTGCGCGACAGTACTTCCCAATCCACAGACCACAAAAAGACAGGCGCTGACACTACACAGGGCACCGCACTATTTTCCCCCGTGCGAGCCCGCTTTCAAAGTCCAGCTCGGATGTACCCTGAGCCATGCAGGGTATATCGCCACGGCGCAGCCGTACTGCGCAACCCATGGAATTTCTCCGAGGAAGAAAGACAGCCGCTGAGACAGAGAAAAATGTCGGAAACTAGTAAGTTTTATACTCTTTTAAAAGTGTTGTTGTGTCACGGAAGGTAATTGTAATATGTTTTGGGATAGTATTTAGTTATTTAAGCTATCAAATGTATCATGATAGAGCCAAATAAAGAAAATAAAAAATGTTGTCGTCGGAGATTTTGAAGTAATGCTATCGCGTTAGTCCCTCGGTGCATTTCCCCAACAGCAAAACTAAACATGCGTTGTTGTCACGACGAATTTTAATATTTTAATATCTTTGGGATAGTATTTAGTTAGTTGTTTATGCTATCAAATGTATTCATGACAGACTGAGCCAAATAAAAAAGATCCACTGGCAGCCATTACTGTTGTGGTTTTTAAGCCCTCTTAAAACTTGTCACACACAGGCCACGGAATTTACTTTCAAGTTATTTTCGCGGAGTATTTAGTTGTTTAAACTTCATATATGTGGTCAATTAATCATTATATTAGATTATAATCAATCATGTCGGAGAATTCGAGGACCGTGTCGTGACTGTCGTCTCGCATTGGGGCGGCCACAGACGAGATGTACCCGTGTGAGAACTACCCTTTTTCGGCGTAGCCCGAAGCAATTCACCGCTGTATGATATGAATGATCCGTTGTAGATATGTACAGCCTACTAGCCTAGGCTACATGCAATTCGTTTCTAATTGTTTTATTTCCCCAAATGTCAAGTGCATTATAAATAACCGCTATTATATTGTTATTATTACTCAGAGATAGATTGTATAAATGGTACAATCTCTTAGTTGAACCCCGTTCCATTTGTACACTCTGATTTTACAATATACATTGGGGTCCCAGAGATAGAAATGCCATTATGGGGGTTCATAGCCTAATTCAGGTCAAACTGGGGGTCCCTTGAAATGAAACTGTTTGAAAATCACTGCTAGATCTGTAAAAACATTTTTATGGGGGGGTCTGTCCCTGGCATATCTTTTCTAATGGGGGTACGCAGGATAATTAGTATCATTTTGGGGGTCCTTGACATGAAAAAGTTTGGGAAGCACTGCTATAGAGGACTAGAAAAGTCCACACCAAAAATAGAAGATATACAAGCTCCCAACACGTTGCAGTGCGACATGTTGTGACTTCTGAGCTTGTAGATTGGCTATTTTCAGTCATTTATTAATTCATGTTATTTTAAGGTGAAAGTGATCAAACTAGCAATAGAATACAACCTGGCAACCTGTTGTAAAGTCATCATTGGACCACAACAGAACATATTACCCAAGCACAAAAGCCTTTTTTTTAACAATAAGGGAATTCTGAGTTGTAGCACTACTGCCATACAAATAACCTGTTAAGCCAGTGGTTCTGAAACCTTCATTTTCCACTGCCTTAGGATCCAAAGACGGGTGAGGAGGTGGCCTGCAGCGGCGGGCCTACAGCAGCACCACCACGTGAGACTGCCATGTCTGGAAGTCTCTGGAGCGGAGCCGGACTGCTGGCCTACAGCACCACCAGGCCTAGCCGAGGCCATACCAGACCATAGTGGTACAGCTGCACTGGGGTCTGGAGCAGGGTCAGGAACACCAGGGCCCAATGTGCAGGCTGGCCCGAAGAAGAGGGGGAGAGTAGTAGTAGTAGTAGTAGTAGTTTACATTTAAATGTAGTAGAGACTCTAGAGAACAGCCAGTTCATCCTCTCTCTGCAATGTGTAATGTTCATGTTCAGTGCAATCTATTTTCAGTTCAGTGCAATCTATTTGTTTGTGTTTAATGTTCAATGAATGTACTTTTTATTTATGTATTTGTGTTAATTTTCTACTGGAATGACTTGATTTTGACGTTATTTTTTACATGATTGAGTCTGAGATACGGTATCCTTGTTCAATGTTCATTCATTTTTATACTGAAGACAAAATAACAATAAATACATTTTGTATTTACAAAGTTGAATTGAACTATTTACATACCGGTACTCATACAATATGCACCGAAAGGGAAATTCTTGGCCGAAACTGCAGTGAATACCGAATATAGGAAACAGTTGGCCCCCCGAAAACCGAATATCCGAATATGATTAATATTATATATATTTTTTCCTACCATTGCTGTCATGGCCGTACCTTAAAGCTATCTGATTTATGGCAAAATAAATGGGTATGGCGAAACAACTTAAACACACAAACACATTAATCATGTTACCCAGATTGCCTTTTTTCACCTTAGAAATATTGCACGAATCAGAGCCTATTTGTCTTTGGACGATGCGAAAACGCTAATCCACGCCTTTGTTTTTTCTCTGCTTGATTTATACTGCAATGCACTTCTTTCAGGACTGCCTAAGAAAACAACTGACAGATTACAACTTGTCCAAAATGCAGCAGCCAGAGTTTTAACTAGAACTAAGATGAGAGAACATTTTACTCCAGTTTTGGCTTCACATGCACTGGCTTCCACTGGTTGTTTTTAGGATTGATTTTAAAATTATTTTACTTGTGTAAAAAGCTCTCAATGGTCTCGCACCTTCCTACCTACATGACTGCCTTCCTAAATATGTCCCAAACCGCCCCCCTAAGGTCTTCCACTGCTGGCCTGCTCGCTTTGCCTAAAAAAATGGCAACTAAAAAATACGGGGAAGCAGCTTTTTGCTTCTACGGGCCGTCGGCATGGAACTGTACTGTACCTTCGACAGGCAGCCTCTGTAGACATTTTTAAAGCACAGCTCAAGACCCACTTCTACAACATTGCTTTTAATTGATCTTTTATTTTTTGTTATTCATGTCCTCACTGTATTGCATTGCATTACTACTTGTTTTTTAATGTCGTTGCCTTGCTTTTCTTCTTTTTTTCTCCATTGCTCTGTAAAGCACTTTGAGCTGCATTTCATGTCATGAAAGGTGCTATACAAATAGTTTTATTATTATTAAATAATCACTAGGGTCCATAAAACATTTCAGCTCTTTTGAATGCATTAATTGCATACACTATTCAGTGATATATTTTCTGCCTAAATTAAATAACTGAGTGACAGCATTTGTAAGATTTGTGTTAGATTACACAGTAAAATAATATTGTGATAAATGTAGCCTATCCATTTGGAGCTGAGAGTTGGCCTGGTTTAACCTTTTCATTCATGTAAATGCAAATGTGATTAACTGATTAAGAGTAGCATTCTGATTAATGAATTTCTCTCAGTTGAATTAACAGTTTATACTCACTTTACAGTAGGCTATATAGGCCTATATGTGGTTGTTTTAAATGTAAAAGTAGACCTATATTGTCAAAGTTAAATGTCATTATAGCAATAAACTTAGCCTATATGAAAACGAACTAACTGTTAGCTGGCTGTAAAGGTATAGGCATACACAAATTAACCATGAACTTACTTAGAAGATCTACAAGCTCATAGCGTAGATCAGTGATTGATCGGTGCCTGCTAATACAAATCAAACAGCAGATGCGACAATAGTCTGTATTCTATCCAAATGTAAAAACATTTATCATTAAGTGAATAGGCTATATATATATATATATATATATATGCAGGTTACAGGTAGCCTATATCCTTCCTTTCAGCAACTCTTTGCACGGAATCAGGACTCAGGTTAAATCAGATTCGACCATAGACTAGACGTAATAATAATAACAATAATATAATAGCTGTTATTTATAATGCACTTGACATTTGGGGAAATAAAACAATTGGAAACGAATTGCATGTAGGCTGTAAATATCCACAATAGACGGGCATGGGTCATAATTTCGTTCCGTAGGAGAAACAGGGGAAATTGCTTCGGCCTATGCCGACAAAGGAGAGGTAAACACGGGTACGTCTCTCTGCTGGCAGCCCCCAAGGCGAGACAACACGGTTCTCGGATTCTCCGACATCGTTGTTTGATATTTTTAAATAGGATCTTTTATGATTAATTGACCACACATATGAAGTTTAAACAACTAAATACTACCCAAAAATAACTTGAAAGTAAATTCCGTGGGCTAAAAAAGTAGTTTCTAGACCTTTTAAAAACATTGCAGTCAGTGCGGACAAAACAGTAATGGCTGCCAGTCGAGAAATCTGAGCTCCGCTTGGCTCCGCCCAGCTCCACTCGGCTCCGCCCAGCTCAGTGTCCCAATCGACAGTGTACAGCACTGTACACTATTCCGTGTACCCTTTTGCCACCTACGCAGTGTAGTCCCCTGTTAGTGCCAGTGCAGTCACCACCCTATTCTACCTAGTATCTACCTAGTAAGTGTGTGCACCGCCAATTGAGATCCACCTATTGTCTTTGCTGGAGGGTCCTTTTGGTATTGTTGTTCTTTGGAAACATAGATGATGTAATCACTTCTGATCACTAGCTCGCAGGCATGTGTCAGTGCAGTAGATATTAATTATAGTCCAACGAACCACCTAACTAAACCATAACACCCTCCTGTCAATGCAGTAGATATTAATTATAGTCCAACAAACCACCTAACTAAACCATAACACCCTCCTGGTGCAGTAGATATTAATTATATTAACGAACCACCTAACTAAACCATAACACCCTCCTGTCAATGCAGTAGATATTAATTATAGTCCAACAAAACACCTAACTAAACCATAACACCCTCCTGGTGCAGTGGATATTAATTGGCCGAAACCTCCCAATGCATCGCATTGTGAGCTTGTAGATCTGCTAATTCCAAAATATTTGGCACATTCTGCACAGTGAGTAGTACGCTTTACTTTCGGTATATTTTGACCCCAATAACTTTTGTACTTTTACTCAAGTACATTTCGAATAGTTCTACATTGCAGCATTGATACCTTTTACTGCAAGTATAACAAACGTGAGTATACTGTTTTTTCCAACCTGCTGAATGCTTTGTCCAACAACAACAACAACAGGGGAACCCGGGGTCGTCCGCCACCCGCCCGTGGAGCGCAGACTCCTGCTGCTCGGGGGCCCGCGGGCCGGGAAGACCTCCACGGCCAACACCATCCTGGGGGACGAGGTCTTCGAGGCGGGAGCGGAGACCTCCCACAGCAACGTGGGCCAGACGGAGGTCTACGGCCGGCGGGTGACCGTGGTGGACACGCCGCCGTGGGCGGTCCCCAGCGGCGGAGACGAGCCGGAGAACGACCGCAACAACACGACGGACGAGAACGACAACAACGCCACGGCCGACGACCAGCAGACGCCTCCCCAGCCGCCGCCGCCACCGCCGCAGAGCCTGGACAGCGAGGGGCCGTGCATGGGGGCCATCCTCTGCCCCCCGGGGCCCCACGCCCTGCTGCTGGTGGTGTCGGTCAGCCAGCCCTTCACGGAGCTGCAGAAGCGGGCAGCGGAGGACCAGCTGGCGGCGCTGGGCGGAGGCACCTGGAGGTACTCCATGGTGCTCTTCACCGGCGTGGACACGCTGCCCGCCGGGACCTTCATCGAGGAGCACATCTCCAGCACCGGGGAGGCCCTGCAGTGGCTGGTGGAGAGGTGTGGGAGCAGGTACTGTACTGGTGGAGAGGTGTGGAAGCAGGTACTGTACGACGTGGACCATGTGTTCACAACCTTTTTGACCGTAAGAAGGTTAAGAGTGCCCCTCACTTCACACGAGTGTGATTTTTTTTAGGTACATTTTAAATGTAAATTATATTATATAATAAAAACAAAGTCCGCCACTTAGTTTGACAGTACGGCTGCAAGTTTGGAATTGATCATCCTTAGGATGATTTTATTTTATTTAGATTTTTTTCACTCCTGTGTCAATTATCTAACGTGATCCTGGGCTCTACACACCCTCCGCCAACCTGGGGAGAGCAACGGACTTGAACTCATGCTTCCTTCCTGTCCAAGTTGCTCCTTTACACCTGACAGGGGGAGGCAGTTTAGAGACCAGGATTACTGCATGCTTTTTGTGAGGGTTTTTCATTTCCAAAGATATGGTTTTATGTCCGGATTTTGTGACTGAATAACATCTGTGTTTTCAGGCCAAGCGTGGCCACACTGGCCCAGCTATCCTCCATAATTTCCCATCACTAGTTTTGTTTCCGGAATAAATACGTTATTATTATTAATACATTTTCCCCCATCAGCGCAGCTGTGTTTTGACTTTGAGACACTTCATAGTAACACACAACATTTTTCCCATCAGTGCATTTGTGTTTTGAGACACTTTCACATTCCAACTCTTTTTAATTAATGGGCCCCCGGGGGCCCAAGGGCTCAGGAGGTAATAGATGTACAGTATATTATAATAATTACGTATTCATTCTGCCCCAAAGCCCCCCCTGTAATGTTCTGATCCTATAAATCGCCCCGTTATGTATGCTGGTTAGTGGTTATACTGTATATTAGACCTGATCTCTCTGTCAGACTGTTCCGAATAACTACAAATGTATAACAGTATAGCCTAAAGGTGGGTGCCCCCCTCACCCCCCACACTGCATGTAGTATGCCTTAGTAAGACAATTATGTTTTGAGTATACCGTCCAGTAGGAAATAATAAAGTGTGGAATCTGGTTCACTCGGGGCAACAAAAAACAAAAACAGCCTCTTCATTCCTGTGCAAACCCAGCCAACGTCGTGCTACAACACTGCTAACATTAATAATGTGTGTGCTCCAGTTAGCCTGGGTCTGTCTACCTTTCATCAGTGGTGGAAACTCGAAAGTAACTAAGTCCATATATACTACTACTAAGTACTGTACCTAAGTACAAGTTTGAGGTATTACTTTAGTTACTATAGTTACTTTGTAGATTTAGATTATTATTACAAAACGTGCATTAACCACATTGTGAGCTTGTAAAGAACTGCTGTTTTCAAAATATTCTGTTATATACATTGGAAAACTATAGCATAATGAGTTTAATTTTAGTACTTTTAAGTACATTTTGATGCCAATACCTTTGGTACTTTGTACTCAAATCCAGACGTTTACTTGCAACAGAGTATAGTGCTATGCTGCAATATTGATACTTTTGCTTAACCCATTTTGGTGTTTTAAACATTATGTTATATTTTAGCTATTGAAAAATAGCAGACCTACAAGCTCATAGCACGCCACCGAGTGGCGCGCTACGAGCTTGTAGGTCTGCTATTTTTGAGAAATCGTGAAAATGCGGCACACATTTTTGAATATATATTCTTTCTTTCAGAAGACATTTTATTTTATTCTACGTCAGGCCTAAATGAAACTTTGATAACTTTTTCCACTTTCATCACTAATTGCTGCGTCCTTCTGTCCCATTATGTGCAGGTACCATAATAATAATAATAATAATGTATTATTTTTATTAGGTACCATGCCTTTGATAACGCCAGCACGGAGACGGGCGGAGAGGACAACTCGCAGGTGCCAGAACTTATGGAGAAGGTGGAGGAGCTGATAAGTGACAACCAAGGTTTCGCTCATGATAATTATATTGACCCATTTAGACCTGAGGTCACTTTATGGCTTTTAGCCACTTTTGACCATTGTTTGAAACTTTAGCAGATCGACAAGCTCATAGCTGCAGCACTGAGTGCCGCGCTACGAGCGTGTACATCTGCTATTTTTTTTCTTCTCAATATTATCGTGAATATGTGGCGCAAATCTTTGAATATGTATGTTCTTTCACAGCGAACGTTTTTAACTCAAATATTGCTCTGTAGAGCCTACAATGTGACGTCATTTGAGGTTTGGGGGGGGGGGGGTGTACCGTCCTAAAGTGTTCTCTTCGGTGCTACTGAAAATTTCGGACGAGCCGAAATCATTTGGGCACTACAGCGCCGAAACAGAAATCATTTGGGCTCTACAGCGCAGAAACAGAAATCATTTGGGCTCTACAGCGCAGAAACAGAAATCATTTGGGCTCTACAGCGCCGAAACAGAAATCATTTGGGCTCTACAGCGCCGAAACAGAAATCATTTGGGCACTACAGCGCCGAAACAGAAATCATTTGGGTTCTACAGCGCCGAAACAGAAATCATTTGGGCACTACAGCGCCGAAACAGAAATCATTTGGGCTCTACAGCGCCGAAACAGCGGTAAAATAGGAGTAAACAGCGGTAAAATAGGAGTATGAATCGGCCCATATAAGAAGACATTTACTAGAATCTGGTCTCAGGTCTCACTGAATTAATAATCCTAATTCTATTTATAGTATTCTGTATGTTTGTAGAATCTTTTTACCTTACATATACAGTGTGCATATTATATACGCACACATAATGTACATAACAAAAAAAATGTACACTTGTGTTAGGTTTACTGGGTTGTTTCAAACATCTCTGTTTTTCTTCTTCTTCTCTATTCAATTACATTTTTATTATAGTGCCAAATCACAAGCTTCCGTCTCGTCGTTCATGTAATCCCAGACCAGACTGACTCAATAACGTTGATACAGTACCAGGGTTCTGTGGAAGCCCGGACCAGGCGGTTCTATATGAACCTCGCTGTGTGTTTGAGGTTATTGTCCTGAGTGATTGTTTTGCCAGATAGATGGTGGCAGGCTGGCTGCTATCCACAGACGGAGACGGGTGACGTTAGTTGAGAGAGACCGTTCGAGTCAGAGCTCCTCCAGGCTTTGGGAGAGGCTTTGAGAGAGACTGTACGAGTCAGAGAGAGAGAGACTGTCAGAGACTGTACAGTCAGACTGTACGAGTCAGAGCTCCTCCAGGCTTTGAGAAAATCATTCAACTCTTCCAACTTGGAAAGACTTTCTGAAATACAGGGAATTTTTTACTGTGGCCGAAATTTGACAGTGTCACGGTTCAAGTCAGGAGAGTTTGTAGGACCCAAATGCAGGAGGAGGCAGAGGCAGAGCAGGTCATTTCAAAAAGGTTTAATAACTCAAAAGAACTATAGAATACAAACAAAAACACTGGAAGCACAAAAGGTGTCAAGACAAGACACACGCAACATACCACAATGAACTAACAAGGAAACACTGGGATCAGGGGGGGTATAAATACACAAGGGCACAGGTGAACAGCACTGTGATAGGCTGGGGAACAAACAGGACAAGGTGGAAACACTAGGCTAATCACAGCACAGGTTGACAAGGGAGGCAAACAGTAACAAGACAGACAGGAAACATTATGAACAATTCTACAAAATAAAAGCACACAAGGGTAAAGCAAAACTCAAACAGGAACTAGGAAAACAAGAACACAATACTTCATATAAGTAACATATAAATCAGAGGAACACAACAGAAAAGTAAAACACAAACCAAAACTGGAAAACATGAAAACCAACACATGACAAACTGAAAAATCCCTTTCTCGACATAATCTGACTGAATCGGCTTCATGGAGAAGACAGTGGAGAGAAATCACTCCCCCCCCCCCCCACACACACACACACACACACACACAGTCACAGAGTCCACTGAGGGTGCTTTTGGGCCTGGGAACCAAGGCCGTCTGCACAGCTTGCTGTGTTATTCCTCTCACTATCTGGACTTTGAGACGACGCGACCCTGAGACCCAAACCCGGGAGGGCTGCTCAGGATACGCTTTACATCAACGATGAACTTAACATGACACTTCACACACACACTCCTACACCACACACTGTACAGTGTACAGCGTGTATTCTGTACAGTGACAATAAATGTAATCCAATCTAATCTAAAAATGAGAATCGGCCTGTGTTTCTCAGCTTTGAGGACGCCACTCTTTCCGACCTAATCTCCAAAAACGTTCGCAGAAATGCTGCCCCAAACGCGCAATGAAACTCCGTGCCTACAACACCTGTTAGCAAAATCACGACACAAACTGCCAAATATTTCAAATAGTCCAGAGCCACGCCGCCATTTTTCGTTCATTTCTTTCAAGTGAGCGGCTTGGCTTTGTATGTACAGTATGTACAGTATAGTTTCCCACTGTTTTCTGCCAGTTCTGAGCTGATGATAACGACCACCACTGTGTTTCCAGTCCTCAACCATCCATGTGTCTTTGTGCTTCTGCAGAAGAGCATTGATTGATTGATTGATTGATTGATTGATTGTTTGATTGATTGATTGAAAAATAAATGTTATTAACCCATTTAGACCTGAGCACGATTCTACAAATGTCTTCTGAATCCTGACAGCATGGACCCCCAAAAATATATGTAATTGGCATCTGAGAAAACGTTGTTCCAGGGACCCCGCCACCAGAAACAAAGATTCGAGTTAAAAACCTTCACTGTCTGTGAAAGAATATTTATTCAAAGATTTGCGTCACATTTTCACGATTTTTCAAAAAATAGCGGACGTACAAGCTCGTAGCGCGGCACCTAAAAACCACCCACCAAAAGGTGGTTCCTTTCCGTCCAGAATGCTGTGAGGTTCTTCCCGCCCCACAGGGTGGTACTTTGAGGTGAACGAGCTGATCCTATTGGAGGAGGAGCAGGCCAGGAAGGCTCTGGAGGAGGAACGACTGAGGATGGAGGAACACCTCAGACAGAGGGAGCAGATGATTGGAGGACCACCCAGAGGTGAGGAGGAGGAGGAGGAGGAGGAGGACCACCCAGAGGTGAGGAGGGGGAGGAGGACCACCCAGCGGTGAGAGGAGGAGGAGGAGGACCCCTAGTCCCCATATATGGGGGACAAGGGGAGAGCAACAGACTTGAACTCATGCTTCCTTCATGCCTGAGTGTCCAAGTTGCTCCTTTACACCTGACAGGGGGGAGTTTCCCTGGTTGGACGTAGCGCGTGGAAGGAACACGTTATTCCAACCAGTTCCTTTCCCCTCCATCAGGCGCCCCGGCTGGCCAGGGGGAGGCCTGATGAATGTTTGAACGTAAATAAAGGCTTGGTTAAAGGTCTCTCTCTCTCTCTCCCCCAGAGCTGAGGGTGTTAAAGGTCTCTCTCTCTCTCTCTCTCTCTCCCCCAGAGCTGCGGGTGTTGCTGCTGGGATGGAAGGGCGTGGGTAAGAGCTCGGTGGGTAACTCCCTGCTGGGCGGGCGCTCCTTCGAGGCGGGCCAGGAGACGGAGCTGTGCCTCCGGCGGCAGGCGCTGGTGTCGGGCCGGCGGGTGACCGTGGTGGACACGCCGGGCTGGGACTGGTTCTCCGTGCGGCGGACGCCCCGCCGCGTGAGACACGAGGCGCAGCGCGGGGCCGCCCTGCTGCGCCCGGGGCCGCACACCCTCCTCCTCGTCCTGCCCGTGGTCTCCTCGCTCACCGCACGCAAGCGCCGCACGCTGCAGGCTCACCTGGAGGTAAGGCTCACCTGGAGGTAAGGGCTCACCTGGAGGTAAGGCTCACCTGGAGGTAAGGGCTCACCTGGAGGTAAGGCTCGCCTGGAGGTAAGGCACGCTGCAAGCTCACCTGGAGGTAAGGCACGCTGCAGGCTGCAGGCTCACCTGGAGGTAAGGGGATGTGGACCCCTTTTAGAACCTGAGAACAGATTCTACCATGCCTCCACACCATGGTTCTGTTCATCTGAAGGTTGAGGTTCTGTTCAGCTGAAGGTTGAGGTTCTGTTCAGCTGAAGGTTGAGGTTCTGTTCAGCTGAAGGTTGAGGTTCTGTTCAGCTGAAGGTTGAGGTTCTGTTCAGCTGAAGGTTGAGGTTCTGTTCAGCTGAAGGTTGAGGTTCTGTTCAGCTGAAGGTTGAAGGTTCTGTTCTCTCCGAAGGCGCTGTTCGGCGAGCGGTCCTGCCTCCACACCATGGTTCTGTTCAGCTGCGGCGACTGGCTGGGCGCCACGCCCATCGAGGAGCACATCCAGCGGGGCGGGCGGGAGCTGCACCGCCTGCTGGCGTACTGCGGGAACTACTACCACGTGATGGACAGCAAGGTGCCCGGTGGCGGGAAGGACGGCGGTGGTGGCGTTAGCGGCAGCGGCGGCGGCAGCGTTAGCGGTAGCGGCGTTAGCGGTAGCGGCGGCGGCGGCCCCCGCCAGGTCTCGGAGCTGCTGGACAAGATGGAGGAGATGATCCGGGAGAACGTGGAGAACGGAGACGAGGCCTTCCTCCCCGTGCAGGACGAGTGGCGTGAGTTGATCCGTCGTCTTCACGACTCTGCTCCAGTGTTGTTTTCGTCGACTAAAACTAAGACGAAAAATGTTCGTCGACTACCTTTTTCCACTGACAAAAACAAATGGAAACTAAATGAAAACTAAGCTACGATGACTAAAACTATAAGACTAAATATACTGACAATTTTGTCGACTTTAAAACATCAAATCCTAACATTAAATGTAACATTAAACATTAAATCCTCGAGTCTTGACAATGAACGGACAATGTTTAGTGTTCGTGTAAACACAAACATTGCGTAACACAAACATTGAAGGACGCAAATTCCGATTGGCTGGAATGCGATGATGTATGACGATAAGATTATAACGATTACAATAATAACAATTAAATAAACCAATTATAGCAAAATGAGGGAGGTGGTGGGTCAGTTCAGAATAAAAATCGGAATCAGAAAATAAGCTTAAACTGTGATTTATTAAATCAAAAGAAAAATCAAGTTCTCGATCACAAAATGTTCACTTAATCAGATCAAAATTAAATAAAACTCTCAAAAGGTAGGGGTGTGAAGTCCCAGTGTCCTAGCACTGTCCAAACTAAACTCAATGTGTCCAAAACTAAACTCAGGTGTCCAAAAAATAATGCAAATCCAAACCAGTCTGTAGAGCGTGGCCAGTCTCCCCTGGCCACTCTTAAACTCCTTGGAAAAGTCTGGTCAAATATCCACTATCCAAACTCCAGGAATGGGAAGAAGTTCTCTAAATCCAGAGGTATAATCCAATATTAAAGGAATAATCCACAAAGGAAAGAATGGCAAGACATGGGAAATATTCCTCTTGCCCACGGCAGTAGCCTGTCTGTCTCTCTGCCTGTCTGTCTCTCTGCACCTCCACTCTGGACTGACAGCCTGTCTGTCTCTCTGTTCACCTCCACTCTGGACTGCCAGAGTCAAACTCTCCAGGTGCCTCAAACATTGTGATTGGCCCTCACCCCATCAGCCAGGTGAGCTGTGGGCGGGGCTTCACAATCACTGCCTGTTCTGTTACCATAGCAACACATGTATCTAGCTGGTTTCTCGTGGCATATAGTCCAGCAGATAACTAGAACAAATGCATAGTGCGGCAGATAGGTGGAAAATAATAACATACATGAAAATAGTGCATGGCAAACGAACAAATGCATATAAACAATGTGACTCTGGGCACAGACGTTACAAGATTGCCCCTCACTTCACACAAGTGTGATTTTTTTAATGATGTAGTAGTTGGAGGAAGTGCAATATCTTAGTATACTGTATGCTACAACAGATCATAAAAATCTCCACTTTAGTTTTAGCTTTTCTTTGCTAATAATGCATAAAATACAAGCCAAATAAATGCATAGTAAGGATTACCATTTAGATTATAATGTATATTGTGGTGTAATGTACTCAATGTCGTTGTGTGTGTTCAACAGTGGCTGAGGAGAGCTCCCAGTCCTCTGACAACACTGAACCTGAGGATGACTGCAGAGGATGCCAGCTCCAGTGATCCAGTGATCCAGTGATCCAGTGATCCCAGCTCCAGTGATCCCGCGGCGCTATGAAGGGAAACGCTGAATTCGGCATTTACACCCTTTGCCTTTGAGACGTCACTAACTAGACCCAAACGTTACCTCACGGAACGAAACCTCATCTAGAGATAGCCCTCTCCCCCAACTCAACGTCCCAAAGGATTCCAAGGAAACTTCAGATGGAACCGACAACTGAGATGGAAGCGGTTTTGGAACTGTGGTCCCTGTGATGATGAGGGCTCTGGTGATTTGGAAAGAAAGTCCCACGTTTGGATTCAGATTATCCTCCGATGTGGTTTGTGTTTGGATCGAGAGCACACTCTGATGTGATGACTGGTGTGTGTGTGTGTGTGTGTGTGTGTGTGTGTGTGTCTAGGACTGTGTCACAGACAATGAGTGCTGCTAAAGACTGCAATGTTGTCTGCGGCAGAATGATGCGAAGCATCGCTTTTGTTTTCACTTTGTATTATTGTCTACTGATGAGGGAGAAGAGGACAACTTCATCACAGTCATCACTCAGCAGGCGGGGCATGCGTCATATCCACAGACGGAGACGGCTGACGTTAGTTGAGAGAGACCGTACGAGTCAGAGCTCCTCCAGGCTTTGAGAGAGGCTTTGAGAGAGACCGTTCGAGTCAGAGCTCCTCCAAGGCTTTGATAAAACCATTCAAAGGGCCTATCAGTGATCTGCAGCTACTCAGTTAGGGGTAGATACTGAAAAACTGAATGTCGGATGATTCAAAGTCCTAAATATAAATAGGCACATACCGAGGAGGTGTTTGTTTCAGCCTCTTCTTGAAGGCATGAACACCGCTAGATGTAATGTCTCCGACGACCGCAGGGGGGGAAGGCTGTTCCATATCGTTATAGGAGAGTGGAGAAAGCTTCGTGTCAAGGCATTTGGTGTTTGACTTGGGGGTTTCATGTTGACTCTGTAGTCTGTAGTGCTTTGAATTTAAGGTAGCCATTTTGTGCTGTTGTTCCCTCGTTCAACTGGGGTATGGGGAGATAAAACCCTGGGGTATGGGGTGATAAAACCCTGGGGTATGATGGGGTGATGAAATGCTTAAGCAAGAGCAACCTTGGGAAATAAACAGCTGACACTGTAAACCCATCCCAACAGAAACTAAATATCAGCAATATAAGAAACAGTCATCTGGATTTGAGGTGAATAAGTGTGTCCTTTGTGCACGGCCAGAGGTATTATTATTATTATTTATGTTTACCATGTGAAAAGAATATCATTCTTGAATCAGCAGACATTCGGCATCCGGTAATAATATTATGATCTCTCCTCCTGTTATATATTCTCTCTGTGGGTGATATTAATCCGAAGTGTATAAAGCCTGAAATGAAGATTTATTTTCGTTTCAGTAGTCCTGCTCTGCGAATTGGGATGAAATCCCAGCCCTTTAGGGCTGATTCTGGCATATTTACTTAATTACTTCATTAGTGCAAACTGCTCATTAACAGAAACCTTTTCAACTACCTCTAGGGTTTGCTTTGGTCAATGTTTGTTCTCCTCGGGACGACGTATTCCATGGACTCTGCTGTGCCACGTCAGATAATGGGCCACTATAGATAATGGGAAAAGGAAATGAAAAGGTAACCACTGCTGTAAACGAACAACTCAGGATTTTACATCCCTCTCTGTCTCCATATTGTGTCACACAACTATAGCCCGGTCTGGTTCTGCATCGCTCTGCTTTCTGGCCATGCACGTGTGTGTGTGTGTGTGTGTGTGTGTGTGTGTGTGTGTGTGTGTGTGTGCTAGTCAATAAGGAAGATTCAGCAACATGACTCAGCATCAGAGAGAAGGAACTGTGGGTAAGGGGGGGGGGGGGGGTGTTACAGAAACACTAGATACATTTACATCACATCCAGTGGTCCTGTCACTCCTGTGCAGTGCTACAGAAACACTGGATACATTTACATCACATCCAGTGGTCCTGTGCAGTGCAGTGCTACAGAAACACTAGATACATTTACATCACATCCAGTGGTCCTGTGCAGTGCTACAGAAACACTAGATACATTTACATCACATCCAGTGGTCCTGTCCTGTGCAGTGCTACAGAAACACTAGATACATTTACATCACATCCAGTGGTCCTGTCCTGTGCAGTGCTACAGAAACACTAGATACATTTACATCACATCCAGTGGTCCTGTGCAGTGCTACAGAAACACTAGATACATTTACATCACATCCAGTGGTCCTGTCCTGTGCAGTGCTACAGAAACACTAGATACATTTACATCACATCCAGTGGTCCTGTGCAGTGCTACAGAAACACTAGATACATTTACATCACATCCAGTGGTCCTGTCCTGTGCAGTGCTACAGAAACACTAGATACATTTACATCACATCCAGTGGTCCTGTGCAGTGCTACAGAAACACTAGATACATTTACATCACATCCAGTGGTCCTGTCCTGTGCAGTGCTACAGAAACACTAGATACATTTACATCACATCCAGTGGTCCTGTGCAGTGCTACAGAAACACTAGATACATTTACATCACATCCAGTGGTCCTGTCCTGTGCAGTGCTACAGAAACACTAGATACATTTACATCACATCCAGTGGTCCTGTGCAGTGCAGTGCTACAGAAACACTAGATACATTTACATCACATCCAGTGGTCCTGTGCAGTGCTACAGAAACACTAGATACATTTACATCACATCCAGTGGTCTTGTGCAGTGCTACAGAAACACTAGATACATTTACATCACATCCAGTGGTCCTGTGCAGTGCTACAGAAACACTAGATACATTTACATCACATCCAGTGGTCCTGTGCAGTGCTACAGAAACACTAGATACATTTACATCACATCCAGTGGTCCTGTGCAGTGCTACAGAAACACTATATACATTTACATCACATCCAGTGGTCCCTGTGCAGTGCTACAGAAACACTAGATACATTTACATCACATCCAGTGGTCCCTGTGCAGTGCTACAGAAACACTAGATACATTTACATCACATCCAGTGGTCCTGTGCAGTGCTACAGAAACACTAGATACATTTACATCACATCCAGTGGTCCTGTGCAGTGCTACAGAAACACTATATACATTTACATCACATCCAGTGGTCCTGTGCAGTGCTACAGAAACACTAGATACATTTACATCACATCCAGTGGTCCTGTCCTGTGCAGTGCTACAGAAACACTAGATACATTTACATCACATCCAGTGGTCCTGTGCAGTGCTACAGAAACACTAGATACATTTACATCACATCCAGTGGTCCTGTGCAGTGCTACAGAAACACTAGATACATTTACATCACATCCAGTGGTCCCTGTGCAGTGCTACAGAAACACTAGATACATTTACATCACATCCAGTGGTCCTGTGCAGTGCTACAGAAACACTAGATACATTTACATCACATCCAGTGGTCCTGTGCAGTGCTACAGAAACACTAGATACATTTACATCACATCCAGTGGTCCTGTGCAGTGCTACAGAAACACTAGATACATTTACATCACATCCAGTGGTCCTGTGCAGTGCTACAGAAACACTAGATACATTTACATCACATCCAGTGGTCCTGTGCAGTGCAGTGCTACAGAAACACTAGATACATTTACATCACATCCAGTGGTCCTGTGCAGTGCTACAGAAACACTAGATACATTTACATCACATCCAGTGGTCCTGTGCAGTGCAGTGCTACAGAAACACTAGATACATTTACATCACATCCAGTGGTCCTGTGCAGTGCTACAGAAACACTAGATACATTTACATCACATCCAGTGGTCTTGTGCAGTGCTACAGAAACACTAGATACATTTACATCACATCCAGTGGTCCTGTGCAGTGCTACAGAAACACTAGATACATTTACATCACATCCAGTGGTCCTGTGCAGTGCTACAGAAACACTATATACATTTACATCACATCCAGTGGTCCTGTGCAGTGCTACAGAAACACTAGATACATTTACATCACATCCAGTGGTCCCTGTGCAGTGCTACAGAAACACTATATACATTTACATCACATCCAGTGGTCCTGTGCAGTGCTACAGAAACACTAGATACATTTACATCACATCCAGTGGTCCCTGTGCAGTGCTACAGAAACACTAGATACATTTACATCACATCCAGTGGTCCTGTGCAGTGCTACAGAAACACTAGATACATTTACATCACATCCAGTGGTCCTGTGCAGTGCTACAGAAACACTATATACATTTACATCACATCCAGTGGTCCTGTGCAGTGCTACAGAAACACTAGATACATTTACATCACATCCAGTGGTCCCTGTGCAGTGCTACAGAAACACTAGATACATTTACATCACATCCAGTGGTCCTGTGCAGTGCTACAGAAACACTAGATACATTTACATCACATCCAGTGGTCCCTGTGCAGTGCTACAGAAACACTAGATACATTTACATCACATCCAGTGGTCCTGTGCAGTGCTACAGAAACACTAGATACATTTACATCACATCCAGTGGTCCTGTGCAGTGCTACAGAAACACTATATACATTTACATCACATCCAGTGGTCCTGTGCAGTGCTACAGAAACACTAGATACATTTACATCACATCCAGTGGTCCCTGTGCAGTGCTACAGAAACACTAGATACATTTACATCACATCCAGTGGTCCTGTGCAGTGCTACAGAAACACTAGATACATTTACATCACATCCAGTGGTCCTGTGCAGTGCAGTGCTACAGAAACACTATATACATTTACATCACATCCAGTGGTCCTGTGCAGTGCTACAGAAACACTAGATACATTTACATCACATCCAGTGGTCCTGTGCAGTGCAGTGCTACAGAAACACTATATACATTTACATCACATCCAGTGGTCCTGTGCAGTGCTACAGAAACACTAGATACATTTCGAGGGCTTGTTTAGGGCTAAGGAGGGCTTGCTTACTTGATTACCTGCTGATAGGATATATTTCAAATATCGACATGATTGGCACATCGATCTGCTACTGACATTATGTAGAGAGAAAAGAGAGAGAGAGAGAGAGAGAGAGAGAGAGATAAACTCAGCTCCCAGAGGCCTGTTTAGACAAACGATCAGTGCCTAATAAACTACTAACATCACTCCCTGTTTAGAACCATGCCGAAGCCACCATGAGGTCATTATTATATCACCTCTACCTTTACAACTGTGCTTAGCTCTGGTCCATAGCCTTCCTGCTTCGATTCTGCGAATTTCTGCCCTGCAGTAAGGCTATGCGACTTACCGGTTTAAATCTCAAATTGAAATCAGATCAGCCTCTCCTCCTTTAAACCGGTAAGTCGCATAGCCTTACTGCAGGGCAGAAATTCGCAGAATCGAAGCAGGAAGGCTGTGGACCAGAGCTACAACTGTGCTATACAATAAAAATAAACCACCGCGGTATCCATGAAAGACAACGGAAAGTTAATAGCCTAGTGTGGAACAAGACAATTCAAGCCCATGTACTTATAAAGGTTGGTAATGAATGTGTGTGACCAGTAGCACTGCCATGTGTTAATAAAGGAGAGGAAAAAACACATTTTCTACTAAAAGAGGCAAAAAGTGCTATAAAAGAAGCCACTGCTTCCTCGATGCTTTCCTGCCACAATGCTTCATCTAGTGATGTAGTGACTGTAGTCTACCACTAGGGGGGAGGGTTTACCCAGGCTATAGTCTACCACGGCACTTAGTATAGAAAGCATGCCTTCAAGAGTGTGTTGGTGTGTGAGGATATATTTCAAAGTCTTGAGTTAAACTTAAAAAGTTCCGCTCCACTTGTGATTACATACATTGTATATAAAGCGATGGATATTTACAGTGTAAGATGATTATCATCATTGTTATATTGTACCATCAAAACAAATTTCACTGTGTAAACGTCCACCAGTTTACTTTAGTTACTATACTGTGTGTGATCCTATAATGTGGTGCTCGCATCATTAGTGCAACAAACTTTGTTTCATCCAGACAATAAAATATATGGATATGTTGTTAATGCTATTTCTGTTGTATATGGTTTTGCTTTTTGCTTGTTTTTCGTGTAGTTGAACCTTGTTTTAAATAAGGTTCCAGCTAAGGCCTAGTTATTACATTGCATGTTGCATAACCTCGGTTTCCTGTCGCTCAACTATATTCTATCAAAAGAAGTCAAAACTTCTAGAATGAGTCGTTTTACAAATTCACCACAAGGGGGCACTATATGCTCACTTAACGCTTATATTTTTGTAAATCCTCTTATCTAAACTGAGCCCACAGAGTTTCAGAGTGAATCTGAATATTAGTGGTAAAATAAACACTGGATTCTACAACAATGGGGCGAGGACGTTGTTTTGTATCTACAGTGAGTTTGCGTTTAAGATGGTGTAAATCTTCATGATTATGAACAGTATACATTGTAATAAGTAAGTAATAACTAAGGTATTTATTAAGTTACATAATATATATATATTTTTTTAAACAAATACAATAATATAGTGTTCTTTGTCACCTACTCACCTTTTATCAATATATTTAGAATGTATAAAAGTAATAAGTAAATTATTCTATAGCCCTACGTAGTATACAACATAGATTTATAGATAGTCAAAAACTAAAATAGGATTAGAATTACATGCCATTTCAAATGGCGTTACCCTTAGATCATTGCATGGTTCCCAAAGTGGGTTCCGGGGACCCCCAGGGGTCCTTGAGGGAGTTCCAGGGGGTCCCCGGCTAAATGATAGTTTGGAACCAAAATGGGCCCTTGTGGGTCTGTAACTCTTGAGAGTGTACAAATGGTGAATGGTTCTATTTGTACCATTCTCTCCTTGAAATAAAACGGGTTGAGAATCACTGCTAGAGCCGTTACAATCTTCTCTTATGGGGAGGGGTCCCTGGCATGTCTTTTCAAATGGGGGTCCGTGGGCAAAATAAATTCAATTTGGGGGTCCTTGACATGGAAAGGTTTGGGATGACAAGGGTAATTATTTTAAAAGAGCAGTACTAATGTCTTTTGTAGCTCTGCAGCAGCATTCATGTTTTGGCCCATCATCACATCCACAAGCAGATTTTTTCCAAAGCTGCCTGGTCAGAATCCTGAGCCATATTAACAGTGTGTACCTTTAGGGCTACTCATACTTCCAAAGCACATTTAAAGAGTTACTTTCTCTCTCTCCCTTTCCTGCATCCCCATTCTCTTCCTGTCCTGAATGCATGTTGCATTTCATCTCACAAACAAAACAGGCAATTCAATTTCCCTACTGTCAGAAAAATGAAAAGAACTGCAGAGGCCAAAATTAGCAGCATGCACGTATAGCGTCGTGAAGCGTATCCGTCCGCATGCTGCCGTTTTCATCCTAAAATGGACAGAGTCTGGATAGGAAGTGGTGTGTGTGTGTGTAGTTTCACATGACAGTCATTTGATGCAACACTCGTGTGTGGGCAGCACACTGCCGGTCAGGCCGGCCCCATTACCCTCACCTAGTCTGCCCTCTAAAAAAAAAAAGAGTCTCCACAGAAACGAGACACTAGCTTCAACAGTTCCATTGTAACGTAACGCATCGTCACGGGACTGGAGATCCGGTGGCCCGTTCTGTGCTGCATTCATTCTGAGCAAATTAACTTACTTAAAAAGCTCTATTTTATACTTTTCACATTTTTTGAAAATGGTATTATGGTCGTCAACGACACGTTGAAAGTGAATAATGCCCCAAAACCTGAAAGGTTTTTAAAAGTAAACTTCTCCGTTTACACTTTGAGCCATTAGTGGATTCCCGATGTGGGCCAAAATACCTACACATTCTAAATAGTCCTAGATTTAAACAACAGTAACACAAATACGAAGTACTGCACTTTCTTTACCTTCTTTTTTTTCCCCAACATGTTCCTCCTGAGGATTAGGACAAATTGAGACGGGATCAATCTTGTGTATTTATGTGGACACACACACACACACACACACACACACACACACACTATATATATGCACATTGCTCAAGTGACTGAAAACAGTAGAATTTGGTTCGATATCCGGGTTCATGACCCTATCAATATTATTGATAGTGCATAATATACCAAGCAGAACAAACACCTTTTTTTTTTTTTTATCACCCTCGTATCACTCTGCAGTTAATCCTGAACTATAAGCATCTTATTTGCCAAAATGTGCATTGGATCCCAGTCCTATTTGAGCGAGCGTGTGTTCATAAAATGAGTTAATTTATCCATTACACAATTTCTAGCATAATAATGACTGACAAGAAATAAAATCTGTGTTTTAAGATTTCAGCTTTATTATAGAGATCAAGACATAATGACCAGATATCATACTAAATACGTACAAGTACATCTTCATCAAAATGTACAAGACAATCTCTACTATTAAAGTACAATCTTATACATGAATTAAATACAAAGTTACCAAGGTCCAAGGTTGTAATAAACAGATACATACAGTACTATACAAGTACAGATACTGAGTGGAAAATACTTGTAGGTTTTCATACTGGGAAAAACTACTCTAAAACAAGTACACAAAAAAAACAGCATATTTTAACTTTCCTAAAATACCCATACAGTAGTAGACTTATAACATATCTTGAGAAGTCAAATAACTTTGCTGGGGTTTCGTTTTGGGGGCGTCTTCTCAGACATGCGCCACAATATAAGAATACACACAACTTTAATCCTAATCGTGTGATTATTATTTCGGTGAGCACCATTTCAACCCTCTCTCTTTCTCATCATTCCACACACACTTTTCATTTTGGTACCACCCCCACTCACCCAACATATCCAACAGTACCCCCGACCCACCCACTCACCCACCATGTCCAACAGTACCACCCACCCACTCACCCAACAGTCTCTCACCTCTTTGTTCTTAGAGGTCAGCTCCCAGGCCTTTCTTCATCCGGGTCAGGCGGACCTCGTCCATCAGCTCTTTGAGGTACTGTATCTCCCGGGCCATGGACTCTGCCTTCTCCGTCAGCTCAATGTTCTTCTTCTCCAGCTCGCCGTACTCCACGCTCAGCTGCTCGTGTTCCACTCGCTTCTTCTGCCGGTAGCGAGTGGCCGCCGTCTTATTCTGCTCCATCTTTTTCAATTTCTTCTCCTTGACGGGCCTCGTCGCGGGAGAAGGAGCCACCCTTTCTTCTTTCATCGTCGCCCCCGCCGCGGCCCCTGCACCCCCCCTGGGGCACTTGACTCTGACACTGGAGGAGGAGGTGCTGGGAGGGGGAGAGGGCGGACTGAGTCTGGTGGATTTGGGGTCGGGGTAGGGCCTGCTTCTATGGGACTTCACCGGGCCAGGGTCTGGTGGTCGGGGGTGGGGAGAGGAGGAGTAGACCACCTCCGGTCTGGTGGTCACAGTGGTCGTCAGACTCGTCACGGTGGTGGTGGTGGTGGAGATCTCTCGTTTGGGGGCTAGCACGAGGACGATGCGGGTGGGGGACAGCGACAGGACGATCCTGGGGACCTGCTGGGGGACGATGGTGGCCACGATGGTGGGCTTCACTTCACAGCACTCGGCCACGTCCACCTCGCTCCCCAGGTCCAGAGTGTATGTGGGGGAGGGAGGAGGCGAGTGGCCGGACGGGGAGGGAGACGCGGAGGAGGAGGAGGACGGAGGAGGAGCAGGGGACACGGGCTCAGATTTGATCTCCAGCTCCTCCTGGGCCTCTGGGACGCTGTAGTCGTCCCCCCGGCCGTCCAGAAGGGACACAGAGTCCACCGCGGAGAGGACAGAGAGACACGTCTCAGTGGACGGAGTCTGAGGAGGACTAGTTGGCACAGAGGCTGTGGCGAGGTCCGCGGGCGCAGCAGGGAGGGGCAGGGAGTCCAGGTTCACGGGACAGTCCAGGTCCATGGGACAGTCCAGGGTCTCCAGGAGACCCTGGGGAGAGCTGGCCTTGGGGAGGGGGGGCAGGGAGTCCAGGTCCATGGGACAGTCCAGGGCCTCCAGGAGACCCTGGGGAGAGCTGGGAGCGTCGTCATGTGGGCTGCAGGGACCAATGAGAGTGTCCAGGTCGAACTCACTCAGGTCCATCCGCTCCGTCATCCAGTCCAGGTCGCAGAACGCAGCCTCTGTGGAAACGGAAGCAATAAAAGAAGATCAGTCCAGTTGAATTGTGCTTTTTAATTTTAATGTATACCTTTTCTAGTTTGTCCTACTTTATTTTATGATGCATCTTTATGGGAAAATTCAATAAAAAAAAAAAGATTGAAAAAAAAATTGCGTTTCCAATTAAGTTAAGTTACTTTGCAATTAAGTGGACATATGCGCTTTACTGTGTTAAATACAAAGCTAACCTTCGTGTGGTTTCATCATTAGGGTATTATTGGCATTCATGACTAAAATTGCGAGACTGATTTCAGTGATTTGTGATTGTCTGAAGTATGTTCACGTTTTTGTTTTCCTTTTCTTTTCTTTTCTTTTAAATCACCTTTGTCGTTCTCATCATCATCCTGGTCCATGCCGGCAGCCTGGGAGGTGCCGGTGCGGCCCAGATGGTCGGGGTGGCCCAGCCATGCCAAGGACAACATGTCCGAATCGGGTCCCACCTTGTCTTCTTCGTCTCCGTGGAGGAGGAGTTGGAGTGGGGCCGACGGCGAGGGAGAAGGGGAGTAGAAGGGAGGAGGAGACGAGGAGGAGGAGGAGGAGGAGGAGGAAGGAGGTCTCAAAGAGGAGGAGAGGGAGGGGGACGAGGCAGAGGAGGAGGCGGCTCCGCCTCTGGGGCGTGGTGGCCCTTCGTCTTCCTGTTCACGGTGGTGGAGGAGGAGTTGCGGTGCGCCCATGGGGTCAGCCATGGGACAGGACGACGGAGGTCCGTAAAGAAGGGCCTCCATGTCGGCCAGGCCAAACCGTGAGCTTCTCATCGTCGTGGTCATAGTGGCTGTTGTCGGTCACGTCTTCGAGCGGGTTGGCGGCGCGATGATGCGACCGAGTGTCGGGGAACGTGTCTCTGGTGCTGTCGCCTACAGCAGGTTTCAGGGTTTCCACGAAGGACCTGTGTGTGTGTGTGTGTGTGTGTGTGGGGGGGGGGGTATAAAAGTACAGTAAAGAGAGGATTATTATGAGATTCATCAGGGTGTAACAACACTGTTTTAGAGATGTTAATACAATCAGTACATTTTGTGTAAATAATAACACAAAGTGTGTGTGAGGATTTAAGTTGTATTTCCCTCCCAACACCTGGGTGTCATGTTTGAGCTCTTCCCACACCATCCATCCATCCCTGCATTTCACCTGCTTTACACAATGTGCGCCTAGTCGAGTCTTGTGACTCTTACGTCAATGGCCTGTCTGTTTCCATAGCAACTGGGCTGGGGGGGGGAAAGTCCCACTACGCCCCCCTCCCCTCCCCTCACCATCCCATTATAACAACAACTGTCAACTTGGGTCATTTTTGTCTCTGCTCCTCAAACACGCCTACTAGCTACACAAAGCCGCCATTTTGACCAAAATGTGTGGAAGCGAACCATTTTCTAACTGCCACGTTGGCACCTAAAAATAATAATAATTAAAATAATGACTAGAGTTCGTTACAGCCTCTCTTTGTCGAGGGTGAGAGACAATGGAACATGTATAACACCACGTGTTCGTCAATGTCATTAGAGTCGAGTAGCCTTAAATAATATATCCTATTAAGCCTAAAACAACAATATATCGCTATATTCACAAGCCTATATATAAATACAACGATCATCGTAAAAAACACCGACATTAATATGAAAAGGTGACTTTTGGAGCTCGACATTCGCCGTGTTCCATCTATCAGTGGGCCTGATCGCTACTAGTCTGTCTGGATGCAACCAATGCATAATGGATGTTATGGGGTAGAAAAAAATAAACTTTAAAATGTGTAATAATACTCACGTCATTTTGATAAAGAAGAGAGAAGAAGCTCAGTGCACTGGTTGGATGCACTGGGTTGGTTGGCGGCGGGGGACGCGGCACACGTTTACACTGCCATTTCTGCGATCAGCGCTTTTAATGTAGGTTGTAGAAGATATAATAAAATACTCCGTGTTGTAAAATCCTCGGGATGGAAAATGGCGTTGGAGTTCCGCTGCGTTGCAATTAAAGGAGGACTCGCGACGCGCCTACTGTGTGTCCTTCCGCACCACGCACAACACACAACCCTCACCCACCCGCCCGGCGTCAGACAGTGTATACGTAACGTATCACTCCGCCTATATGTGACTGTTTGCATTCCGGGCGAAAGTAGTCACGGTCGTCTCTGCGTTTATTGCAGCATCATGGTGACATGCACGGAAAATTAGATGGTTGTGCAACGATGTTTTTGTAAAGCGTTATGAAAGCTGCCTTCAAGAGTTCAAATGTGGTCATCCGTTCATTGGTAATAGATATATCTATTACTATTGTAATATAGTAGCTCTGCAAAAGTGTGAAGTAGGCTGTTTTTTATTACAAATCAATATCCCTTTGTTTCATTGATAAAAAAAAAATATATATACATAGGACTGTACATGTTTTAAATACAATATATGCTTTAAAATCATACAAGACAGTTACAGGGGAATTCCACTCATTTTCAACATTTTACTATACGTCATTAATACTTCATATACCTTAGAGCTGTGTGGAAATAATAATAAAAAAGTCCCCCCATATTCTGTGTATCCTAGAACTGGAGGTCTGAAAAAAATCATTAACATTTTTGTGAATCACATCTTGATGATGTCATCAACATGTGATTCACAATGTTAATGATTTTTTTTCTCCCGTCTAGACCAGTGGTTCCTAAAGTAGGGTCCAGGGGGGTCCCAGGGGTCATTGGGGGACTTCCAGGGGGTCCATCCATCCATCCATCTTCAACCGCTTATCCGTAGTTGGGTCGCGGGGGCAACAGCAACATGCAGACTTCCCTCTCCAGAGCAACATTAGTGACTTCCTCCTGGGGGATTCCGAGACGTTCCAAGGCCAGTGAGTCGATGTATTTCCTCCAACTGCGCCTTGGTCTGCCCCGGGGTCTCCTCCCAGTGGGACGTGGTCCTTGGTCTGCCCCGGGGTCTCCTCCCAGTGGGACGTGGTCCTTGGTCTGCCCCGGGGTCTCCTCCCAGTGGGACGTGATCCTTGGTCTGCCCCGGGGTCTCCTCCCAGTGGGACGTGGTCCTTGGTCTGCCCCCGGGGGTCTCCTCCCAGTGGGACGTGGTCCTTGGTCTGCCCCGGGGTCTCCTCCCAGTGGGACGTGGTCCTTGGTCTGCCCCGGGGTCTCCTCCCAGTGGGACGTGGTCCTTGGTCTGCCCCGGGGTCTCCTCCCAGTGGGACGTGGTCCTTGGTCTGCCCCGGGGTCTCCTCCCAGTGGGACGTGGTCCTTGGTCTGTCCCGGGGGTCTCCTCCCAGTGGGACGTGCGTCGAGGACCTCCCTATAGGGAGACGCCCGAGAGGCATCCTAACCAGATGCCCGAACCACCTCAGCTGACTCCTTTGCACATGCGGTTCTACTCCGAGTCTCTCTCGTGTGACTGGTTCCATTTGTACACTCTCAGAGTTAAATTAACCTTGATTTTACAATATAAATTGGGGGTCCCACTCCCAGAGAAAGTCTTCTTAGTTATGGGGGTCCCTGCATGGCATATCTCTTCAAAAGGGGGTCCGCAGGGTAATTATTAGTGTCAATTTGGGGGTCCTTGACATTAAAACGTTTGGGGTCTCCTTTAGACTGAACTGCATTGGTCTACTTTAACTTTAGACTGAACTGCATTTGGTCTACTTTAACTTCAGACTGAACTCCTTCCATATGGTGTTCAGTTCATCCAGAACTCCCTGCAGATCCTGAGCCAGCAGACGGACTCTGCTCATGAACTTGCACTCGGCCGAGCGGTTCAGCCTCTGGCCGTCCTTCTCCGTGAAGTACAGGTCCATTTCCTTGGCGAAGCTCCGGAGCAGCCGCTCGGACGACATGCCTCCGCCTCCGATGTGCGCCGTGGCGTCGTACATGCCCTGCGACAGCCGGGCCATCCTCAGCGCCTCCGGCCGGGCCCCGGCCCGCTGTAAGCGGCCCAGGTCGTGCCTCCTCAGCTCGTCCGTCCCGGTGTGGAGCAACGCCACGCAGCGCTCGGCGTCGGCCACGCAGAGCCCGTAGTCCCGCACCACGCCGTCCACCGTCCTCCGCTCCACGCACCTCTTGCGGGAGATGGCCGCCTGGGTGCCCATGCCCCCCGCCGACGCCACCATGCCCGCGCCCACGGCCGTGGCGATCAGAGACACGCCCATGGTGACGGGCGCCAGGGCGATGCCCACCACGGCCGCCACGCCGCCCACGGCGCCCGTGGCGCCCCCGGCGATGCCCATGGTCTTGGTCTTCTTCTGCGCCTTGTCCACGCTGTCGGAGAGGCCGGCGAGCTGGGCGAGGAGGCCCCGCAGCTTGGCGTCGCGCCGGGTCAGGAGGAGGTCGTAGAGACGCAGGGCTTTCTTCATGTTCAGGGCCCTCTGGTTGAACTCCCTGGAGAAGATACAGGTTGAGGGAAATGGTCGTCATTTCTATGACGCTGGACTGATGGTTAAACCTGATATTATTATAGCAATAAGTTAATAACTCACAACTAACACGACACGGCACCCGACTAACTTCAAGTCGATGTCGGCCTATTGTAAAAATGCCATGACTTAGTTTATAAAGACGATAGAAGTCATGACTTAGTTTATAAAGACAATAGGAGTCATGATGACTTAGCTTATAAAGACAATAGGAGTCATGCCGAAAAGCTATAATGTGATAATGTGGAGCTATAGGAATATACACAGAAGTCTCATTCTGATCAAACAATCAACAATATATAATATTATAGGCTACAGCACAGTAACATGCACAATACATGGTCTCCGCAAAAAGAGAACATACACACAGACTACAGACTACAGACCTCTGCCCACACAGACTACAGACCTCTGCCCACACAGACTACAGACTACAGACCTCTGCCCACACAGACTACAGACTACAGACTACAGACCTCTGCCCACACAGCATGATGATGTCACAGCCTACATCCTGGCTGTGACAGGACAGGATGTGAACCGAGTATGAACCTTTGAACTCCTTTTCCAGGACTTTGTATAAAGTGCCGCCCCGCCCCGCCCCCTACCCTCTGGAATGCCCTCCCCAAACAGATCTGGGACGCCCCCCTCACTCCCCTCACTCCCCTCACTCCCAAAACCGCACTGAAAACCCACCTGTTCCGAATAGCATTCCCGAGCTGATGTGTTTTTTAACCTGCTATGTACATGTACAGTTCTTATTGGTTTTACTCCTATTTTACTTGTTTTCTAATAAAGTTGTCAATTTACAATTTACAATTTAGGCATTTAGCAGACGCTCTTAATCCAGAGCGACTTACATTAAGCGAGAACAAAAAAGCATGGGAATGCATCACATAAAAGCATTTATCATGAAACATGCGTAAGCTAAGAACGTAACAGTGGAATATCTATATAATGAAACTATACATATGAACTATACATATATACTATACATATAAACTATACATATATACTATACATATAAACTATACATATATACTACTATGCTATACATTATGTATTTTGTCATGTCCCCCCCCCCCGGCCACCACACATGTAAAGCGTCTTTGGGTATTAGAAAAGCGCTATATAAGTCCCAGGTATTATTATTATTATTAAGTATTAGTAATTTGTAAATACCAATCACTCATTTATTTGATTAGTATTTAATTTAACGCATTCTGACCTGAGATCAGATTCATACAGGTTTCCACTGGACACACACTGGTCCGATGAACCCATTCTGACCCGAGATCAGATTTTGAAATGTCGATTTAAAAAAAAATAGCAGACCTACAAGCTCGTAGCGCGCCACTCGGTGGCGCGCTATGAGCTTGTAGATCTGCTATTTTTCAATAGCTAAAGCATAGCATAATGCTAACACCAAAATGGGTTCCCGACCAGAATGGGTTAAAAAATGCTTTATTTAATAGCCTTGCTGTCCTGGCATTTGGCCTTTAATTGTGCCCTAAAAAACATGTACAAGACCAAAGGCCAAGTGGTCTCCCTCGCTTTGCCCCTAAATATAGATGAAATTCCAGGCCTGGTTCATCCTGAGGTCAATTACGTAGTTACTGTAACTGTACATGCATCATTGTGCATGATTAATAAGTATAGCCTGGATGTCAGAAAGGAAAGTTACTTTTTGTTAGTGCAACATTTTAAGTCTGTAAATCTGGACGGGCTCATGATGAGGCGGGTTCTGGCAGAGTTCCCAAACTCTGCCCGACCCATTTTCCATAAAAACAACAATAGTTCTGTTTCTGTTTGTCTTATATTTATCTATTATGAAAATGGTGCTGACTGGCTTTTCACCTTTACAATGTGAAGATTACCCGACACGACGTTTATAGGGCCGGGCCGGGCCGGGTCGGGCTCAAATCTATGTTTCTTTTAACACATTCAGGAGAAAGACATTTTAAACTGAAGAAAATTAACAAGTAAGACGCGCAAACGCGGGAAGCGAACGCAGCTCGTACATATTTGGGTTTTGGACGTATAGCTGCTTTGGGGACTCCTTATATGGTTATGGCTGAGTCATGGTGACGTAATCACTCAGCTCCATATATGGGCACAAAAGCGGGACACACAGACACACAGACAGACAGACATGATCTGCTAGGTCTCATAGTAAGTGCTCACTGCGTTCGCAATTAATAGTTAATAGAGGAATGTAGAGTAGACCCAACTGTGGTGGATGACAAGAAGATTTGATGGGAGGGACAGAAGTGTAATTAAATGTGCTACGATAAGCATCTCAATCATATACTGTACCACTGTGACCCAGGTCTCTTTCAGAACAGGCCACTAATGTAAAACACATCTGAATTTGCAGTTTGAAAGTTACAGTCTGTCTGTTTTTCACAACGTTGTGTAAGTAGACGAGACAAAGTGAAATGACCTGTAAGTGACCCTATATTGTGTACACATCGTGGTCAGATTAGGTTCCGCTTTCAGTAGCTTAGAAAAACACATAGACGTAACAAACTGTTGGTTAATTGGTTGGTTAATAATTGTCTAGGTAATTATCAAGCTCGAGTATAAACGTACAGTATGTGTCTGTCTTTAATACATTTCTGCTGTGGGGAAGAAACCACCTCCAACTCCAAAATGTTAATATTTCAGGAAATTAAGAAATTATTTTGAAAACAAAGCAATACTGCCTCAATGCCAACTTCTCATCAAAGTTGGCATCGTAGTTTGCATGAGAGGAGGAGAGGTGGTGGAGTTAGTTGCTTAAATGGCAGACAGTTTGAGGGTTCCAATGGAGTTACGAGGTTTTGTCCGAAGCGCTTTTCACTACCTTTCATTGGTTCAATATATTTTAACCAACACACAGACGTAAAGGGTGTTCAATAACACTGCATGCAAAAAACTGAAGGAAACAAAAACCTCAACAATGCATAGTTAGGTGCATGGTTTACTCCCTGAAATCACTACTGTGTTCTGAAACACTTCGTTCTAATCCCCGGAACGCCAAGAGCTTGTGCTGCATCATCATTCCTGCATCAGGAGATCGACTGAGAGGACAATATATCAGCGTTGTCAAGCGTGAACCTTGTATGTCCAAATGACAACCGGTTCAATATTTATAAAAACGTAAGTGGTGACTGGTATCGTTATCGCCATGATGAATGAACAAATATCATCCACTATACGTCCATGTATCGTCAACCATGTAACGTGACGCGTATCACATCAATGTTAAAATGTATACCGTTACGTCCCTATAGCTGTTGTAACGGAGCATAGTGTTTACTCTAACCCTCTAACACCCGCATTAATTTCTACTTGCAAAAAATAGATTTCAACCTTACTACTACTTTGTACTACTAGGACTGACACAAAAAAATATGTTAAAAAAAATAAAAAATAAAAGTTTGATGAAAATTTTATAATAATTATATAATAATGTAATAAATTAATAATTTACATTTGGGGGATATCTTTCACAATAATGAATAAAACATGTTCTAGACATTCTAATGATCACAAAGAATTTCAGCCTCTGTGGGGGGTGTTTATATGCAAATATCATGACCAATGGCATTGAAATGGCATTGCAATGAACATCACTGATGACGTTTAGGTGAAAAAAGAACAGAAAAAAATAATAATAATTTAGTAATTAATTAAATTAAATTAATTACTAAAAAGTTGCTAAAAAGCAACTCTGGGTGCTAGAGGGTTAAAGAGGCTGATAACAGGCAGCCTCGCTGTGGCCGACAGTAGCCGAGGACATGTCTGCAGATCTAGCACAAGTCAACGCATGCTGCTGAATATTGCGACATACTAAACTAACTGTGAAACTATCCATAGCTATTATTAGCCAATATTTTTCCACTTTCCTGTGCAACATCTATCTTGACTTGTGTTCCAACTAAGAAGAAGCGTCGGAGCAATTATGGGAGTCACGGGGCCCGGGGTCAAACTGTCTACTTTCCAATATAACATGGTAAAATATGTGACTCTACTTCCTGGCTCGCAGACTGATACTGTTGAATTGGAAACAAGCACAGGTTCCGACTCACACTTCACTTATGAGAGATGTTATGCACTACTTACAATTGGAAAAGATTAAGTTTGAATTGAGAGGGAGTGAAGATGGGTTCTACCAGACATGGCAACCCTTCATTGACTATTTCAATAGGTGCACGCTAACCCCTCCTACACAAAGAAATTGAAAAAAAGAGTGTTTTTTCTTTTTTCTTATTTAAAAAAATCTTAGTCTGTAATTCACTTAATTTACAACAACACGTTGGAAAAGCTTGAGAGCAAGAGTGTCTGTTCCTGTTGTCTGTTTTGTTTGTCTGTTCACACTCATGTCATTGTTTAACTGTTTTTAGTTTTTTCATGTTTATCACATTTATATGTCTTTTTTTATTATGTATTGTATTGTATTTACATTGCCTGTTATTTTTTTCATTTTATTTAACTGAATTACTTATCATTGTCGATAATATTCTGAAATTGTCATACAAAAAAATGCCTAATAAAAACAGTATTAAAAAAATAATAATAATAAAATAAGAAGCGTCGCGCACTTAAACATAACAAGTTGAAATACCACTATGGAGATACTGTACGTTTCTGGCCAATATAATCCAGTGGTTTTCAACCAGTGGTCCTTGAGGGACCACCAGGGGTCCTTGAGGGACCACCAGGGGTCCTTGAGGGACCACCAGGGGTCCTTGAGGGACCACCAGTGGTCCTTGAGGGGGTTCCAGGTGGTCCTTGAGGGACCACCAGGGGTCCTTGAGGGACCACCAGGGGTCCTTGAGGGGGTTCCAGGTGGTCCCCATGCTAAATGACGGAGAGTTGGTAACCAAATGGACCCTTATAGATCTTTAACTCTTGAGAGCGTTTCATTTTTACTCTCTCAAGAGTTAAATTATTGTCAATCATTCTGCATTACTTAATTTACAAGAAGTAAACTACACAATTAGAGCATTTTAGATTGTTATTTTGATTGTTTGGCAACATAAGCATGGAATTGTGCAAGCTGATCTAATCGATACAGGTTATAGGGTTATATTAGTTAATATAATATTAATATATTATATTATATTAGGTCTACATACAGACTGTCAGCTCCTCTTACCTCGTTTCATCTTCGATGTTGAGGCCGTACAGCGAAGGAGCCATCATGTCATTCGAGTCTACAAGAATACAAAAAGAGATGGAGTTTAGATAATGCAACAATGCACACAGTGGTTTGATCATTTCTCCCGGATTTCTCCTGGATTTGGTATCAAACTCCCCAAATGAACACAGGAACTTTCACCTTACATCTAACTATGTGTACGTTAAAAGGTTTGTGGGGGGGAGATGTTCACTTAAATAATGAATGGTTATTATTAAAGATGGGTCTTACATTGCTTCAGTCATCAAATCAATACATGTAGGGATTGTAGGGCCTACTTTTTTGCGTTCTAATGGCTGAAAAGCTGTACCCATCATTTTCCAATGCTAGTAAAGCAAGCCTGATAAAAACAAAGTTAAAAGGTTAAAATATCTCCTGGGTTCTCACAGTCCCCTGCCAAGGCCACCAGTGCACCCAGAACCAACCAGAACCAGATCCAACACAAAGCAAAACACATGTTATACCGTACTGTTATACCGTACTTACATGTTATACCGTATGTTACATGTTATATACTGTACTTACATGCCATCGTCTTCAGCCATCTCAACAGACTGTCCACGTCCTGTTGGGAAGAAGAGGGTTTTATTGTCAGAAAGGGCCGGTGAAATCAGCGTAGAGCTTGTGGTTTCTTTGCAGTTACACGTTTGACTCTAGAATCCAGGAGTTCGCAACGTTTCTGTATTTTCTGTTCATCATTGGTATATAAGAAGCACAGCACTATAGAGAATCAGTTTTCCCATTGCTACTGTTCCTGTTTTCGTTTTTTTCTGTTATTATTTGAATCATTAATAAGGTGGGCATAATAATAAGCTTCGGCTTCAGCCCAAACCTTTTCAGTCAAACTGTAATTCTGTAAACCCTCATTCTGAAATGTACTGTACTGTAAATGGCTGAGATAAATAAACGAACTAACTAACTAACTAGATCCTCCTTTTTTGCGGTGGCGATTATAAGGTTAAACTACAGTATGCATACAGTTTGGTTATTATAAGGTTAAACTACAGTATGTATACGGTTTGGTTATTATAAGGTTAAACTACATACAGTATGTATACGGTTTGGTTAGTAGATTCTCACAGATTACAGATTATGTGAAATAATGTAATGATCTGCAGCAGTACGCGTGTTCCAGTGAGATGATAAAGAAAGTAAAAAACTTAAAAAACAAAAATAAAATAGTATTGTGCATAAAAGTATTGTTTGTTGGAAAGGGGGAAAGGAGAGCAAAAGAGTAAAATTCATAATTTCTTTGGTTACAAACCAGACAGTGTTAGAGTTAGAGTGTCCGCCCTGAAACTGGGAGGTCGGTGGTTCGATCCCCGGCCGAGTCATACCAAAGACTGTAAAAATGGGACCCAATGCCTCCCTGCTTGGCACTCAGGCGACTCAGCATCAAAGGGTTGGATTGGGGGGTCAAATCTACTAATCAAATGATTCCCGAGCGCGGCACGGCTGCACCTTGGCTGCGGCTCAACCGCTCCAAGAGATACATGGGTCAAATGCAGGGGAACAAATTTCACTGCGGTAACTAACGTGTGTGACAAATCGTATGACTTCGACTTATGGCCATAATATTATTATTATACCTCGTCCTGGTCAGCGTTGGGGTAGCGTGGTCCGGTTGGTGGTGGTGGGGCGGTTCTAGGTGGTGTTGCCCGCTCCAGGCCCATGTACTGTTTGTACGTACTGTTTGATGGCCTGATCTGAAAGGACATTCAATTACACGTTAGATAGATAGATAGATAGATAGATCTTTATTGGTCATTGCAACGTGTACAACGAAATTAAAAGTGCCATCCAACCAATCAGTGCATTATATCACAAAAACAACATACTGTACAAGCTAAAACAAAACACACATGTGTCGCAGCAACAGATCATTTTTTAGCAGCATTGAGTGCAACTATACCGCTGTGGCATAGAAGCTGTTACTGAATCTGTTGGTCTTGGAGTTGATCACTCTGTAGCGTACGTCTGCCTGATAACAACAGTTATTCAGGACAGGAAACACTTTTGGTGTTTCAAGGATTATGTTATACTTCTTTAGCTAGGAAAATAGCAGATCTGCAAGCTCATAGCGCGGCACCCGGTGCCGCGCTATGAGCTCAGCTATGATCACAGCTTCTTCTGTCTGCGGCTGTGGGCCGTTTTGCGCTTAGGTGTGGAAACAGCGTCACTCACCCTATTATGGTTCTCGTCCGGTAACACTTCCAGGTACGGGGGATACTCTATGGCGGTGTACAGGGCCTCCTGCGTGTCATCATAGGTGTAAACACCTGAGGAATACGCCGACACAGCTGGCCTGGTCACGGGCCGTGGAGGAGGAGGAGGAGGGGTGAACGGTGGTGGAGGAGGAGGAGGGGTGAACGGTGGTGGAGGAGGCTGTTGAGGCCGCTGTGGTGCCCCCCCGCATTCTGCCGTGTTGACGTACTGTTAACGGATAACAGACAAGTTATATAACGGTTCACATTATTACATTCACAAACAAAATAAATCATTATTCTGAGAAATGTCACAGACAACAGAGAATCTCTGCAGTGTGGAGTTGGCTAAAGCCCAACACACACCGCGTGCGTAGCGACGCGGCACAGGCGTTGCCGCGCGCCTGGAAAATAGAACGGTGGCGTATCGGAGCGTCAGGCGAGGCGTGAACGAGCGTCGGACGGAGCCGGTGTGGGATAAGTTCATTGAAAATAATGGAGGCAGCTGTTTTGACACGCGGCGTTCGCAGACGGTGTGTGTTGGGCTTTAAGGACAGTTTCCACAGACAAGCCATCATATGCAGCTGAACAGGCGTCGAGGCCTGTCAGCCATGTCGAGTCTTATAGGTATAATAATAATATATACCATTTATATAGCGCTTTTCTAGGTACCCCAAAGTCGCTTTACAGAACAGAAGTAAAAACAATGTTATGTAAAAACTAGTTAAAAAGGTTAAAAACTAGAAATAAAAATAAAAAAGGACGAACAAGAAGGGTGTGTGTGTGTGTGTGTGTGTGTGCGGGGGGGGGGGGGGGGGGGGTTTGTAAGGAAAGCCAGTCATGTGATGTCTTTACTTGCAACCGTGTGAGGTATTGCCTTTATTTGAACTTTTTTCTAACCTTTTTTTATTTTTACTTCAAGTTTAGCATCCCTATTCTGGGACAAACATTTGGTAAGGTTTGATTGATTGATTGATTGATTAGTTATAGTAACGTGGCCGTGGTCCGGCCAGGCCGATAGGCAAACTTTAATAAAATATTATAATATAGCATACTGTAATATTTTAATAAACTATATTCAACTGGAGGGGGGAAAAAAGTGTTGTGTCATCTATACGTCCGTGGGTTTAACTGTAACTTCCCTCTCTTTGTATTCCCTCGCCTCGCCATGGCAACGAGAAGCAACCTTTTTCATAGTCATTATCTGAACATCTGAACGTCGGTGACAGTTACAGGAATACACAACTGTTCACCAGAGTGTGACACTTCCTTCTACCTGTTTACTGTACAGGTCTATTTACAGACATCGAAGGTATGCCTCCCCTTAAGCAATAAGCAGTGACTCAAAAGGGTGGGGTCTCAAGAAGACTGACAAGCCTCCTTAATCTTTCATGACACTGACATGACGCCTTGGCACCTGGCCAATGGGGTTCCATGACACTGACATGACACCTTGGCACCTGGCCAATGGGGTTTCTCCCTTCACTTAGCCCTCTAAGACCCAGCTTTGCTTTTTAGCAACAATTTTATTTTAATTAATTACTAAATTATTATTTATTTCTGTTGTTTTTTCACCTAAACGTCATCAGTGATGTTCATTGCAATGCCATTTCAATGCCATTAGTCATGATATTTGCATATAAACACCCCCCACAGAGGCTGAAATTCACACAAATAAAAAATGTTTGGACTGTGCAATTTTGAACATTTTTTAACCTAAGACTTTTGACCTTTACCCTAATAAAGTAGGTAAAATAATTGTAATATATGTTTTTTTGTGATCATTAGAATGTCTAGAACATGTTTTATTCATTATTGTGAAAGATATCCCCCAAATGTAAATTATTAATTTATTATATAATTATATAATTATACATTTTTCATCAAACTTTATTTTTTTTAACATCTTTTTTAGTCTTAGTCCTAGTAGTACAAAGTAGTAGTAAGGTTGAAATCTATTTTTTGCAAGTAGAAATTAATGCGGGTGTTAGAGGGTTAGAGAGAGAGGGGAAGCTTCCAACTCCACAGTCATTTGAGGCACGTCAATTATAATATTGCTATTGTGTATTATTGTCTATGTTTAGAGAGCCTAATAAACATTCAAAAATGATGCACGATAGTTGCTGGTATAGCCTAATTCGTATATATTTTTATTTGTTAGTTTTATTTTATTTGAATTTGAATTCATGTAGAATGGGTACATTTCATTTCAAGCACAACTGAATACAAAAACTGCTACGAGGATAAGCAGAACTAAGACTTGTTTACAGTACATCAGGGTCCTCCATTTTCAATTCGTCAGAACATTTAAAGACATACAAACATAGGCTACACTTATAACTCATCATATATTATATATACAGTTAAATAAAGTAAAAATAGGGGAGGGGACTTTTTGACAGGGGCCAATTGCAGACGCCCGTAACTTCGTAAGTGCTCTTTGAGAGCGGTTCTGAAGGAGTCTAGGGATTCACATTCACTTTTAATGGCCATTGGTATAGGCGTTCCACATTTTAGTGGCATAGGAGATAAATTAATTTTAACCCCTTGTTTGAGCCGAATCTGGGTTGCACAGTGCAGTGCAAATGCTTCACACATACAGTGACAGAACGTCTATTGTCTAGCAGCACTTCACTACCCCCAGGCTACTAACAATCAGGCAGCATTCAGGGGAATTGCTATTTTTCCGAAGTCTCCTGAACTTGAACACAGTATTTTGTGTTGAACAAAGAAAAAAGCTTAGAAATCCATGTCGTACAGACATACACCAGTAGCTAAAGAGTGCTGAGTTGTTCCCCTGAAAATAGCCGCTCTACAAGCTCTCAACACATCGCAGCGCGACACATTGTGAGCTTGTAGATCTGCTATTTTTGTCCAAAAGTGCCCTCTTAGGGGATCTCAGCCCCTGCCCCTCTAACAGACTCTGCACGTCCGTCCCTGGATGCCCACAATGACTGATACTGTCTGTATTGACTGTATACTGTAGAAGTTAAACTGCACTATAATGACTGATACTGTCTGTATTGACTGTATACTGTAGAAGTAAAACTACACTATAATGACTGATACTGTCTGTATTGACTGTATACTGTAGAAGTAAAACTACACTATAATGACTGATACAGTCTGTATTGACTGTATACTGTAGAAGTATAAAACTGTACTATAATGACTGATACTGTCTGTATTGACTGTATACTGTAGAAGTATAAAACTGCACTATAATGACTGATACTGTCTGTATTGACTGTATACTGTAGGAGTAAAACTACACTATAATGACTGATACTGTCTGTATTGACTGTATACTGTAGAAGTATAAAACTGTACTATAATGACTGATACTGTCTGTATTGACTGTATACTGTAGAAGTATAAAACTGCACTATAATGACTGATACTGTCTGTATTGACTGTATACTGTAGGAGTAAAACTACACTATAATGACTGATACTGTCTGTATTGACTGTATACTGTAAGTAAAACTGCACTATAATGACTGATACTGTCTGTATTGACTGTATACTGTAGAAGTATAAAACTGTACTATAATGACTGATACTGTCTGTATTGACTGTATACTGTAAGTAAAACTGCACTATAATGACTGATACTGTCTGTATTGACTGTATACTGTAGGAGTAAAACTACACTATAATGACTGATACTGTCTGTATTGACTGTATACTAGAAGTAAAACTACACTATAATGACTGATACTGTCTGTATTGACTGTATACTGTAGGAGTAAAACTGCACTATAATGACTGATACTGTCTGTATTGACTGTATACTGTAGAAGTTAAACTGCACTATAATGACTGATACTGTCTGTATTGACTGTATACTGTAGAAGATAAACTGCACTATAATGACTGATACTGTCTGTATTGACTGTATACTGTAGGAGTAAAACTGCACTATAATGACTGATACTGTCTGTATTGACTGTATACTGTAGAAGTATAAAACTGCACTATAATGACTGATACTGTCTGTATTGACTGTATACTGTAGGAGTAAAACTACACTATAATGACTGATACTGTCTGTATTGACTGTATACTGTAGGAGTAAAACTGTACTATAATGACTGATACTGTCTGTATTGACTGTATACTGTAGAAGTATAAAACTGCACTATAATGACTGATACTGTCTGTATTGACTGTATACTGTAGAAGTAAAAGTGCACTATCGTTTGTCCAGTGAGCCACACCGGTGGGGCGGTTTTGTGGAGCCAGTGAGTGCATGGTGAGACAGACAGTCTAGGACTCTAGGCCAATAATACAGAGCAAGGCCCTTATAGACTCTAGGGGCCTTGCTCTGTATTCTCCCCATAGACAGTCTATAGGGGCCTTGCTCTGCATTATTAGAAATTACTACCAATTAAAGCACCAATGCAAATCCAATGAAGTCGTTAGTGGAGTCATGTGACCGCCGGCCCGGCCCCGGGTCCAGGAGCCTGTCTCATGTTTCCTTTAGATTGGGACAGCTGGATGTATAAGTGTTATAGTCAAAGAAAAGACACAATATATTCCATGACAACATGGAATCCTGCTATCAAGAGTTCCATTGAGATAGATGGATGGTTTCTGGTCTGGATGCAACAGATGTTTGGGTGGGTGGAGCAGTATTCCTATAGTTGGTACTATAACTCTCTTTCTTGAACCCCAACCATAACAATAAATAATTCCATAATAAATAAATAAAATTGACAGGCAGGCAAAAAGTATATCCACTTTTAGAAGTCCCTTGGAGTAGCCTCTCTTAGGGGGATAAAAGGCCAGCTATATCTCTGTGCTGCTATGCTATATGAACCATAAAGCTTCCTGAAGGAAGTCGCAACACACAAAAGAAGCTTACAGCAAATGTCATAAAGGAAATGCATGGTGCTACTGTACAGTATATATGGCCTGTTGTCTGGTACAGTGAACATGGTGCTACTGTATACGGCCTGTATGGTACAGTGAACATAATGACGTACCTGATGTGTGAGTCCTCTCTGATACTCTGAGGGGGAGAGGTAGCCGGAGGGGGGAGGGGGTCGTGGAGGTGGAAGAGGGGATGGTGATCGGCATCTCTCTCCACCATCTATACGTAGAGTCTGGACAACACATGAACACAGTTTACAATTTATCCAGCTAATAAACTACTCCTACATATCTCCTGCATATCACTATAGCTGTATAGAGTACAGTACTGTATAGAGTCATGGCTGAGTGGAACAAACTGCCAGCTATAATCACAAAAGAAAAAAAACTAAATCAAGTTTCAAGAGACGATTGAAGAGGCATCTTGAAACCCAAAAACTGTAGGGCGCTCGAACGCGCACGGACATGCACGCACACACACACACACACACACACACACACACACACACACACACACACACACACACACACACAGCAGTCATGATCATGATTAGGATAATATTTTCAATTTTATTTTATTTATATATCCTGTATATGTCATTCATTTGGAATGTCATGTTTTTATGTTCTGTGTGGACCCCAGGAAGATTAGCTGCTGCTATGCACCAGCTAATAAAACTAGAACTAGAACTAAAAATCTAGTTTTAACTAGGTGTTGTTTTGTATGATCCACTGTTTGGAAAATGTTATGCCACAAATATTTTGTTTTAATTAAAAATGGCTACACATGAATGATGTCAACATTTCAGAAATACTTGAGTGCGCATATTTCCCAAGCCATGAGTGTTGCTTACTGTTCAGCACTCGACTTTCATGGCAGCAATTATTTTGTAAGATTTATGTACGCCCGATATTCTCTACGAATAATGGACGTGTTGTTTTGATTGGAACATTTCATTTCACTGCCTTTTCCATGTCCTAAACATGTCCTACCTCCAGAGTTGTTGAGCTGTTATTGTCGTGGCCTCCATTAAGAGTTGGTGTAGTGGAACCACAGGAAGTCAGCCGCTTGTTTGTAGGGGGACTGGGAGGGGGCGGACGAGCCGGACGAGGACATGATTTGGACCTGGGAAGAGGACTGGGCCTCATGGTGGTCAGGGACGGGCTTCTCTCCATAGGATCAGTCTGAAGGTAGAAGAGAAACGCTAATATAGTTTATGCTGCGGGTTTGAGTAAATGGTGCGCTGTGACTGGCCAGTCGCTGTGATTGACAGCCTACACCTAAACCTAACCCTAACCCTAACCTCAGTAAAACTATACCTAAACCTAACCCTAACCTCAGTAAACTATATCTAAACTTAACCTCAGTAAAACTATATCTAAACCTAACCTTAATAAAACTAACGCATTGGCTGGGGGGCGTTTCCAAGAACCCGAACCCGCAGCATAAACCATATTAGCAAGAGAAACGTATTGGCATTAACACCAAAAAGGAGATCATTGGAACACATGCAATGGAATTATTTTGACTCAAAACCCACATGACGGATTTAGTCCAAAGAATCAAGGGAGAAATTCTCAACTCAACTTTACCATCACATCACAGTTTTAATCTGTTAATCTATATATATATATATATATATATATATTGTTTAACCTTTTATTTATTGCTTTTGACAATACAAAGTGAAGTACAAACAAGTACAATATAGCCCAATACAGTAGCCATAGTCAAAAGTATTTATTTTTTATTATTTTCCCTTTGTGCCCTTACATCTCCCCCCACCCTTGGTCCAACATACAACGACAAAAAATACATACAATTACAAACTAAAAAACAAGAACAAAAACAAATCAAATAATATTTATGATGTGTCTCGCTATCCCTCCTGGCACTCCCTCATGGCACATACAGTATAGTATATACAGTATATAGTGTATATATTAATATTTGGGTGAGATTACCTTTAGGGAGTCGATGTCCTCATAGACAGCCTCTGTTGGGGTGGAGGAAGGTTCATAGACAGCCTCTGTTGGGGTGGAGGAAGGCACTTCACAGGGGCCAATAATAGTGAAGGACCTCTCCAGACGTTTCGTCCTAGGGGGTACGGGTGGCTGTGGGGACAGTTATGACAAAAAGAAAATGCAGTTGTTCTGGTTAATACACAGTAAAATACAGGGTTAATATAACTCTGAAAGTGTGGGGAAATTAGACCCGGTCCATTCACTTTCACATTCAAGAGGAATATCCTCGACGAAAAACTAGTACTGAGTTTGAATCAGTGATGTTTTTGGCAGCACATTTCTATTTTAGTTTTAGTCATTAGTCTCTTGAATAGTTTTCACTTAGTTTTAGTCACATTTTAGTCACCTGGAATGTATTAGTGTTTAGTCTAGTTTTAGTCGACTAAATGTCATACGATACGACGCGTTGTGAGATTGTATATCTGCTATTTTCAGCATGTAACCCAGCATAAAACTGGATCTCTTGTCCACTAGTCCCTTCCTAACATTTTTGTCTAGTTTTTATTTGTTGACGAAATTGTCAGTATATTTAGTCTTAGTTTTAGTCATCATAGATTCGTTTTTATTTAGTTTTAGTTAGTGAAAAAAGGTAGTCGACGAACATTTTTCGTCTTAGTTTTAGTCGACGAAAACAACACTGGTTTGAATCAGTGTGACACACCTTTCAGATGTCGGGAAAACGTTTGTTCTGAACCCGTTCTTTCAGAAAACGTATCCGTCATTGATTGTAATATCACGCTCTGCTACGTACTGTACATCTGTAATACTTTTTCCTGCTCATTATCTGGTCATCGCATGCTGCAGTGAGATGACATTTTGATAAAAAAGGATGATGTGTGAAAAGCAACATTGTTTTGCCGTCCGGGAAAACATACTGTATTTCTTGTATGAATGCTCGTGTTGATGACTGTACATGGGGGAGGGCCTTATGTTACCGCCACGTTCCCTCAGTCAGGATTAGAACCCTATTATATCCTAAGGATTAGGGTTAATTTAACATAGTGCTGAGAGAATTTAGGGTTGAGGGAACATACACACACACACACTCCTGTGGAGAGTGGAATACAATATTTTCCCCCTTTCAATGTCCAATTCATCATGGCTTTAGCATGTTACTGATTCCTGGAGAAGCGACACAAGAAATTTAAAAAAGAAATATATAGGCACTGTTGTAGCAATACAGCTGCAGCTAATGACATTAATAATACTGGATGTGATTCGGTGTCCCAGTGTGCAATAAGGCTCAAGCATGGCCAATATTGTTGTTGACTAAACACATCCATTATAAATCGTATAGCTGTAGCTGTGTGTCCTACATCAGTCTTTCGCCTATAGCCGAAACTAGCAGAATTAACCTTTAAATGGAAGCAAATCCATTAAATAAAAAGAATGTCTAGGGTTTGTCTCTAGGCCTATAGGGCCTGTAATACAGCACCCAGTTTGAATTAATGCAATTCTAAGAAATGAATGAATAACATTGCCCAAAAGAAGAAAATGACAACTCATCAACATGGTACATCCTACAGCCAGGGGTGGTCCCGGAATTATTTTGGGGTGTCCCCAGATTATTAAAAAATAAAAATAAATTGCAACTGACTGGCTGGAAAATGGAAATTGAGAGTTTACATAGTACACATAGTGCATGCATAAACTTTCCTTAATGATGATCTGGTTTTCTCTATTATTAAGGTTATTGTTTGTAGCGGTCAACTTGTATTGGGGGAGGGGGGTCATTTCCCGGGGGTCCCCAGCCGGCGGTCCCCAGCCAAAGACGTTGAGAACCCCTGGCTTATATGTTCTAGCTAGATATGCCCAAGTGTTTCTGGAAGGAAACACCTGCATGGAAGTGAGAGGTCGTCTGAGGCGCTAGACCATTGTTTTGGACCTCAGTGTCCTTTACATGTATGATTGATTGTGACAGTGTGTTACAGTAGATAGATATGGATCTTGTATTGTGTTCATGTACTGTAATATGTGTATTGTTTGCAGTTGTGTTAAACTATGCCAAATAAAATACGCTACCTTGTGTAACCTAGTGAGGAAACCCAACCCGCCACAACAACATAATCAAGCTACAGACTACATACTATTGGCTTGTGTGTCTTATTCACTCAGTAGGTAGACTATTGGCTTTATTCACTCAGTAGGTAGACTATTGGCTTGTTGTGTGTCTCTTATTCACTCAGTAGGTAGACTCTTGGCTTTATTCACTCAGTAGGTAGACGCTTGGCTTGTGTGTCTTTGCTTCAAGACGTTTTGAAATGTGCCATTCCACTGGTTTGTCCAGTTGAATGCTGTTCTATTGTTTCTCAGGCATTCTGAAACAGATTACGCAAGCCTGTCTGTTGCAGGTGCATGCGTGAAGGCACGGTTTCAGTGACAATGTCCCTGAAAATCAACTTTTACATTTGATTGTTTTACTCAACAGAAACAAAGTGTCAGAATGAGTGGGATATACATTAATACTATAATAATATAAACATCAGTCCCTAGAATAGAATGATGGGACAGTGTTTCCCGTCTGTGTGTGCACAGATAAAACCCTTTGATCCCATTGTGTGGGAAACAACATGTTTATAGTAATACATTATACACTAAACCACAGTGGTTCCCTTCATGAAACAACATGTTTACAGTAATACATTATACACTAAACCACAGTGGTTCCCTTCATGAAACAACATGTTTACAGTAATACATTATACACTAAACCACAGTGGTTCCCTTCATGTCAAGGACCCCCATATTGAAACTAATTAGGACCCCCATTTGAAGAAATATGCCAGGGACCCCAAGAGAAGATTCATCACGTCTCTAGCAGTGATTCCCAAGGACCCCCAGTTTGACATGTTTGACATGCATTAGTCTAGGGACCCCCATGTAATGGCATTTCTATGTTCATTTAACTCTGAGAGTGTATAAATCAATTTGTACACTCTCAAGAGTTAACAGACCCCATAAGGGGTCCATTTGGTTCCAAACTATCATTTAGCCGGGGGACCCCCTGGAACTCCCTCAAGGACCCCTGGGGGTCCCCGAACGGACCCCACTTTGAGAACCACTGCACTAACCAGAACGTCCCATAAAGATTTAAAAACACATTTTCATGCAATGACACAAGTTTAGCCTTACCGCCATGTTATGTTCCAGTCAGGTCCTTCTCTCCTCTCTCTCTGAATCCCTAATTCCTTCCGTCGGTTGTTTACTTTAACACACGTTTATCGATGCGGTGCGATCATCGTTCTCAAAACGTGCAGATCCCATCAGGGTTTGTCTTCTCTCAGTGCCACACAGAAAGTTTTTATGAAGCCATGGCAGGTGTGTGTCTGTGTGTGTCAGCCCTCTGAAGCCATGGCAGGTGTGTGTCTGTGTGTGTCTGCCCTCTGAAGCCATGGCAGGTGTGTGTCTGTCCTGGTTGCTCTCTATGGCGTAGAGAAGAGAGAGAGAAAAGCAGTCAGGGCGGATCACCTGAAGACAGGTGATCTGGCAGGAAGACAATCACATTGCAAGGAGGATGTACAACACATGTGCATGAAGTGTTACATTACATCTCAATGGTTTGCTCTATGTATCCACCTGTTCAACTTTAAGAATAATTGCATTTCTCATGAATGCTCATGTTCATTTGTATTTTTAACATGTTTGTTTATCTAGTATCTAATCTATCTATCTAAAGGTATTTATTTATTTATTCATGCATCATCAGCATTTTGGACCTAACCTGAAATACCCCCTCTAAGTCATCTGTCAAACAAATGGCGAAAAATCAATAACATAATTGGGTCACATGTGTGATTTATAACAATGAACGTGTCTTTACATAATGTAATGAGAATTGAGATTTATTTAGCCATGCAGTTGAACAGGTCAAGTGAGTTTTATAGTGTGGTAACGTTGTCTGTGCGTTTAAGGGTCTGTCTCAGAATTGTTTGCATTTGTAAAGCTTCCAAATTGGCCCACTTTTGGAACGCATGGCCAGGCCAGAAGGAGAATGTTTTTGTCCTGTCCTTGTTTATCTGTCTGTGTGTGTGTGTGTAGCTAATCTTGGACACCGCTGGACTAACTGGCATGACACTTGAAATGAAACGGCATCTTCCCGCCAAGCCAAGGAAGAACCATACATACCTCTAACAAATTTCCGATTAGCCTCGTGGTCGCGCCATAACAGGCCGCTATAACAGGCCGCCATAACAGGCCGCTATAACAGGCCACTATAACAGTCCGCTTCACTTTTTAGCCTATATTAAAATGCCATTTCGACTATAGTATGCCTGCAGCACCTCATAATCATGTACTTTAGCACCCCAAAGGCATTAAAAACAGGCATGTCTGCAGACAGACCTGTATATAAACTGGTCAGGTTACTCAGGGTGTAGGACAGTGAAGCAACTTGCAATGGGCCTGGTCTTCAACTAAGATATGCAAGAAAACACCACCCATGTACCTGTCGGACTACTTTACCTGCAGGCACCGCACCAGAGGGAGCTCCACTGGTCTTAAACTCAGCCCAGATTCAGCACAAAAACTGGGGTCAAATTCGCCAGTCAACACCTTTGATTCTGCGGGGAAAAAGATTAAAGGAAAACCGCTTAAACAAATTGTATTTATTAAATGTAGTATATCATATATATAGGAATATACTTTAGTATATTTTAGAATATATTGGTTTGTTTTAACCTGTACAGCACTTTTGTCAGCTTTTGTTGTTTTAAATGTGCTATACTATAGCAGCTATAGAAATAAAGTTTGATTTGATTTGATATAATTAAATATCCAATAATTTCTTTCTAACATAATCAAATGATTTTATGGTCATGGCTCACCAGGATCATGGACGGCTTGATTTTAGTCTTAAAATAATTGATATCAATATTTGTGTAAATCTCTATGGGAAAAATGAATGGCCTGTTTGTTCAGTGGAACCAGAAAACCACGCCCACTGCTATGCCCTTAATATATGCCACCAGAATGTGGAATGCCAACACAATGGGAATGCCAACACAATGGGAATGCCCTACCAACTGACATCAAATTCAAAACCACAGCTTCCTCATGTCTTCTCGGCTGCATATTTTCTATACAATCTATGGCTGCGTCACGCCACGTCACGACTGAGAAAGGCCTATCGTTAGTCCAGTTTTCTGTGAAGACCGGCGGTGACTCACACAACACATCTCTCATGTTAAGTTACTATAACCACCTGGTTGGTCAGGTCACCTCTTCACCCAAAACTGGACTATGAACTGGCCTTAATGTCGCGTTCAGCCAAACCAGGCCTGGCAGAGATCTTTTTTTTTCCTTTTTTATGTTTCTTTTTAAATAAAATTAAAATTACTTACATTTTCTGTTTTCTCTGTAACCACAATTATACCAGAACAACAGAAATTATGTTGGCTGGCATTTATAGCAGCCTATGCGGTCAACAAACTCAACATGTTTACTGATTATAAAGCTCTCTGTGCCTGCAGTGCTGCAGACATGCATGTTCTTATTGCTGACAGGATTAGGTGGAGAGGGTCCGGGATATAAATGTATTTGAGGCATTTTGAGGCCAGGGACATTATGCTCCTGCTCATATGGTTATTTATTTGAAACCAAGTCAACAGATGACAAACGCCCACCAACCCTATAGCTACAGATTATTAAGCTACTATTTACAATGCTTGAATAGTTGGGCTGCCTTACCTATATAGTCTCAGTCAATCCATTCTGATAGGCTATCTAAAGCCATTTTATCAGTTCTTTCTGCTTTAGTTTCAGGCTGAAACTAAAGCAGAACTGATAACATAGCTTTTGAAACATTCAGCCATTTTTAGACAAAGAGAGTGTGTGACCCAGGTCACTTTCTGCCACAAGAATGAACATTTAAAAAATCACACCTGTGTGAACCAAGTGGTGCAATTCCCTCCCCCCCCCCCCCCCCGCCCCCCCCCTCTCTCTCTCTCTCTCTCTCTCTCTCTCTCTCTCTCTCTCATTAGAGACACAGCACTACCCCTCTCTCTGTTTCTGGCGCCCCCTTCTGGTATAAATAAGTAACTACTCAGGCTCATGGACACAGGTACACACACACACACGTGTGTACACGGACAAAGCTGGATGTAGAAGTGGTTGCACCACTTAAAAATGGCCTACTGTCTACTGTGTCTACACAACTCGTGACCTGAGTGAGAGAATGAATGGGGGACCGAACAAGTGCACCGGTGGGTTGATGAATTGAGGTGATGGACATCCCGTCCATCCAACCAGATCGTCTCAATGTCGTCCCGTCGCCAACGGTCGCCAATCACCGCGAGTGCCAGCCGGAGAAAGCCGAGTTTAGGCGGAAAGTACCGAAGAGCATCACGGATGTAAACTGACTGAGGCTGACTGATAGTTTCCTTGGTGCGTCAGTTTGAAACAACAGTTTACTTCTGCGTTTTTTGCACGAGTGAAAGAAATCTATATTATAACTTACTGGTTTTCACGAAGAAGGACAATGACACGACTGGAAATGCTGTGTGCCATTGTCGTGCTGTTGATAGCACACACCGCTGCGATTATAAGGTAAATGCTGCCGTTGGACGACAACGGGACAGAGCATATGGTTCCTTAAACTGTCCGTTAGCTACATACTGTAAACATAAACAAATGCATCCAGGTATGGTTTTTTATGGGGGGGGGGGGAGAGGATTCACGTGTTTTTTTCCACAGTTCAGTGCTGAAATGTTTAACATTGCATATTATAACGTACGCAACGCCAGGTCAAATGACACGTATTTGGACTGTTTATGTTGATAAAGTAGTAGTAGTAGTCTGTCTGACTCTGAACATTATGTGCCACGAAGAAGCGCACGCTCTTTGTGCGCCGAAATAACATCTCTGCAAGCTAAATAAAACGGTATTCTCGTCATATTAATTTAATGTGCTTTTTAACGATTGCACTTGCACGATTACCGCATGTGGTTGGCTCTAAAACGGGGTTTTCTTTTAGACCGCTGCGGCTATAAAGTGTGCATGTTTCTTCTTACCCATGGTTTCCACAGAGTTCCTCTTCATAAGACGAGGACCGTGCGCCGCCTACTGAGCGACAATGGAATGACCATCGAGCAACTCCGAGAACTTGCCTCGGCCTCTTCCTCACGACCCGTGGAGGACACTGTCTCTGCCCCTCTCCACGACCTGCCTGTTGAGAGACTCACCAACTTCTTGGACGTAGGTGGCTGGTTGATGAATTGAACACGGTGGACCCTCTTGTAAACAAGTGTAATGCTTAATTGGGTGACGTCGTCCACTCAGAGTTAACAGTCTTTGTATTGAGTTTGTGCTTGAAATGTACTGTAATTCTGCAAACTGTTAATAAATATTTCAATCAATCAATCAATCAGGTGTTGGTAGTTGAGACTTGTATGCACTAGTATGTAGGACTAGGACAATATAGAGTGATCTATTATTATATGCATGATTGATTGATTGATTGATTGATTGATTGATTATGCTATTATTGATGGTTTGTAGAATGGATACATAAGGATAAAACCCAGAAAAAGCACTAAATTAGACTATCATCAAATACACGTTTAGAGAAACAAGGGAATACGTGAAGACTATAGAAAAAGATCACACCCATGTGAAGTGAGGGGCGCTCTTATCACCGTACATCATCATAACGTACTATCACATCATATGTCTATTTGGTTCTGTTCTGTTCATTCCTGTCCACCCAGGCCCAGTAATATGTATGGTTCTGTTCATTCCTGTCCACTCAGGCCCAGTAATATGTATGGTTCTGTTCATTCCTGTCCACCCAGGCCCAGTAATATGTATGGTTCTGTTCATTCCTGTCCACTCAGGCCCAGTAATATGTATGGTTCTGTTCATTCCTGTCCACTCAGGCCCAGTAATATGTATGGTTCTGTTCATTCCGGTCCACCCAGGCCCAGTAATATGTATGGTTCTGTTCATTCCTGTCCCCCCAGGCCCAGTAATATGTATGGTTCTGTTCATTCCTGTCCACTCAGGCCCAGTAATATGTATGGTTCTGTTCATTCCTGTCCCCCCAGGCCCAGTAATATGTATGGTTCTGTTCATTCCTGTCCACTCAGGCCCAGTAATATGTATGGTTCTGTTCATTCCTGTCCACCCAGGCCCAGTAATATGTATGGTTCTGTTCATTCCTGTCCCCTCAGGCCCAGTAATATGTATGGTTCTGTTCCCAGGCCCAGTAATATGTATGGTTCTGTTCTCAGGCCCAGTAATATGTATGGTTCTGTTCTCAGGCCCAGTAATATGTATGGTTCTGTTCCCAGGCCCAGTAATATGTATGGTTCTGTTCTCAGGCCCAGTAATATGTATGGTTCTGTTCCCAGGCCCAGTAATATGTATGGTTCTGTTCCCAGGCCCAGTACTATGTATGGTTCTGTTCCCTGCAGGCCCAGTAATATGTATGGTTCTGTTCCCAGGCCCAGTAATATGTATGGTTCTGTTCATTCCTGTCCACCCAGGCCCAGTAATATGTATGGTTCTGTTCATTCCTGTCCCCTCAGGCCCAGTAATATGTATGGTTCTGTTCCCAGGCCCAGTACTATGTATGGTTCTGTTCCCAGGCCCAGTAATATGTATGGTTCTGTTCCCAGGCCCAGTAATATGTATGGTTCTGTTCATTCCTGTCCCCTCAGGCCCAGTAATATGTATGGTTCTGTTCTCAGGCCCAGTAATATGTATGGTTCTGTTCCCAGGCCCAGTAATATGTATGGTTCTGTTCCCAGGCCCAGTACTACGGGGCGATAAGCATCGGCAGCCCCCCCCAGGACTTCACCGTGCTGTTTGACACCGGCTCTTCCAACCTGTGGGTCCCTTCCATCCACTGCTCCTTCCTGGACCTGGCCTGCTGTGAGTCTGTGTGTGTGTGTGTGTGTGTGTGTGTGTGTGTGTGTGTGTGTGTGTGTGTGTGTGTGTGTCTCTGACTCTCTGTGTCTGTGTCTGTGTTTGTGTGTCTGTGTATTCGTCAGTGTTGTCGACTAAAACTAAGACAAAACATGTTCGTCGACTACCTTTTTTTCACTGACAAAAACTAAATGAAAACTAAGCTATTGTGACAAAAACTAAGACTAAATATACTGACAATTTCGTCAACAGATAAAAACTAGACTAAAGTGTTAGGAAGGGGACTAGAGGACAAGAGATCCAGTGTACGTCATTTTACACTTGGTTGCATGCTGAAAATAGCCGATCTACAAGCTCACAACGTGTCACAGTGAGCTTGTAGATCGGCTATTTTCAGCAAGTGTAAAAGCAGTCATTACGACGGCATCAAGACCCGCCAAAATATTTTTTTAGTTTAAAACTAGACAAACACAAACATTCCAGGTGACTAAAATGTGACTTAAACTATTGAAGAGACTAATGACTAAAACTAAAATCTAAATTTGCTGCCAAAAACAACATTCGTGTGACCTCTGAATGGTCATGTGAGGCTGTTAAACTGCCTCCAAAGTGCTTATTTGACACATTTCTCTTTACTGACTCATTCCACGTCCATAATTATGGTCGATTGTTGGTGAGCGATCATGTGATTGCTGTTAAACTTGTTCTGTTTTTATTTCACAATGTCTTTTTCTTTTGTGTGTTTTGTGTGTGTGACACAAGTACACAACTGCTTCCTGAAATAAGATCCACGTTGTTTTTATTTAACTGTTTATTTTTATTTATTTTTTGTAAATTATGTTCTGTTTTGTCAGTGGGCTTTTGCTGTTGTTCTTGACGACTCTTGTCGCTTCATTTGCGTCGCAAAGATGTAGGACAAGAAAGAATACAATGTGGAAGGATGGTTCTTTAGTTTGCACTTGCTCTGTACTCTCTGGGCTGTATTTTGCGTGTCTTAAGTACCAGGTCTTATTCCCTAACTTGAACTAAAGACCTGGAGGCGTGATCAATGCTCTTTGGCCACTCAGAATAGCCAAATGGCATTGATCACGCCTCCAGGTCTTTAGTTTACTCACTTAACACGCAAAATACAGCCCTTTGTGTGGTTTTTCTTTTTAAGACCTGAGTCAGATTCTAAAAAACATCCTTCTAAATCCTGACCTGAAGTTCTCTGAAAAAACTTAAAATATCTATAAATGCAACAAGTCTCTGTGTGTACTATAAATCCATCTTGGCTGGTGTCTTGACTGACACAACCTTTGGCTAATGTTCCAGTTTACATGTGTTACTTGGCATAGCCTGGCATTCGCCAGCTCTAAAACGATCCACTTTGAATTGGATTCTTCTTTAACCCATTCTGACCTGAGATCAGATTCATACGAGGTTTCCACTGGACAACACACTGGTCTGATTAACCCATTCTGACCTGAGATCAGATTAAAAAAATGTCAGTCGTTCTTCGATTTTTCAAAAAATAGCAGACCTACAAGCTCGTAGCGCGCCACTCGGTGGCGCGCTACGAGCTTGTAGATCTGCTATTTTTCAATAGATAAAGCATAACATGATGCTAGCACCAAAATGGGTTACCGTTCAGAATGGGTTAATACCCTCTCTGTGTGTGTGCTTTGTTCTCTGTTCAGGGCTTCACCACCGCTACAACTCCAAGAAGTCCAGCAGCTACGTGCAGAACGGCACCACGTTCTCAATTCGATATGGTCGAGGGAGCTTGTCTGGGTTTATCAGTGAGGACACTGTCTCTGTGAGTTAGACAGACACACACACACACACACACACACACACACACACACACACACACACACACACACACACACACACACACACACACACACATTTGATTTCTTTTATTTGGGTCTGCACAAGAGGCGTATACAGAATAGACCCAAACACTGGTCAGAATAAGGTTATACATTACATGGTCCAACCAAGCTGCTGCACATGCGCTTAACACACAGAGGGAAAAGAAGAGAAAGTATATATTTAAAAAAAAAAAATATATATATATATATATACAGCACATTGTTGACATATATACTTGATACTACTAGACAGGATGTTTGTTTTGGTTTTTTTTAAGCCTCCTAGGGATAAATGAAACAACGCCTTCTCCAGACAGACAGACTGCCCATAGTAGCTGAGACAGAACACACACACACACACACACACACACACACACACACACTCACTCACTCACTCACTCACTCACTCACTCACTCACTCACTCACACTCTCTCTTATTCACTTAATAATAATTATAATATTATTATATTTACTCATTCACTTGGCCATTGTTTGCCCAGATGCCACTATCTTGGTGGGAACATTGACCCCATAGTACATCGTCAGTGTATATATATATATATATATATATATATATATATATATTTATATATACACAACATCAAAATCAATTTGGGGCTTTTTCTGCCTTTTATTTGATAGAGGTAAGTAAGTAAAGTTTATTTATAGAGCACCTTTCACAGACAATTACAGTCACAAAGTGCTTTAACAACAATACAATCAAGTCACTAGTCAATAAAACAAGTTAAGAACTAAATCACTAATAAAGTAAGACAAAATCGAAAAAGTAAAAATAAAGCAATCAACATTTAACCAGGCCGGCCGGCTATGGAAAGGCCTGTTTTAAAAAGGTGAGTTTTCAACAGTCCTTTGAAAATGTCCACAGAATCCACAGTTCTTATAGGTGGAGTGGAAGCTCATTCCACTCCACCTATAAGTAAGATTTAGCAACTACGAATGCCTCATTGTTTCACCTTTGTGCTTTTGTTCTCTCTTTGTTCTCTCTCTCAGATTGCAGGTTTGCCGGTCCTCAAACCGATTCATACTCCTATTTTACCGCTGTTTCGGCGCTGTAGTCCCGAAATGATTTTCGGCTCGTCAGAAATTTTCAGTAGCACCGAAGAGCCGACTTTAGGACGGTACCCGCCCCGCCCCCCGAACCTCAAATGACGTCAAATTGTAGGCTCTACAGAGATAAATGACGTCACATTGTAGGCTCTACAGCGCCGAACCGACTTTTATTCGGCTCTAAAATAGGAGTATGAATCGACCCTCTCTCTCTCTCTCAGATTGCAGGTCTGCCGGTCCTCAAACAGCAGTTTGGCGAGGCAGTGAACCAGCCCGGCATCACGTTTGCCGCGGCCCGCTTCGATGGCGTCTTGGGCATGGGTTACCCTTCCATATCCGTGGCTAACGTTACACCGGTGTTCGACACGGCCATGTCTGACAAACTGCTGCCACAGAACATATTCTCCTTTTACATAAGCAGGTAATGTAGGCAAGATGGTGACGGTGGGAATGATAGTTACCGTTATTGGCCAGAAGTGGAAAATGGGTGCCATGTTTTAATATGGTCATTGGTCAATAAGATGAAGACATAATTGTGTTGTACTTTTCATAGTACCATAACCCATTTAGACCTGAGCACGTGTCTGTGTCACCTTGTAGCTTTTAACCAACAGCTAAACTAGCTGTTGAAAAATAGTAGCTGGTATTTTTGAAAAATCGTATATATATTCTTTCACATCGAACGTTTTTAACTCAAATCATTGCTTGTTGCAACAACATAGGTTTCTCAGAAAACTGTCATGATTTTTGAAGACATTTGTAGAATTAAAGGGTTATTTGCATGCTTTAATTCAAATCTGCTCTTACATAATGTATGGTTTATGTTCATTCCTGTCCAGAATAAAGACATGGAAGACATTTGTTCTGAATCTGTTCTCGGGTCATAATGGATTAACAAAAGAAAATAAGAGTACAGTACAAATATGTTCTACAAACATCCAGATATTGTGCTGCTCACAACTTTTAACACCCGATGGACTCGTTGTAAAACTTCTAAAATGCTATTCTCAGCAAACCAACTATGTTTAATAACCCTAACCATATAAAAACAAGCTAATTGGACAATTATCAGTGGCAAGATTAGAAAACAATCAGTTTTGTCTTCAACATAAGTTTACTAAATGATGTACTTTCTTTTTTTAAATTATTATTATTGGAAGGAAACCCACCCTTGAGATTATCTTTTCGAGGGAGATTCTCAAACCCCAAAATGAAGGACTGGAAAATGTCGTTTTTCAGCCATTCCTTAGCAAGGTGTTTTTTTATTTGCTTCACCGAAGAGCGTGGTGTTTTGGCCTTTATTCCTGCTTTCATTTTTCTTTTTCAAAAGTATGGGATTGTGTCAACTCGGTTCACACGGCCGGGTGTGATTTAAAAAAAAATCTGTGCTACGCTTTCCTCTCTCTCTCTCTGCCTCTCTCAGGGACCCGGCAGCAGCGGTAGGAGGGGAGCTGATGCTGGGGGGCAGCGACCCCCAGTACTACACAGGAGATCTGCACTATGTCAACGTCACACGCAAGGCCTACTGGCAGATACACACCAGCAGGTGGGGAGGCACGGAGTCTGGTTCCAATATAAGGGGACCCAAATCCAAATGTCCTTTCAATTATTTACTTTCTTTGTGTGAGTCGTGATTGCGGGTCGGGGCGGGAACCTCATTTGGTGTTTGAAGCATTTAGCTATTGAAAGATAGCAGATCTACAAGCTCATAGCGCGGCACCGAGTGCTATTTTTGAAAAACCGTGAGAATGCGCAGAAGGTTTTTAACTCAAATCTTTGCTTCTGGGTGGGGTGGTGGCAGCAGCCAGAGTTTTAACTAGAACTAAGATGAGAGAACATATTACTCCAGTTTTGGCTTCACTGCACTGGCTTCCGGTTGTTTTTAGGATTGATTTAAAAATTATTTTACTTGTCTATAAAGCTCTCAATGGTCTCGCACCTTCCTACCTCTCCACAGCATGGAGGTGTTAACCCTTCCATCTCTGTGCTCCTCCACAGCATGGAGGTGTTAACCCTTCCATCTCTGTGCTCCTCCACAGCATGGAGGTGTTAACCCTTCCCTCTCTGTGCTCCTCCACAGCATGGAGGTGTTAACCCTTCCATCTCTGTGCTCCTCCACAGCATGGAGGTGTTAACCCTTCCATCTCTGTGCTCCTCCACAGCATGGAGGTGTTAACCCTTCCATCTCTGTGCTCCTCCACAGCATGGAGGTGTTAACCCTTCCATCTCTGTGCTCCTCCACAGCATGGAGGTGTTAACCCTTCCATCTCTGTGCTCCTCCACAGCATCGAGGTGTTAACCCTTCCCTCTCTGTGCTCCTCCACAGCATGGAGGTGTTAACCCTTCCATCTCTGTGCTCCACAGCATCGAGGTGTTAACCCTTCCATCTCTGTGCTCCTCCACAGCATGGAGGTGTTAACCCTTCCATCTCTGTGCTCCTCCACAGCATCGAGGTGTTAACCCTTCCATCTCTGTGCTCCTCCACAGCATGGAGGTGTTAACCCTTCCATCTCTGTGCTCCTCCACAGCATGGAGGTGTTAACCCTTCCATCTCTGTGCTCCTCCACAGCATCGAGGTGTTAACCCTTCCATCTCTGTGCTCCTCCACAGCATGGAGGTGTTAACCCTTCCCTCTCTGTGCTCCTCCACAGCATGGAGGTGTTAACCCTTCCATCTCTGTGCTCCTCCACAGCATCGAGGTGTTAACCCTTCCATCTCTGTGCTCCTCCACAGCATGGAGGTGTTAACCCTTCCCTCTCTGTGCTCCTCCACAGCATGGAGGTGTTAACCCTTCCATCTCTGTGCTCCACAGCATGGAGGTGTTAACCCTTCCATCTCTGACCTCCACAGCATGGAGGTGTTAACCCTTCCATCTCTGTGCTCCTCCACAGCATGGAGGTGTTAACCCTTCCATCTCTGTGCTCCTCCACAGCATGGAGGTGTTAACCCTTCCCTCTCTGTGCTCCTCCACAGCATGGAGGTGTTAACCCTTCCATCTCTGTGCTCCTCCACAGCATGGAGGTGTTAACCCTTCCATCTCTGTGCTCCTCCACAGCATGGAGGTGTTAACCCTTCCATCTCTGTGCTCCTCCACAGCATGGAGGTGTTAACCCTTCCATCTCTGTGCTCCTCCACAGCATGGAGGTGTTAACCCTTCCATCTCTGTGCTCCACAGCATGGAGGTGTTAACCCTTCCATCTCTGACCTCCACAGCATGGAGGTGTTAACCCTTCCATCTCTGTGCTCCTCCACAGCATGGAGGTGTTAACCCTTCCATCTCTGTGCTCCTCCACAGCATGGAGGTGTTAACCCTTCCATCTCTGTGCTCCTCCACAGCATGGAGGTGTTAACCCTTCCATCTCTGTGCTCCTCCACAGCATCGAGGTGTTAACCCTTCCATCTCTGTGCTCCTCCACAGCATGGAGGTGTTAACCCTTCCATCTCTGTGCTCCTCCACAGCATGGAGGTGTTAACCCTTCCATCTCTGTGCTCCTCCACAGCATGGAGGTGTTAACCCTTCCATCTCTGTGCTCCTCCACAGCATGGAGGTGTTAACCCTTCCATCTCTGTGCTCCTCCACAGCATCGAGGTGTTAACCCTTCCATCTCTGTGCTCCTCCACAGCATGGAGGTGTTAACCCTTCCATCTCTGTGCTCCTCCACAGCATGGAGGTGTTAACCCTTCCATCTCTGTGCTCCTCCACAGCATGGAGGTGTTAACCCTTCCATCTCTGTGCTCCTCCACAGCATGGAGGTGTTAACCCTTCCCTCTCTGTGCTCCTCCACAGCATGGAGGTGTTAACCCTTCCCTCTCTGTGCTCCTCCACAGCATCGAGGTGTTAACCCTTCCATCTCTGTGCTCCTCCACAGCATGGAGGTGTTAACCCTTCCCTCTCTGTGCTCCTCCACAGCATGGAGGTGTTAACCCTTCCATCTCTGTGCTCCTCCACAGCATGGAGGTGTTAACCCTTCCCTCTCTGTGCTCCACAGCATCGAGGTGTTAACCCTTCCCTCTCTGTGCTCCTCCACAGCATCGAGGTGTTAACCCTTCCATCTCTGTGCTCCTCCACAGCATCGAGGTGTTAACCCTTCCCTCTCTGTGCTCCTCCACAGCATGGAGGTGTTAACCCTTCCATCTCTGACCTCCACAGCATCGAGGTGTTAACCCTTCCCTCTCTGTGCTCCACAGCATCGAGGTGGGGAACCAGCTGGTTCTGTGTAAGGCGGGCTGCCAGGCCATCGTGGACACGGGGACGTCTCTGATGGTCGGCCCGGTGGCCGAGGTCCGAGCGCTGCACAAAGCCATCGGAGCTCTGCCGCTGTTGATGGGAGAGGTAGGAACAACCAGGGTTCTGGTTCTGTTAACGGAACGACCACGTTACCCTGGTTCTGTTGATGGGAGAGGTAGGAACACCCAGGGTTCTGGTTCTGTTGATGTAGAACAACAAGGGACTGGTTCTGTTAACGGGAGAGGTAGGAGAACAACAAGGGACTGGTTCTGTTAACAGGAGAGGTAGGAGAACAACTAGGGACTGGTTCTGTTAACAGGAGAGGTAGGAGAACAACAAGGGACTGGTTCTGTTAACAGGAGAGGTAGGAGAACAACTAGGGACTGGTTCTGTTAACAGGAGAGGTAGGAGAACAACAAGGGACTGGTTCTGTTAACAGGAGAGGTAGGATCAACAAGGGACTGGTTCTGTTGATGGGAGAGGTTGGAACAACAAGGGACTGGTTCTGTTGATGGGAGAGGTTGGAACAACAAGGGACTGGGTCCCAAACTTTTGTCATGTCAAGGACCCCCAAATTGACATTTATTAGCCCATAAGAGAAGTATTTTATGGCTCTAGCAGTGATTCGCAACCATTTTAACTTCAAGGACCCACAGTTTGACATGCATTAGCCATGGACCCCCCATTGAATGGCATTTCTATCTCTGGGACCCCCAATTTATATTGTAAAATCAATGTTTAACTCTTGAACTCAGAGACAGACCCATAAACGTCCATTTGGTTCCTGTCTTATCATCTAGCTATAGGGACCCCCTGAAACTCCCTCAAGGACGCCTGGGGGTCCCCGGACCACACTTTGGGAACCACTGCACTAGGGGACATTGTGAGAGGTTTAATCCCTGTTGCAGTGAATGGAGGAAACTGTTTAATGAGTCTATATATACGTTTGTTTTGGCCTCGTCTCAGTACATGATTGACTGTAAGAAGATCCCAACTGTTTAATGAGTATATATACGTTTGTTTTGGCCTCGTCTCAGTACATGATTGACTGTAAGAAGATCCCAACTCTTCCCGTTATCTCCTTCAACATCGGAGGGAAGATGTTCAATCTGACCGGAGAGGACTACGTGATGAAGGTAATTACTTTTTAATCAATGCATTTTCATAGCCTCGTGACACCTCTCCCCCCCCCCCCCCCCCACACACACATTTTACTAGTCACCTGGAATATGTCTTGGTGTCTTGTCTAGTTTTTGTCGACTAAATCTACAGTTGATTTAGTCGACTAAAATGTATTTTGGCGGGCCTTGATGCCGTCTTAATGGCTGGAACTAGCAGATCTACAATGGGTCGCGACGCGTTGTGAGCGGGTAGAGCTGTTATTTTCAGCATGCAACCAAGTGTAAAATGACTTGGATACTGGATCTCTTTTCCACTAGTCCCTGTTTAACATCTCTAGTTTTTATTTGACGAAATTGTCAATATTTTTTATTCACCATAGCTTAGTTTTCCATTTAGTTTCCATTTCCTTTTCGTCAGTGAAAAAAAGGTACTCGACGAACATTTTTCATCATAGTTAGTTAGTCGACAAAATCAACACTGGTTCTTCATGTCCACATGGTCTCTGCCCGAGATAAGAGAGACCAGATGGAGAATAGCGTTGTGGAACCTGAGCGACTCAATGCTGCCACCATCTGGCGGAGTCAGGGGTTTAACAAAATGAAATATGATCTCGGGACAACGCGTGGACTGGACTGTGCGTAAACTGCTAGCGGTGTGTTGTAGCGTGTTTGTTTGTTTGTTTGTTTGTGATTCTCACCACTCTCTTGTTGTCCTTCTCTCATCAGGAGTCCCAGATGGGCGCGTCCCTCTGCCTGTCGGGCTTCATGGCCATGGACATCCCTCCCCCGGCCGGCCCCCTGTGGATCCTGGGAGACGTGTTCATTGGGAAGTACTACACGGTGTTCGACCGGGACGCGGACCGCGTGGGCTTCGCCCCCGCAAAGTAGGGATGGGGTGTTGTAACCCATTCTGACCTGAGATCAGATTCATATACGAGGTTTTCCACTGGACACACACTTGGTCTGATTAACCCATTCTGACCCGAGATCAGATTCTAAAAATGTCAGTCGTTCTTTGATTTTTCAAAAATAGCAGACCTACAAGCTCGTAGCGCGCCACTCGGTGGCGCGCTATGAGCTTGTAGATCTGCTGTTTTTCAATAGCTAAAGCATAACATGATGCTATAACACCAACATGGGTTCCCGTTCAGAATGGGTTAAAGGAACGAGATGCATCCACTTCTCATTTTCCTGTTGGTTAATTTGATAAACCATAATTATGCTGCCTCTGCTCAATTTCCTTCCAAAGTTAAGTAGTCCACCTTTTGTTTTTAATTCGGCTGCCTACGGTATTTAACAGCGTTATTGGATTATTGTCTCTGGTGCGCTCCAGACTGTATAGTTTGGATGTTCCTGCAGATTTCCAATTAAACGTTTTGAGGACTATATAATGGACATAAGCTATTGGCTTTATTGATATTTTTGGGTAACTGGTGTACTGTATGAGACAGTCGGAGACAAATCGGTCAATGCATCAACCAGTCAAACCCAATTGGACATGCGACAGATTTGCTTCTGGCGAGAGAGAGAGAGCAGAGAGAGAGGCATGAATAGTTCTACAAGACGGGTTATTCTGACAACGAGCAATGGCTCCAGAAGATGTTTTTCACCAAAAGGAAAAAAAATGTTAAAGGGACACCTTCAGGTCCTTCACCCAGTTCACCCTCGCTTTTGACTGCTGTACTGCTACATGCTCGCAAATGTCAGCTGACCACACTGACTGCTACATGCTTTGTAAATGTCAGCTGACCACACTGACTGCTACATGCTTTGTAAATGTCAGCTGACCACACTGACTGCTACATGCTTTGTAAATGTCAGCTGACCACACTGACTGCTACATGCTTTGTAAATGTCAGCTAACTACACTGACTGCGATATGCTCGCAGATGTCAGATGACAGCACTGAAAGACTGTTTTGTTGTTGGGAAACGTGTGCTTGTGATTTAAGGATTCCCTTGTTTTTCTTTTTTTGCTTGAAGATTGCGACGTCTCTCACTGTATCAGAAAATCACTTCCCGTTTGTAGTAATTGCCAAAATTCTATATGTTCCAACATTCAATATGTTATCTTTGTACACTTTGTCTTTAATTAAGCTGTCTGAAGTTTTATTTTTAAGTTTTAACATGTCAAGGTGAATTTCCGTGTTACCCTCTGAAGCGTGGTACTTTGAAGTAAGAAAGACAAAATGATTACGACCTGATTAAGGCCTATAGTAATGTCTGCTAGGGTGGAGGGGGAGGGGGGTCTCTTTTTCTACTTCAAATAAAAATGTCACCTTGTGAATCTGATTAAAGTCTGCAGGATCTTGATTTATTACCTTATTTATAACCTAGCACCAAAAATGTGACTATTTTGTTTTGCTATTAATTGTAGCCATTCACTGTGGACTTTTTCCTTTACTGAAACGGAAAATGTTTCCTGTCTGTCACCCGGAATGTTTTATTGTTAGTCTAGTTTTAGTCGACTAAATGTCATAAGATTTTAGTCGACTAAATCTACAGGTGATTTAGTAGACCAGTGATACTCAACCTCAGGCCCGCGGGCCGCATCAGGCCCGCGGGACCATTATGACTGGCCCACCAATGAAAATCTAAAAAAAATGAAGAAAAAAAAATCTGGAAAATGAAATAAAAATAAATAAATCTGAATTAAGTTATCTTTAATTACATTATTATAAGTAATACAATTAGAGTTGTACTATTACTCGAACGAAAATAAAAGCTTGGGGGGGGGGGGGGGGGGGGGGGGAGATGCAATGCAAATGAAAGACATATACTGTGTATCCCTATTCCCTGACAATTTTATAGCTAAACGGACAGAATTCTATTTTATTTGAATGATGAAACCCAGCTGCCATTAATAGTTGGAAATGGAAATTGCGGAAATTGAGGAAATGCGGAAATGGAAATTGAGGAAATGGTAATTGCGGAAATGGAAATTGCAGAAATTGCGGAAATGGAAATTGCAGAAATGGTAATTGTGGAAATTGCGGAAATTGCTCTTCACTTATAGCTATCTATTTTCAGGTAGATTGTTTTATTTTACTCAGTCAGCCATATCACTACTCTTTTTTTTCATGAAAAAGGTCATAGCTGGGTAATCTATTTTCAGGCAAATTGTGTTTATTGTATTTTATTTTACTCAGCCATAACAATTTATTTTCTGTTAACCAACTTGCTGGCTGGCAGGCAGACAGCTACTCATAGACAGGCAGACAGACAGACAGCTACTCATGGAGAATTGGACAGGCAGGCAGTCAGACAGCTACTCATAGACAGGCAGACAGACAGCTACTCATGGAGAATTGGACAGGCAGACAGCTACTCATGGACAATTGGACAGGCAGGAAGGCAGACAGCTACTCATAGACAGACAGACAGCTACTCATGGACAATTGGACAGGCAGGAAGGCAGACAGCTACTCATAGACAGACAGACAGCTACTCATAGACAATTGGGCAGACAGCTACTCATAGACAGACAGCTACTCATGGACAATTGGACAGGCAGGAAGGCAGACAGCTACTCATAGACAGGCAGACAGCTACTCATGGACAATTAGGCAGGCAGGCAGACAGCTACTCATAGACAGGCAGACAGACAGCTACTCATGGACAATTAGGCAGGCAGGCAGACAGCTACTCAGACAGGCAGACAGACAGCTACTCATGGACAATTGGACAGGCAGGCAGACAGACAGCTACTCATAGACAGGCAGGCAGACAGCTACTCATAGACAGGCAGACAGTAAGACAGCTACTCATTGACAGACAGACAAATAACTACTCATGGACAGACAGACAGGCAGGCAGGCAGGCAAAGAGCTACTCAGTTATGTTATTATGTTATTATAACAGCTACTCATGTTATGTGCAATAATTTGTGCAGTTATGGAAACAGCTCTTTGTGTTTATGCAAGAAAATGTAACACATTTATTTATTTACATATTGTGTGCATGCACATTGTACTTTGATACATTTTGCGAAAATAAAGCAATTGAAAGAGAGAAGTTATCAAGTATCATTAATGTCGTAATTTTATCTACTGGCCCCTTGCCATTTTTGTAATGTGGCCCACAGGTAAATCTATTTGAGTATCCCTGCACTAGTCCCTTCATAACATTTTAGTCTAGTTTTAATTTGTTGACAATTGTCAGTACATTTAGACTTAGTTTTAGTCACCATAGCTTAGTTTTCATTTAGTTTCCATTTAGTTTTCGTCAGTGAGAAAAGGTAGTCGACAAACATTTTCCGTCTTAGTTTTAGTCGACGAAAACAACACTGGACCACAGAGAGTGAAGCATGAGCACGTGACATTTATTTGAATATACAAAGTGCGAAGTGTGAAAACCATCAATTCCAGAGATTATAACTTAAAGAAATAAATCTCACTAAAGCATTTTAACAAATTAAAAAACAGCATGCAAGTATATAAGCACGTGGCTAGGCTACATACTGTACCCCTTTAGGGTTTCCTTTTCTTTAGTATAAAAGCCAAGGGCACATTATAGCAGCTACTGTACGGCGTGGCACAGGGACTTAACCCATTCTGACCTGAGATCAGATTCATACCAGGTTTCCACTGGACACACACTGGGTCTGATTAACCCATTCTGACCTGAGATCAGATTCTAAAAAATGTCAGTCGTTCTTCGATTTTTCAAAAATAGCAGACCTACAAGCTCGTAGCGCGCCACTCGGTGGCGCGCTATGAGCTTGTAGATCTGCTATTTTTCAATAGCTAAAGCATAACATGATGCTAACACCGAAATGGGTTCCCGGTCAGAATGGGTTAATTACTACAGCACAGAAATTAATTTGGTGTCGACGCCTGATCTCTAGACTTCTGTAGTGTGCTCTGTGTGTTGCGCGCGCACACAAAGCATTAGCAGATCTACAAGCTCACAACACAAGGCATCATGTCGCGATGCATTGCAGTGCGCTTGCAGATCTGCTTGTATAACTCGGTCTATATGATAAGACAAAGAAAAAAGACTAGCTGCACAGATATCTAGTTGAATGTGAGACCCATTGAGGATACATAATATATCGGGAAAACCAAGCACGTCCATGTAGTATTTTACATGGAGTTTCATTTCAAACATAAATATATATTTTTTGTTTTCGTTACAAATGTACAATAAATACAAAAATACTAACCTGTGTTCCCATTGTATTATTATTATTTTTTGACTGCTTTTATTTAATGCACGTCTATACAGTAAGAGCTATGATGACCTGTATTTCTACGCTCGCGTCAGTATTCTAAGGTCACGGGGAGAGTGGTTTCCTGTTGAATAACTGCTGAGCAATGGTGAGCTCTGCATGTTTCACTCCTCCTTTGTGAGGAATATGAACAGACTGAATGGGCCAGATGTTTCAACTCAGAGGAACATGAATAGACTGGGCCAGATGTTTCAACTCAGAGGAACATGAATAGACTGGGCCAGATGTTTCAACTCAGAGGAACATGAACAGACTGGGCCAGATGTTTCAACTCAGAGGAACATGAACAGACTGGGCCAGATGTTTCAACTCATTGTGACCCTGTGTACGAACTCGGGGTTACTTAACCCATTATTTGGACCCGAGGACACATCTGTCTGTGTCACCTCATAGCTTTTTTTTTTTAACCATTATTTTAAACTTTAGCCGTTGGAAAAATAGCAGATCTACAAGCTCATATCGCGGCACCGAGTGCCACGCTACGAGCTTGTAGATCTGCTAAAAACAATTAATCGTGAAAATGTGGTGCAATTCTTTGAATATATATTCTTTCACAGTGAACGTTTTAACTCAAATCTTTGCTTCATACTGTACATGATGGCGGGGGATGGCTTTGGTGTGAGGCGCTGTGGGCATTTAGGTTCGTCTCTTAGCATATTCTCACATTGGGGTCTGGCGGGCCAGTTACATAATAATATTTGGGATCCTTGACATGAACACGTCTGAGCACCGCCGACATAGAAACAGGTGTTTCGGAAAACTGTCAGGATTTAGAAGACATTTAGATCTGTTCTCAGGTCTCAATGGGTTAAGTTAGAATAGATAACGTGCATCACAGACCAGACTGATCTTGGGTCAGATCGTGATCTGGTTCCGATGCATATCCTCCATGAGGCGAACCAGATCATGAATCCAGACAGCTACAATCAGGAGGATGGTCATTGGTCATTGGTCATTGCCATGAATAGATCACAACACTAGTGATCTGAGACAAAGATTGTATAGACACAGAAGGACACTGTATCCTTCTGACCATGCTGTGGACTGTGAGCTGAAACGAGCACATGTACAATGTGGGAACATGTACTATGTGGGCACATGCATACGCACGCAGAAGCATCCGGAAGGCTACAGGTCACCAGAGCTGACCAGGCTACAGGTCACCAGAGCTGACCAGGCTACAGGTCACCAGAGCTGACCAGGCTACAGGTCACCAGAGCTGACCAGGCTACAGGTCACCAGAGCTGACCAGGCTACAGGTCACCAGAGCTGACCAGGCTACAGGTCACCAGAGCTGACCAGGCTACAGGTCACCAGAGCTGACCAGGCTACAGGTCACCAGAGCTGACCAGGCTACAGGTCACCAGAGCTGACCAGGCTACAGGTCACCAGAGCTGCTTTGAAATCAGACCAGGTGAAATCAGACCAGGGAGACCCATTTGACAATCATGGGGCGGCCATTTTGCTCTCACACTATTATTCACTCAGGAGAAGATGGAAAAACAACATCCCATTCGCTATGATGACATAAGAGCAAAATGTGAGGCGAGGGTGAGGCTGAACGAAACTAAAAACAGAACAGAAACCCCCGCAGTAAGACCAGAGTTAAATGTGTGAAAGGGAACTTGATAAATGATAAACAGTTAAACACACATTTTATCCAACCAATGGTACTCCCTCCTCTTGCCACGTTAATGTGACCCTATAGAAGGTATGTGTGTGACATCATCAAACCAGGAAGTTATGACTGAACGCCCACTGAGTGGCAAAAAACTACTTTCTGGCCTTGACAGCCCATATACATCCACACAGAAAAGTCCTGTCTGATTGCATTAAACAATGTTAAACTCACTTTGCCTGTTGCTTTGCCACTCGATGTGCCATTCACTTTAAGCATGTGCATACCCTCTATTCCCACATACTGCAATTTACTCTACACCTGAAATATCCCTGAGCTCAGCTAGCCTGGGGCAGCGTTCTATTTCGGGTTTATAATCCGGTCGGGAGCGGATGGTAACTTCCGTCAGGTTGTAGTCATTGATTTGTAGTCATCTGGCAGGAAGACGGAAGCAGGACCACGAATGGCGGAATAGAGGGTGGTATGCGCGTGAGTCGTGGTGACATCATCATACCCGGAAGTGATGCGGAATGACTACAGACTAGTACCGAGCGGCAAAAAACTACTTTCTGGACCCGACGGCCCAAGAATCCAAACAGAAAAGTCGCATTCGATTGCATTAAATGACTTTAAACAACATTACATTCACTTTGTCACCCGATCTGCCATTCACTGTATGCATAATAATAATAATAATGAATGTATGCATGCTTCACACCCTCTATTCTTATTCCTCTATGTGGTTTCCTGCCCGACGACTACAACATGACGTAATTTACCATCAAATTACCACCATTTTGGAACACAGACCAGGCTTTTCCTCCGAGGTGAAAACGTCTGGTGTGGTGACGCGAGGTTAGAGCTCAGGTAAACGGTCTGGCTGGACGTTATTCGGAATTATTTGAAACAATAAAACCTTCACCCGCTCCATCCCCCACAAAACCATGCCACGACGGGACATTTAGACGTGACTGAACATCAAAAAAATGAAATGTCAGCAAGATAATAATGGCAGTTCCAACTTCCAAGAAGAATCGATGGCTGTGCTTGTCAATATCTAGAGACTAAAGTCTCTAGAGAATAACATTTTGCAAGACTTTTCACATCATATCTGTTCCAGTAACTGTGAAGGCCTATTCATAGTCTGGATTTTCGGTGGTGAGGTGACCACCGCTCCGGTGGTGAGGTGACCACCGGAGCTGAAATAACGTTGAGCGGTGGTGAGCAAAAACAGAGAGAAGGGCTGGAGCGGTGGCGGTTTGCTCTTCACCGCGGCTCAGTGACGTCATGTTGTAGTTCGGTGGTCACCTCAGTGACGTCATGTTGTAGTTCGGTGGTCAGTCACCTCACCACCGAGAATCCAGACTATGTATGAGCCTTTACTGTGGAGGGATTTCCTAGGCTTAAATAGGCCTGACGTCGAAATAAATAGTCTTCTGAAAGAATATATATTCAAAGATCTGTGCCACATTTTCACGATTTTTCAAAAATAGCAGACCTACAAGCTCGTAGCGCGCCACTCGGTGGCACGCTACGAGCTTGTAGATCTGCTATTTATCAATAGCTAAAGTATAACATAATGCTGAGTTTAAAACACCAAAACGGGTTCCTGTCCAGAATGGGTTAAGCCAACCAAATACAAGCTTTAGTTTGTACGGTATCATTCATTTCTTTTCAACTACTTTGTTTTGTGGGACCAGATAACAGACATCACATCACATACAACTCCTGTGTATAATGAATTATTCACAGATTGATTTCCTTGTCATCAGGCGACAACATGCAAGCTGCAGGACATTCCAGACAAAAAGAAATACCGCTTAAGTTGTGTTACACAAATTGAACAAAGTTCCATAATAAGGAAGCCATTATCAAAAACAGTGGCTCACTCAGTAGAGTTAAGCTTTTCTTTTCTTTTATGAAAATCGGATGAGAGAATATGGCAGTTTCTTTTCTTATAGATAGCATTTATTTTCATCATATGTATAATTTATTTGCTTTGGGGCAGTTTAAACACACACACACATTACATTACATCCATTGACTTTGGGGCCGATGGAGAAGAGAACCGTCCTCAGAACCCATCAAAAGACCCCCGTCTATCTCAAAACCATATTTATGGAGTTTATACCAGAACCACCATGAACGTTGTACCGCATCACACATCTGCCCAGCTACAAGGCATGCAATAAAGCAAGAGGACTGCCCAGCAGAATAAATACAATTACCCGGTGTTTTATTCATTCAAGCATATAAATTATCATTGCATGTCATTTTTCTCATATCATTCCCTTTCGCTGTTCGTCCATCATCAACCAATGTGGTATTCAGCAGTCTATCGCACTCCACTAGAGTGCTTAAAAAGCAGTATATATATATATATATATATGCACTGCTATTCCCATTATTAGATTGGCTTTGGTGTGAGGTTCTATATGGGCATTATTAGAATGGCTTTGGTGTGAGGTGCTATGGGCATTTAGGTTCGTCCTTATGAGGTGCTATGGGCATTTAGGTTCGTCTTATGGTGTGAGGTGCTATGGGCATTTAGGTTCGTCTTGAGGTGCTATGGGCATTTAGGTTCGTCTTGAGGTGCTATGGGCATTTAGGTTTCTTAGAATGGCTTTGGTGTGAGGCGCTATAATTATTATATGAGGTGCTATATGGGCATTTAGGTTGGTCTTTATGAGGTGCTATGTGGGCATTTAGGTTGGTCTTTATGAGGTCCTATATGGGCATTTAGGTTGGTCTTTATGAGGTCCTATATGGGCATTTAGGTTGGTCTTTATGAGGTGCTATAATGGGCATTTAGGTTGGTCTTTATGAGGTGCTATAATGGGCATTTAGGTTGGTCTTTATGAGGTGCTATAATGGGCATTTAGGTTGGTCTTTATGAGGTGCTATAATGGGCATTTAGGTTGGTCTTTATGAGGTCCTATATGGGCATTTAGGTTGGTCTTCATTTGAGGTTGAAGGGATAACTTACTCGCGTTGAGTATTTTATGGATTTGCTTGCCAAGACTAACAGACAAACTAACTGTTGTTCCAACACGCTAAGTGCCAGTTTACTGGATGATGGCCGTACCACTTTCTCACATGATGGGAATAAAACAAAATTAAAACGTTCAGTGGATCCAGTAGAGACATGGGTTTAGGACTCACGGTGCAGATGTTTGTGCTGTCACAGGAACCTCATTACGACGACACAGAGAGCGGCGCGCCCACCACAAACAGTAGCAGCCATTATGCACGGCAGAGAGAACTGTGTGGGGACTTGAAAGATCCTCCTTTTCTTCAACTATGGAGATTCACCTCAGAGGCTCACAGAGAGTCCCATTAGAACCAGTGCTTCCCAAACCTTTTCATGTCAAGGACCCCCAAATTGACACTAAGCAGCCAGCCCACGGACCCCCCATTTGAAAAGACATGCCAGAGAAAGATTCTTAAGGCTCTAGCAGTGTTTCTCAACCCGTTTAATTTCAAGGACCCCCCCAGTTTGACATGCATTATTAGTCTACGGACCCCCCATTTAATGGCATTTCTATCTCTGGTGGGACCCCCAATTTATATTCTAAAATCAATGTTATTTTAACTCTGTGAGAGTGTTACAAATGGATCCATTTGGTTCCATTTTGTACACTCTCTGAGTTACAGACCCATAATTGTCATAATTTGTTTCCAAACTATCATTTAGTCATGGGGGTCCCCCTGGAACTCCCTCAGGTACCCCTGGGGGTCCCCGGCCGGACCACACTTTGGGAACCACTGCATTAGACTGAGGGTCCTCAGGGTGTGTCTGAGGGTCCTCAGGGTGTGGCTGAGGGTCCTCAGGGTGTGGCTGAGGGTCCTTGGTCCGGCCCAGCGGTCCTTAGCAGCCCCTCGGGGTCAGAGAGGGCGCAGTACAGCGTGTAGCCCAGCTCGTCCACCTCCAGCTCCGTGAGCTCGCAGAAGAGGTCGACCCGGGGGTTGAGGGCGCAGGGCAGCCTCCCGGCCTCCAGGTGGCCCACCAGCGCGCGCAGCAGCTGCAGGAAGCGGTCGGCCAGCGCCTCGGCGGTCCAGTCGCCTTCCTTCTGGCTCAGCAGCAGGATGGCGTTGGTGAGCTGGCTGGCGTTGAGCCTCTGCAGCGCCGGGTTGATCTTACACACGGCCTTGGCCAGCTTCAGGACGGCGCAGCGCACACCGCCGTCCTCCTGGTCCAAGGCGCGGAGCCGCGCCGTCTCCGACACCCTGAAGCTCTGCCGCCACAGATTCTCGTGGCGCTCGGCCGCCAGCCGGTGGGGCTTGGCGATCAGCGACACGCCGCCGTCCTCCGTCATGGTCAGCAGCGGCAGGAAGTCCACGTAGAGCCTCCGGTCCGTCTCGTACTGCACCTCCAGCGTGAGCGTCTCCGAGGGCACCACAGGCCGGATGACGTAGTCCAGGACGCTGCCGATGGCGGGCCAGTTGATGGAGCCGGCCACCAGCCGGTCGAACACCTCCAGGACGGCCTTGGGGGAGAGGTACCCGCCCACCAGGCAGCGGTCCCAGTAGCTGCTGCCGCGCGGGAAGTACTCCAGGTTCTCGCGGCGCACCAGCCAGAAGCCCGGCACGTTCATGATGGTGTCCTCGCCGGGGACCGACGACCACAGGTTCTTCTCCAGCACCATCGGCACCATCAGCTGGGCGTGGTCTGCAGTCACCACCTGGGAGAGAGAGAGAGAAGATTAACCCCATTCTGACCTGAGATCAGATTCTAAAAAATGTCTTCTACATCCTGACAGTTTTCTGAAAAAGCTATGTTTCTATATGTCAGTCGCTCTTCGATTTTTTTTTAAATTGCAGATCTACAAGCTCGTAGCGCGCCACTCGCTATGAGCTTGTAGATCTGCTATTTTTCAATAGCTAAAGCATAACATAATGCTAACACCAAAAGGGGTTCCCGCCCCAAAATGGGTTAAAAATGGTGCATTTATATAAGCGCCTTTATCATTCAAACGCCATAAAACACGATGGCGGGGGAAACCAAACCATGCAAGGCACCAAACCAGCACACCAGGAGCAATTAGGGGTTCAGAGTCTTGCTCAAGGACACTTCGACACTCTAACTCTGGGGGAGCCCACAGGGATGGAACCGGGAACCTCTCGGTTCCCATACCGTTCTACCGGCCACTCTACCCCATGAGGTGCACTGATGACATGAGGTCAACAGTGCACATTATTTGGGCAAGTGGCCATGGCCGAATTTAGCCCAAGGAGTGTTTTTCGTGCAAAACAAATGCCTGGAATGGATTCAGAATCATGGAAAAAAAAAACCTTAGTTTGACACGTCACATGCTACTTTTAAAGCATAATGAAATTTAGAGAAATGTTGCCTTATAATAGGTTGTTAATTAACGGTAGCCCAACTTTCAGCAGCACAGAGTTTTCCCAAGGTCGATGGCGGGCACCCTAGCTAAATCATTAGAGCAAAGAGCATCTGTGCAAAATCTGGCGCTTTTAGACAAATTAGCAGGAAATATCCCAGACGGGCTGCCCTGGACTATAACTGCCCACGCTACGAGAAAAACACACAGGACTGTATTTTGCGTGTCTTTAAGTACCAGGTCTTATTCCCTATAACTTGAGTAAACTAAAGACCTGGAGGTTGTGATCAATGCTCTTTGGCCACTCAGAATAGCCACAAATGGCATTGATCACGCCTCCAGGTCTTTAGTTTACTCAAGTTAGGTAATACAAGTAAGACGCGCAAACGCGGGAAGCGAACACAGCTCGTACATATTTGGGGTTTTTTAAGATTTATTTTTAAGTTATAATTTTTTTAAGTTAAGTTATTTTTAAGTTAAGTTTTTAACTTAGCCATAACCATATAAGGAGTCCCCAAAGCAGCTATACGTCCAAATATGGAGTGTGTTGCATCAATCACAAACAAATCACTCAGCTCCATATATGGGCACAAAGGGGGGACACACGGACACACACACAGACAGACAGACATGATCTGCTAGGTCTCATAGTAAGTGCTCACTGCATTCGCAATAAGATCTGGTACTTAAGACACGCAAAATACAGGTACGCAAAATACAGCCCATAGTCCATTTTCCATTCATCCCACTACCTGCAGGTCGTGGTACAGGCTGCCTCTCAGGTACAACACATTCACCCACTACCTGCAGGTCGTTGTAGAGGCTGCCTCTCAGGTACAACACATACCTGCAGGTCGTCATAGAGGCTGCCACTCAGGTACAACACATACCTGCAGGTACAGGCTGCCTCTCAGGTACAACACATTCACCCACTACCTGCAGGTCGTGGTACAGGCTGCCTCTCAGGTACAACACATTCACCCACTACCTGCAGGTCGTGGTACAGGCTGCCTCTCAGGTACAACACATTCACCCACTACCTGCAGGTCGTGGTACAGGCTGCCTCTCAGGTACAACACATTCACCCACTACCTGCAGGTACAGGCTGCCTCTCAGGTACAACACATTCACCCACTACCTGCAGGTACAGGCTGCCTCTCAGGTACAACACATTCACCCACTACCTGCAGGTACAGGCTGCCTCTCAGGTACAACACATTCACCCACTACCTGCAGGTACAGGCTGCCTCTCAGGTACAACACATTCACCCACTACCTGCAGGTACAGGCTGCCTCTCAGGTACAACACATTCACCCACTACCTGCAGGTCGTGGTACAGGCTGCCTCTCAGGTACAACACATTCACCCACTACCTGCAGGTCGTGGTACAGGCTGCCTCTCAGGTACAACACATTCACCCACTACCTGCAGGTCATCATAGAGGCTCCCACTGAGGTACATCTCCCTGAGGGGCATGTCGGGCAGCTTGGCGTGGAGAAAGATCCGGAGCTCGGCGCAGATGTCTATGGCGGCGCGCCTGGCCGTGGCCTGCTCCTCGGGGGGGATGTTCACCTTCTCCTGGTAGAAGCTCCACAGGCTCTCCTGGAGCGACAGACGCATGCGGGCCCGAAGCATGTCCGTCTGAGTGGCACCGGCACTGGCGCCGGCTCGGCCCGCGGCCGCCCGCCTCATACAGTCTGGAACCGGAGGAGAACATTCAGAGGAACACAATAAGGACCGTGAGGCTCGTGTCTCTTGTGGGAGGCGAGACCCTCGTCTTAACCCATTTAGATGAGCTTGTAGATTGTAGATGTAGGCAGACCCGAGGTGCAGCGGAGGGTCTTCTACCTCCCAGACAGTGTAAAATACCCGGTAAGCTGGGGCCTCGAGTGGCTTATTGCTTTTCTAAAACGGTTACAAACATATAGCAATATTAACCTAATAAAACTATTACATTCACAAAAGTAGCTACGCTTTGCTCTACCAGAGCGAGACACATCACTTCCTTGTTGTGCTCGGCAAGTAGGCTACTATGTGACGGGAGAACAGCGCTTGATGTCTTTACGGGGCTGCCTGGAGCCACACATTCACAGTCGTATGAGCTGGGCGGTGCTTAGACGCCCGCACGGCATGTGTTTGTAAAGCAATCAAGCGCTCCCCTTCCCCAGTACAGCTGGAATCAGCTGCGAATGATAAAGTGATTAAAGGAGTGGGTTATCGGTGGAATTTACACCGGTCACGTGACGGTAACCAGCCAATCAGAATCAAGTATTGGGACTACCCGTTTTAGAACTGCTACAGTTTAAAATAATGGTTAAAGTGGCTTAAAAGGCACATGAAACCCTAGGCTGATTTTGTCGGTTTTCCAATTCAGGTTAAAAACGACACCATACAAAACATTACAGGTTAGTAAGTAGAGCAGCTGCAGCTAATACAATTAACAACGGGTGTGTTGGATTTAGGCGTGCCCAGAACCATGGGTGCGTCAATGTGCAAGCATAGACTAGCATAAATGTAATGAATTAGCTGCCACCGTGTTGCTTACGTCAGCGTACCATTTTATACAACCTGGCATGGTGTTTTACCCTGCCTAGAGTTTCTTTCCCCTTTTACAAGGTCCTATTTAATGCCATTTATTTTCATCATTTCCAGAGTGGCGAGTATCAGTATCACATCTAACATCAAGTGTTCCCAGGCAGCACAAATGCACGTTTTAGGAGACTATGGGTAAGATTCAGAGTCAATTGACTAACAGACACAAAAGCCCTTCTAGTGTGGAACTAATATTGAACTCAACAGCTCCCTTATGTGGGGCTGCAAGGACCACCTACAACTACACAAACTACAGACTCTACAGAGTCAACACCCACTGTAGAGGAACTACAGACGCTACAGACGCTACAGAGTCAACACCCACTGTAGAGGAACTACAGACGATACAGAGTCAATCAACTACAACTACAGACGCTACAAAGTCAACGCCCACTGTAGAGGAACTACAGACGCTGCAGAGTCAACACCCACTGTGTGTTCTGAGGAAGAACAGTAATCCGTCAAACAGGATGTCTGTCAACAGATTAAAAAAAAAAAATGCGACAAATAGTTATAATGACAAAGTATATGGACCTTTTAAGTACCCAAGTCACACTATAAAATACTACTCAATGGGGACTGGTTGGTGTCCGCCGTCCGGTAAGAACTTAACCGAGAGGTCCAAATCCCTGGAGATATCTGGGTTGTACTTGTAAGTTAATGATATGCAAAGAATTCCTCATCCATCATAATTAGAGATGCGGCAAATGGGAAATTCTTGGCCGAAACCAAATACCGAATATAGGAAACAGTTGGCGGAAAACCGAATAGCTGAATATGATTAATATTATATATATATTAGGGATGCACGATAATTATCGTCCCGATAAATTTCGACCCGATATTAGCAATTATGACGTCATCCCGATAAATTCGATAACGTTATAATAGCGCCGATAATATACTTTATATGGGCTCGAAATTGCGATCATTTTGGACGCAAATGCGCCTGAAATTTTATCTGTGAGACATAAAAAAATATAGTTGGTAGCAACTATGGGACTACCAATCATTTCTGTGGTGCGCCCAAACGCTCCCCGAGTCGCCAATCTCTCCGGACTCGGCTGAGACGAGCGAGAGAGAGACGCTTCTCCACTCTGTCTGTTGCAGTGTGTAGTTCCATAGCAGGCTAATAGCCCCGCCTGCTTCTCCTCTCTATCTCCCCTCTCTCATTTCACTCACTGACTCGCATTCATACGAACGGCTTTAGCAGCTCAGCAGCTGACGAGCGCGTATTGGTGCTCGTTCATTCATCGCGCTGTTGAATGCGTGTCACTCGTTACCGGTTGTAGTTTATTAATTTGCTCCAGTTGTGTAGCATTGTGAAACGCGACGCGACCGTTTTGGTTGAGAAATGTAGAAGTAGTAGCTGTTTGGCTACATGATGCTACAGACCATGCTAATGACTTATATGCTAACAACAACGTCTATCACTGGAACTTGGATAGTGTTGTATTTGTGTTTACACACGCACACACACAGACAATAGTGGTTCTCAAAGTGGGATCCGGGGAGTCAGAGTTTACAAATGGAACGAAATTGACCCTTACAGGTCCATTTGGTTCCATTTGTACCCTCTCAGAGTTGACATTGATTTTACGATATAAATAAAAAATTATAAATTGAGGTCCCTTATGTAAATGGAATTAAATGGGGGGTCAGTAGCCTAATGCATGTCAAACTGGGTGTCCTTGAAATAAAAATGATGAGAATCACTGCTAGAGCCCTGGCATATATTTTCAAATGGGTGTCTGTGGGCTAACAATTTGGGGTCCTTGCTCCTTGACGTGGAAAAGTTTTGAGGCCAACTGACCGGACACACACAGACATTCACAGACATTATATTGTTGTTTTTATTCATTTAAAAAAATTCACACCTGTGTGAAGTGAGGGGCACTCTTATCATCATACGTCATCTGGCCAATCACAATTTGCTCTGGGACTCCCAATTTATATTGTAAAATCAATGTTATTTTTTACTCTGAGAGTATACAACTGGAAATGTTCCATTTGTACACTCAGAGTTACAGACCCATAAGGGTCCATTTGGTTCCTAACTATATAATTTAGCTGGGGACCCCCTGGAACTCCCTCAGGTACCCCTGGGGCCGGGGGTCCCCGAACCCCACTTTGGGAACCACTGATATAGCCTACTATACTGTAATTGCTTAGGTCAAAGCTGTGTTACATGTACTGTTACTCACTAGTATGTATTTTTTATTCATGTCTATATATTTTTATTATCGGTTATCGTATCGGTATCGGTCTTGAGGAGCGGTAAATTATCGGTTATCGTATCGGTTTCAAAAAATCAATATCGTGCACCACTAATATATATATATATTTTTTTTTTAAATAGTTTTTGTACCGTTGCTGTCGTGGCCGTACCTTTTTTGTAGAGCTACATGATAAATGGCAAATAAATGATTACCGGTACATACATCACAACAATAACAGTGGGTTACGAAAGGTAACCCCGGTACTTCGGTTTCGGCTCTAAAAAGAATCGACCGAACTGAATACCGAATATGCATTTTTTATGCCACTATCCGGCCGAATAGTTTTGGTGGCCGAATATTCAGTGCATCTCTACATATAATGGAAGTGTAGGAGCCGATCTGCAATAGGCCATCACATCATGCCATGTCTAACATTCCTGTTAGTGTGCTTTGTCGCCCCCTACAGACATGGCAGAGAGGACATAAATGACCTGCCCATCAGAGGGCCAGGTGTTGTTGATTGGAGGTTCACAGTTTTTTACGTCTGGTTTTTGTTCTACACCTCCTTCTATTCTCAGTTACAGTTTATATGCTAAAAGTATCTTTGTTTTTGTTTTCAACTTGGATGAAATAAACCCTTTGAGTTCAACGTTAAAGGTAGAGTAAGTGATTTCACTAAATTCAAATATCACTTATTTTTTTGGTCACGTTTGCTGCACAAAGCCAGTCAGTTAGAAAAAGGTACTCTCAATCAACCACCACAGGAACAAAAGGTCTCTACAGGAAGTGAACAAGGAAGCCGCCACGCCCGACGCATCTGACGCAGATGTACGATATCCGCCGTAAGAAGTCATAAACACGTTGTAATGAGGTTAAATGGCGTCCTTACTCGGTTGGAAGGCGTGTGAGGAGGAGGAGGTGGGCAGAGACTGCAGCGAGCGGCTGAGACGGTAGATTAACTTACTCGGTTGGAAGGCGTGTGAGGAGGAGGAGGTGGGCAGAGACTGCAGCGAGCGGCTGAGACGGTAGATTAACTTACTCGGTTGGAAGGCGTGTGAGGAGGAGGAGGTGGGCAGAGACTGCAGCGAGCGGCTGAGACGGTAGATTAACTTACTCGGTTGGAAGGCGTGTGAGGAGGAGGAGGTGGGCAGAGACTGCAGCGAGCGGCTGAGACGGTAGATTAACTTACTCGGTTGGAAGGCGTGTGAGGAGGAGGAGGTGGGCAGAGACTGCAGCGAGCGGCTGACGGTAGATTTCATGTCGTGGCTCAACACCCGCGGCGAGGAGCCCATCCAGTTAGGCTCCTCCCAGCTGCGTCTCCCTGGGGGCGGGTCCATCTTGGTGGGGCTGGTGGGCGCGCTCACGGCGTTGTCGTACATCTACAGACAGACGGACACAGACACATCATGTGATCATTCAACTACAGACACATCATGTGATCATTCAACTACAGACACATCATGTGATCATTCAACTACAGACACATCATGTGATCATTCAACCACAGACACATCATGTGATCATTCAACTACAGACACATCATGTGATCATTCAACTACAGACACATCATGTGGTCATTTAACTACAGACACATCATGTGATCATTCAACTACAGACACATCATGTGATCATTCAACTACAGACACATCATGTGGTCATTCAACTACAGACACATCATGTGGTCATTTAACTACAGACACATCATGTGGTCATTTAACTACAGACACATCATGTGGTCATTTAACTACAGACACATCATGTGGTCATTTAACTACAGACACATCATGTGGTCATTTAACTACAGACACATCATGTGGTCATTTAACTACAGACACACCATGTGGTCATTTAACTACAGACACATCATGTGGTCATTTAACTACAGACACACCATGTGGTCATTTAACTACAGACACATCATGTGGTCATTTAACTACAGACACATCATGTGGTCATTTAACCACAGACACATCATGTGGTCATTTAACCACAGACACATCATGTGGTCATTTAACTACAGACACAACATGTGGTCATTTAACTACAGACACAACATGTGGTCATTTAACTACAGACACATCATGTGGTCATTTAACTACAGACACATCATGTGGTCATTTAACTACAGACACATCATGTGGTCATTTAACTACAGACACATCATGTGGTCATTTAACTACAGACACATCATGTGGTCATTTAACTACAGACACATCATGTGGTCATTTAACTACAGACACATCATGTGGTCATTTAACCACAGACACATCATGTGGTCATTTAACCACAGACACATCATGTGGTCATTTAACCACAGACACATCATGTGGTCATTTAACCACAGACACATCATGTGGTCATTTAACTACAGACACATCATGTGGTCATTTAACACTAGTAAGGGAATATTAATCAAATCTGGGAGCACATTTCTTTTTTTTTGTAACCCATTTTTCACCCCCTGTGTCAATCATCTAATGTGATCCTGGGCTCTACACACCCTTCTTAAAACGGCAGTGGGTACATGCAGCCACATATATGGGGGACAAGGGGAGACCAACCTAGTCCCCATATATGGGGGACAAGGGGAGAGCAACGGACTTGAACTCATCCTTCCTTCATGCCTGAGTGTCCAAGTTGCTCCTTTACAACCTGACAGGGGGGAGTTTCCCTGGTTGGACGTAGCGTAGTGCGTGGAAGGAACACGTTATTCCAACCAGTGCCTTTCCCCTCCATCAGGCGCCCCGGCTGGCCAGGGAGTACATTTCTTACCAAGAGTTTTCTTCACAAATGTGTTGGTAAGTGTGTCTATGTCTACCGTCTACTAACATATCCCACATTGGTTTCACACTGAGACGGACTGAATCCGTTTCATTGGAACCGTTTCTGAATACGGTTGCCTGGTCCCCGATGGCCATGATTCACATTGCCCCAGATTCAACAGCGCACCCACCGGGTACACTTACATAACACACTTTAATCCTCCTGATGGCGCTGTGCTTGATGGCTGGCGTGCACGGACACTGACCATCAACTGTGCGACATTGTCTCAAATAAATCCAGACACACTGCATTGCATTGCCTCTTTTCCGTTATACTACTATACTGTCTGTCAGCCTGCCTGCTATTCACTGTGTCAGTCAGTTCTGTGCTCCAGTGTCCTGTTTGATATTAGTTTGCTATGGATTCTACTTTAGCATTATTATTATTATTTTGTTTTACTTTGGAAACTATGCCAAGCAAAGCCCAAGAGCCACGTGTAATAAGATCAGCGCGTACTGCGGTCACGGTGCTGCGCGTATACGCAGATTCTACAGGAGACGGGCGGCGTTGAGAAATCAGCTGGTGTTACGCGTCGTGCAGCGGCTGTGTGTGTTTTTCTTTTGTTGACGCTCGGCTCGTCGACTAGAGATTATGTCACGTTCTTTAAAGAAAAACAGTCCACTTCCTTCTTTAGCATTCACATTGGAACGACCCGTATCGGAATACACTTCAACGGTCCAGAGACCCGCCCTCCCATGCGGTCCCGGGGACGGTTGGGCGATCCGCTCCCGGGAACGGTACGCATCATTCACGAATTTGTTGCACCTACGCTGTGGAATGATTTACCTCTCTGCTTGAGAAACGCTGTTTCTGTTGAGATCTTTAGGAAGCTACTGAAAACACATTTGTGTACCGCAAACATTTTGGCTTCCTCCAGTGATTTCTATGTACTGTTCTATCTTATCTATTTCTAGGTATACTGTCTTTGCTGCTCTGTTTCTTAGATCATTGTTGGTTTATTTTTTGATTGAGATGTTCTTGTTTTATTCTTTTTATTTTATTGTACACCTTGTAACAATGAATTGCATTTTTTATAATGAATTGCATTTTTATAGCGCTTTTCCAAGTGCTCAAAGCGCTTTACAGCGGTTCATTCATTCATACATTGGGAGGTGAAGCGGCGAACAGTCGACGCCCTCACTTCCCACCCCCCAATCCAACCTTTGATGCTGAGTGTCAAGCAGGGAGGCACTGGGTCCCATTATTTACAGTAGGGATGCACCGAAAGGGACATTATTGGCCGAAACCGAATACCGAATATAGGAAACAGTTGGCCGAAAACCGAATACCGAATATCCGAATATGATTATTATTATATATCTTTTTTCCTACCATTGCTGTCATGGCCGTACCTTAAAGCTACCTGATTTATGGCAAAATAAATGGTTATGGCAAAACTTAACTTAAATAATAATCACTATTATGGGTCCATAAAACATTTATTCAGCTCTTTTTAATGCATTCATTTCATACACTATTCGGTGATATATTTTCTGCCTATTCGGGCCGAAACCGAATAGGCCGAAAATGCATTTTTAGCCATTTTCTGCCTAATATTTTCTGCGGCCGAATATTCGGTGCATCACTAATTTAGAGTCTTTGGTATGACCCGGCCGGGGATCGAACCCCGACCTCCCAGTCTCAGGGCGGACACTCTAACCACAAGGCCACTGAGCTGGTAAACTGTTTTGAAAGGCGCTCTCTCTATAAATAAAATGACCTTACCTTCACACCAAGTGGTCCCGAATGCGCACCCGGGACCCATAGTGTGAATCGCCCCTTAGAAACCAATGTGGGAGTGCCCATACCCGAAGGCGGGGTTGGCGAAAGGGCCTTTCTGTGTGGAGTTTGCATGTTCTCCCCGTGTCCCCTAGGGTAGGTACCCTCACATGTTCTCCCCGTGTCCCCTAGGGTAAGTACCCTCACATGTTCTCCCCGTGTCCCCTAGGGTAGGTATACCCTCACATGTTCTCCCCGTGTCCCCTAGGGTAGGTACCCTCACATGTTCTCCCCGTGTCCCCTATAGGGTAGGTACCCTCACATGTTCTCCCCGTGTCCCCTAGGGTAGGTACCCTCACATGTTCTCACCGTGTCCCCTATAGGGTAGGTACCCTCACATGTTCTCCCCGTGTCCTACCCTCACATGTTCTCACCGTGTCCCCTATAGGGTAGGTACCCTCACATGTTCTCCCCGTGTCCCCTAGGGTAGGTACCCTCACAAAAACATGCAGTAATCCTGGTCTCTAAACTGCCTCCCCCTGGCCAGCCGGGGCGCCTGATGGAGGGGAAAGGAACTGGTTGGAATAACGTGTTCCTTCCACGCGCTACGTCCAACCAGGGAAACTCCCCCCTGTCAGGTGTAAAGGAGCAACTTGGACACTCAGGCATGAAGGAAGCAGAGTTCAAGTCCGTTGCTCTCCCCAGGTTGGCGGAGGGTGTGTAGAGCCCAGGATCACATTAGATGATTGGCACAGGGGTGAAAAATGGGTTACAAAATCGTGGGATAAAAAATATAATAAAAAAAAGAAACCAATGTGGGATATGTTAGCAGACACCTTTACAAAACACATCGGTGAAGAAAAAAAGATTCTTGGCTAAAGAAATGTATTCCCAGATTTGACAGTATTCCGATAATATTCCCCGACTGACGACACAGGTTCCTAACTCTACTCCACAGAGGTCTTCGTGTCCACTTACTCGTTTAACGGCCAGCGTTGCGATGCCGAGCATGGCTGCTCCTCCGACCCCGAGCACCAGCTTGGCGTTGGACAGCATGAAGTCGATGGCCGTGCCGATCCCATTGTCGTCCTTCTTCCCTTTGCGGTCTCCGTTCACCCCGGCCATCCTTTGTCTTAAGACGGAGAAGCTAGACAGGCAGACAGACAGACAGACAGAACAAGACGTAAGGAAAAGGGCCTTCCTATATACAGCTTTTGTCTCATATTTGCCATCGACGATGAAGGGACAATTTACAGTTATATGTTAGATGAGCAAATCATCACATAAATGCAGTTGTTCATGAGATGTAGTTCATGAGATGATGTCATAGGTTTGGACGTGATGTTGACATCATCATCATTGGGATGAAAGGCGCCGCTCACAAGGGTGTTTTTTTAACCTTTTAACCCAAGTCACTATAAAATACTACTCAATGGTTGTTCGAGTTTAGACCCCGCCGCAGTGGTGTCTGCCGTCCGGCAAGAACTTAAACCCAGATGTCTAAATCCCTGGAGATATCTGGGTTGTATACTTGTATTAAGGCCAAATATCTCCATATTCGTTACACACACACACTGTTGTGACAAGGGATTCCGCCGATTAATCAATTTTCCGATTAATCGCCGGAGTCTCCGAAATCGATGCATTTTTCATAATCAAATTATTTTTATTTATTTTCTTTAATAGCCAAAATATAGGCTAATAAGTAAGGCCGCATGCTATATCGAACATGTACCTTCACCAGAGTGGAGAATATAAGTATAAATCAAGTTGAGCAAAGCCACTCTTCTCTGCCCCTCTCTCAGACACAGTTAACGATCGCTTGTTAAGTGCCTGCCAGACAGACAATCAGATGAAATGAAGGCAGGTGTAGAGTAGAGTGTAGACTAGTGAACTGAACATGTTCTCTTTATATCAAGTACTTCATACCAGCCCCTTATGAAACTACTTCCCCGCAAATCCAAATGGATTTCATTTTCCATCCTGAATGGCAGTAACTATAGCATACAATGAGAACTGAGAAGATCTCCACAAAGGTTTACTCATCAAACACTGATTATAAAACTGTAACCATCAAAGCATGCACTCAAAATATAATGGTTATGTGACCATGCCATTTGCATAATATAAAATCTTAGACCTACTGCACGGTATGGTAGGCCTGTTGAGGTCGTGTTACGTTCCTTTAAAGAGGCCCAGACCAAGAGCATGCTTCGACTGGCGAGAGAGAAGAGTATCTCTTCTGACCCCGGCTTACACGTTTTAAATGATGAATATTATCAACTAAATACAAAATGCTGTATACTGTATATACTTTCCCCATTTTCAACCGTTTTTTTATATTTTGACACTTGCATTGGCAATTTTGTGTAAAGGCATCTTTCCTCGTGCCAATAAAGCTCCTTTGTTAAAAATATATTTTTTATACCATGATTTTGTAACCCCTTTTTCACCCCTGTGTCAATTATCTAATGTGATCCTGGGCTCTACACACCCTCCACCAACCTAGTCCCCATATATGGGGGACAAGGGGAGACCAACCTAGTCCCCATATATGGGGACAAGGGGAGACCAACCTAGTCCCCATATATGGGGGACAAGGGGAGACCAACCTAGTCCCCATATATGGGGGACAAGGGGAGACCAACCTAGTCCCCATATATGGGGGACAAGGGGAGAGCAACAGACTTGAACTCATGCTTCCTTCATGCCTGAGTGTCCAAGTTGCTCCTTTACACCTGACAGGGGGGAGTTTCCCTGGTTGGACGTAGCGCGTGGAAGGAACACGTTATTCCAACCAGTTCCTTTCCCCTCCATCAGGCGCCCCGGCTGGCCAGGGGGAGGCAGTTAAAGCTCCTTTGGATTGAATTGAATTGACTATTATTAATTGATTATTATTGTACACACAATCTATTGTAAAACCTACCGGAGAAGCTGCTACATCAGGCCGCCCAGCCGGCTGTCGAGGAAGAACTGGCCCCTCTTCAGCGCCTCCTCCTTGTCGCCGGGCGCCGTCAGGGGCTGGCAGCGGCGGAACTCGCGGGCCACGGCCAGCCGGTAGTAGTTGCGGTCCGTGTACTGAAGGTGGCGCCCCGCACGGAGCAACGCTCTGTACAGCTCCAGCACCGCACCGTGGGACCAACCGCCCATCAGGGACCACGCATGAGGAGCTGGGGGGCACGCTGAGGAGGTGGGGGGCACGCTGAGGAGGTGGGGGGCACGCTGAGGAGGTGGGGGGCACGCTGAGGAGCACCGCTGAGGAGGTGGGGGGCACGCTGAGGAGGTGGGGGGCACGCTGAGGAGGTGGGGGGCACGCTGAGGAGGTGGAGGGCACCGCTGAGGAGGTGGAGGGCACGCTGATGTGGGGGGGGCACGCTGGCACCTGCATAGGGGCAAGACAGAGGTTATTCATTTAGCATAAAATAATGACTATTATTCGGATCATTGACTGATGACACTCTGACAGACATACAAAATAACTGGTCAATAATTTTTAAATCCAAATGACTAGCCTGGCGCTAAATGTATACAAATGTCTGACTCGTAATGTGCCATATAGTGTCTTATGCCTGTGTGCTACACATTTTAAAGGGGGGCTAATTCAAGGTTAGGACAGAAGGGGCCCCAACAGTCTCATTGTAGGCATGACTTCTATTTAGCCCCAGCCTTTTCATCTTGTTATAGGCCGCAAATTCAAATAATGCAAAGAGAATAAGGCAGGTTTTTTTCCCTCTTTTTCCTCAGTTATATTCAGCTGGGGGAATGTCTAATGATTAATGAAGTTCTCTTTCATCACCATGTTCAGTTCTTGCCGATATTATACAAAAACTTACAGTAGAATTTCAAGTTCTATGAATGGTACACACATGTATTGTTCTCAGTTCTCCAGATCTGCTGGAAATGATTTGTTTGGTTTGTCAGAAAAGGAGTCTTTACAAGTTCCCTTTCTTCACCATCACTGCATATAGTTGTAGCTGCTACTACTGTCTTTTGTTCCCAAACTCATTTAACTTGTCTTGTCCATTAGTTGTGGTTGAAACATAGTAGTAGCTTTATGAACAATGAAAATGTCAACGCTGTGCTCAAGAGTTGCGGTAGTCACCGAAATAATTCAAACCAATCATTTAAATATTTAGGAAAATTAGGATAGATAAGTGTTAAATACTACTAAACGAAACGACTGATAGTATTAGGACCCGCCGCAGTGGGTTGACCCCCACTGGGGTCCAGATAGAACTTAACCCATTCTGAACGGGAACCCATTTTGGTGTTAGCATCATGTTATGCTTTACCTATTGAAAAATAGCAGATCTACAAGCTCATAGCGCGCCACCGAGTGACGCGCTACGAACTTGTAGGTCTGCTATTTTTGAACAATCGAAGAACGACTGACATTTTTAGAATCTGATCTCAGGTCAGAACTCTTATGAATCTGTTCTCAGGTCAGAATGGGTTAAACCGGTTTGTCTAACACGTGCGGTTGGGAAGATCGGTATCTGG
>NC_137872.1:1473865-1476365 GCF_963924005.1 Protomyctophum bolini
AGGTCACAATCCCAGACAATCACGAGGTCAGGGACAGCGGTGAACTTGAACCCACCCACTGAGAGAGAATACTAAACTGGCAGCATTGTGCATATAGGGCCCTGTGCTGATGAGGGAGAATCAGCCGTAATTCAATGCAGCAGGGTTTATATTCCCGTGACAACTGCAGCCGATACAAACACCAGGGTATTCTTTTTTCCGGGCTGGGGGGTTGGTTAAGGGGAGGAGGTTTGGGAGGGGGTATAATTCTCTTAATTGAGGTGGAGTAACTGATTTCTCGTGCAAGCATGAGATTGTCATAATGATAACTCATCGCTATAGTGTCATAATTAGCTGTCGAGTGGAGGGGCTATTGTCTTGCTGAGAGTCCTCCTACTGTACAAACCCTCCAATGGATTCCATACATGTCAGTCAAACTAACGTGCAAAGAATTGCTCTGTGTAATTCCTTGCGCGCATTAATTAATAGACTGAATGAATACTCAGACCTGTGGAAACGCTTAGACAGACAGATCACAGACACAGACAGACAGACACAGACAGACAGACACAGACACAGACACAGACACAGACACAGACACAGACAGACAGATCACAGACAGACAGATCACAGACACAGACAGACAGACACAGACAGACAGACACAGACACAGACACAGACACAGACACAGACACAGACACAGACACAGACAGACAGATCACATGAAGTGGATTGATGGAGAATGAATGGCAGCATCATTATGCAGATTTGATGTTGCCATCCAGGCTGTGAATGTGTCACTATACCTACAAATATATACCTTAACCCATTCTGACCTGAGATCAGATTCATACAAGGTTTTCCACTGGACACACACTGGTCTAATTAACCCATTCAGACCTGAGATCAGATTCTAAAAATGTCAGTCGTTCTTCGATTTTTTCAGAAATAGCAGACCTACAAGCTCATAGCGCGCCACTCGGTGGCGCGCTATGAGCTTGTAGATCTGCTATTTTTCAATAGCTAAAGCATAACATGATGCTAACACCAAAATCGGTTCCCGTTCAGAATGGGTTAAGGGAGCACTTCAGCAATTTTTTGACCTTATTTTTAGGGACGTCACATTTTCTTGCTCCCGGTCCGATTCCCATCATTTGATTTTGAGTATCTGACGATTTGCCGGTCCGATATTTTTATTTTTCATAGAACGCTTATGCCATATCACAATATAGTAGCCTACAATATCCCAAATCACAGTCAATATCCATATTCTATCATGATATGGATATATGAATATTGATAATATAGGGATGTCCCGATCACGTTTTTTTTGCTTCCCGATCCGATTCTGATCATTTGGAAATTATGTGATGATCGGCCCCCCGATTTCCGATCACGTGATGGAATCGGTACAACCCTACTTATCGTCATACGTATCACGGTATCATATACATCGTATGTTGTAACTGGTCCTCACTAATGCTCAATATATAAGATCTGATCGCTCAGTGTGTGAAATGAAGTCGGCTGGTGGACAATTCAGAAAGCCTGCCTATACTAATGTTTTCATTGGTGGTGATTTAAAACTTTCTTATGATGTTTTTGTTTTTATTTTTATTAATTAAAAAAAACTGACTTCTATTTCAGCATGCTAAACTTTCAAGGAAAAGAAGGGCTGTAGTGTCCATTATTAGCTCACAGGGGACTCTCAGACACAGAGACAGAGTACAGTCAGAAGTGGTACCATTTTATAATGAACATTAGTGAGGAGCATTTCTATCTTATCAGTGGACCAGCAGTAGGTATGTGTGGAATGTGGACGGGAATAAAGGGCATTCCACATTTTAAATAGATTGATCTGAATTGGACGCATGATGACGTTGCAAGTGAAAAGAGCATATCAGTGTCTGACTCTGAGCTACTGTAGCTTATTGCTGATCACTTAAGTTCATATCATAATGATAGAATGGTGCTATTTTGTGTGTGTGTGTGCACGCACGTGTGTGTGTGTGTGTGTGTGTGTGTGTGTGTGTGTGTGTGTGTGTGTGTGTGCGCGTCCGTGCGTGCATGTGTCCAAGGTTCCAACAATTTACGATTCAAGACTTTTCTTCTCACGTCCCATTTATACGAGAAGTATAACAGAGTTCAAGGTGTTTGATCCTCAGCATAGCACTAAAATAAATAACAACAGTAACAATAATAAACAACCGTACTACTGAAATACAATAACTATAGGCTATTATCACAATTGCATAATATAAGAATGCTAATGAGCATCCATATGAACGCTAGAGGTAACAAGTAAGACGCGCAAACGCGTGAAGCGAACGCAGCTCGTGTGTGTGTGTGTATGTCTGTCTGTGTGTCTGTCCCGCTGTTACTGTATATATGTGGACCTGGCCCCCTTTTGTGCCCATATATGGAGCTGAGTGATTCACAAATCGCTCAGCTCCATATATGGGCACAAAGGGGGGACACACACACAGACAGACATGATCTGCTAGGTCTCGTAAGTGCTCAC
>NC_137872.1:1481365-1538865 GCF_963924005.1 Protomyctophum bolini
GGTGCTGGAGAGGAGATGATGTTGAATGCCAAAGTGTTGGGCGTCATTGAATTCGCCCTTCAGACGGCGTTGACCCTCGGAGCACAAGTACTGCAGCAAGGCGGCAGCAGCCTGGACGCAGTCCAGAGATCAGTGGAAGCCTTGGAGGATTGTTTCCTCTTCAACGCCGGCAAAGGCTCCGTGTTCAACAAAGACGGCAAGAATGAGATGGAGGCAACCATCGTCGATGGCAATGGCCTGAACTCTGGATCTGTGGCCTGCCTTCAGAGTGTCAAGAACCCTGTGAAAGCAGCCAGACAGGTCATGGAGAAAAGCACACACTCGCTCATCGTAGGAGACGGGGCCGAAGAGTTCCTGCACAGCTTGGGGGAGAAGGAGAAACCTATGGGACCCGAGTATTTCTATACCGACGTGCGTCGCAGAGAGCTAACGGCAAAGCTCAGCGGTGGCAATACTACGAAAAATAACCATCCTCAGACCGTCGGAGCTGTGGCCTTGGATCGCTACGGCAAACTGGCTGCTGCAACGTCCACAGGTGGGGTTGTTGGGAAGCTGAAAGGGCGAGTTGGGGATACAGCAGTGGTTGGGGCAGGAATATTTGCTGATGACAAGCTAGCCATTACCTGCTCTGGCGATGGAGATGTGTTTCTGAGGCACACAGTTGCACAGAAGGTGGCGAGTCTATACCATCACAAAGGCTACGGTCTTAGGGAGGCATGCAAAGAAGTAGTGACCGAAAACCTGAAAGGAAGCTGTGCAGGAATCATTGCTGTGGATGCTAAAGGTGATGCTGTGATCGAAACCAATGCTGGTGTGATGTTTGTAGCCTCCATGATTGATGGCATTTCACGAGTGGAAGTTCTCAGACCCATGACAAACATATCTGATGTGATCTGGGAGAATGACGAGCTGGTGGCTTACCTACACCCCAACCCTTGGACACCAGGGGCGACCATCCTGACTAGAAAGACTCTTAATGGGCCAGGCAGCATCTTCCAGTTGGCGGTACCTGATTTTGTGGCCATGCTCCAGGGAGCAAGAGCCGTCGCAAGCCTGCTGTGTGAGCGACTGGGAGTACAGCGCTGTGCACTGGTCTTCAATCCGAGCCCTAACCAGCCAGCCCAAATCAGAGTGCTCCCACTTCACGGCCTTGAACCTAGTTGGCATCCCCATCTGGCTGGAGAAGAGGAATTCACGGCGTATGATCCTGGCTACTGCAGCACAAAGAGTGGACCTCGCTGGGACGATGACACGCTGGACCAGCTTCAGGCCAAGATCCGAAACAAACTGCCAACTCCAAATGCACCGTCTTGCTTCGACTTCTCAGGAGACCCTTCCAATGATGGCCTGTTCGCTCGAATTGTACGTGGAGAAGAGCCACAGTGGCGAGTGTGGGAGGACAATGACCACGTCGCGTTCCTTACTCCATACCCTAACACACCTGGCCTGACTGTCTTGGTGCCTCGCAACCCACTACCCAGTGACATCTTCTCACTGGAACAGGCTGATTACATAGCACTGATCGTCGCTGCTCGTAAGGTGGCCCATCTACTGGAGGACGGGATGAGGGCTCGAGGTGTTGCTATGATCTTTGAGGGATTTGAAATTGATTATGCTCATGTGAAACTCATCCCTCTGGTACCGTCTCCAGACGGAACCATGCCTACTCCATTGCAAACCGAACACATTGAGAACTACCCCGGATATGTGTCATCTCTGGATGGCCCTGCAGCCTGCCCTGAAGCCCTCAAGGGGATCCACTCAAAGATTACCCAATGCAGAGCTCCTCGATCATGGGAAGACCCTCAGACCCATTCAACACTTGCCATCAAAAGCCAGTGGTACCGCAACCTGTTCCAGATTCAAAATACACTCTTCCACAGCACTGTGGAATATTTCCACAACAATTGCCAGTACTCGTACGCTCTGACCCCGCTCACCACTGACACAATCTCCTCCCCAATGGGCTTGGGATCTGACTCAGAGCCTGTTTACGTCAACGTGCTGGGCCAGGACGTGTACCTAGCCGACTCCATGCAGTTTGTGCTAGAGTACTTCCTTCGCTTCCAGGAGAACCTGCCAGGGACCTACTACGTGTCTCCCAGTTTCCGAGGGGAAGACCCCGACGCCACCCACCTGAACCAGTTCTACCACGTCGAGTGTGAGCTGCTGGGCGACATGAACAATGCCATGCAGGTTGCAGAGGGCTACGTGGCTCACCTCACCGCCGTCATGCTGAAGAAACACGCCGACAGGATCCTCAGCACCGCCGGGACGCTGACGCACGTCACGGACATGCTACACAAGCTGGAGGGGAAGACGCCGCTGCCCAGAGTCACTCTGGACCAGGCCATCCCGATGATGCCGTCGGCCGACTGCCTGGAGTGGGTGCAGGAAGGCCAGCCCCAGTTCGGCAGGAAGCTCACCCGTAAAGGCGAGCGCGTCCTGATAGAGAAGTACGGCGGCGCCGTCTGGCTGACGGAGATGGACCACCTGGCGGTTCCGTTCTACCAGGCGTACGTGGACGGCACGGGGCGGTGCAAGGCCAAAGCGGCGGACCTTCTGCTGGGCCTGGGAGAGACCGTGGGCCTGGGCGAACGCCACTCCTCTCCTCAGATGGTGCAGGAGGCCCTCAGGCATCACGCCGTGCCGGAGGAGTCCTACAAGTGGTACATCAACATGCGCCAAGTAATACCACTCCTCACCAGCGGGTGGGGCATGGGAACAGAGCGCTACCTGTGCTGGCTGCTTCAGCACGACGACATCAGAGACATTCATATCATACCCAGGATGAAGGACAGGAAGTATATGCCCTGAGCTGTGATTGGTGTATAAGTGAAGTGACATCACAGATGTGCAGAGCAAAGAGGAAACAAATGATTTGGTAAAATGCCTGATTTATATTCCATGATAAAATGGTGTCGCACGCTGAACATAGCAGATCTACAGGGTCCCAGTGTATATCTCGCAAAAAATGTTGTGAGCTTGTAGATCAGCTATCGGCACGTGACACCATCGTACGACAAAGTCTAAATCAGGCTGTGAGTGTGTGGCTCGTGAGTGATGGATGACTCAGTGTTTGAATAGTAAAACTGTAATCTAATGCAGTTACTGCGGTACACAGCAGTACACAATAATAATATGGTAAGACTTACGTGTGACGTGATACCAAAATCATTTGCTGTTTGTAAAACAAAGGTACACATATTGGGAACAAACGTGGTAATGAGTATATTTCCTAAAAAAAAATAACTAATTCTTTGACAGTTTATAATATATGTGTCATCAAACAAGTTCTTTGTTTTTATCTAAGTAGGCCTAAATATTATATGGTTTGGTGTGTTTTCATTGTATTCTCTCCTAGTAAATCTTTTTTTTTTTTCTAGTTTTTTTGTTTTGTTTTTAAATTCAATTTGATAATGTATCACGTATGTAGTTACAGATATTAATGAATACTCACACAGGAAATAAATATAAACCACCGACATCTCCAAGTGTGGCACAAAGAAACTATTTCTAGCAGTAAACCAAATTAATCTGTATCATATTCTAACAGGGTCATTTCAAAATCAAACGGTGGTTAAATGTAATTTGTTATACATGTTACATAATTGTTTTTCATACATTGATTCCAATCCATGGTATTAGTTACTACAGTATGTTTTAAATACAACCTTTGTTACCTTTGATAACTATATGGATCAACATCCTCATCCCTGAGTATTGATTTCGTTTTTATACATTTTACTGGCCAAATCATTGTCACTGCAATGGGACAGACTGGAGCACAGTCTATCCGTATGTGTAAACAACTCTGTAAATAATTTGTTGAACTTTTTTCCATTGTATCATACTAATTAAATTCTTGCTAAAGAATACATGTCTTATTCTTTAAATGTATTTTAAAAACAAGTTAGAATCTAGAATGTTTGAGCATATTCTAATTATGAGGACGAACATTTAGTGTTATACAGATATAAGACAAAGGTATAACCACTTTTAACATGCCGTCCCAATACAATAAATTAGGGATGGGCAATTAATCTGTCATTATATCAGTATCAGACCGATATCAAAATAATATATCGGTTTTAGCCAACATTTATTTTATAATCGGCTAATTATGTTTTTTGAAAAAGCCCTTTGTGATGATGAAGGCTGCAGATTCTATCAGTGTTTTCATGGGAAAGCTTTTAAAAGGGTCAACAAGTTGAAACTCTTTGTTTAACTGTTCGTTGGGATATGGGCCAACATTTCCATTAACAGTGTATCCCTATAGTTTTGGAATAAAGAGGCATTGCTTTTTCAAATTCAGTGTTTTTTTTTTCTTCCAGAATGGACAAAATTATTATTATTTCTTTTTTAATACAGATATCGTTGTATGTCGGTTATCGCTACCTTATCGGCCAAACACTAACCGGTAATTAGTGAGAATTACAGACGGATGTGAAGAAAGAAAGAGATAAATAAATACATGAAATAAATTCCCAAAAGCTGACAACGTGTCACGATGCGACGCAATGTGATGCATAAAATTGGGGACTTAAGGATAAGTGGTTAATCAGGTTTTAGAAAGAGAGGCTATTCATAACATCACATGCTCGGTGTGCACGTGGAATGAACACCAGACACAGACAGCATCATAAGCAAAACACTTGAATAATGGTTGTTGGACGTTTATGACATGACAAACTTTATTGAAAAGTCACTTTGGAGGAAGCGATGATATCCTGTATCTGTTTATAGGACTGCAGGCAGCTAACTATTTATGAAAATAAATGATGAGACTAGTGCTGCTCATACATAATTACTGCTGGCACTGCTTGTAAAATGTACCACGTACACCAGAGGTTAATATTAACTTTCATTCATTCCTATGTGCTTATATACAAAAGGTTTAAGGTTAGGAAATGTGATTGTTTGCATTTCTTACAGAGATTCTTTCTGTGGTGTTTTTGGAACGAAATAACCTTGTGATTTTGATTATGGTTAGGGCCACGATGCGGATGGCCCAGGAGTAGAAACTGGTAAAAGATATACTAGAGATATCTCAAGATGTCTGGTTGAGTCATTATTAATAATTAGAGCTGGAACTCGAAAAAAATAATCTAATTAATCAGAGGCTTTGTAGTTAATTAATCTAGATGAATCGCATTTTAATCGCATATCAATATTCAACCTGAGAACAGCGAGAAACCTTTTTTTTTCTCAAATGTTTTTTGGTATCCCAGTGAATCAATGAATAGTGACTACAGGATACCACTCATTTTCAACATTTTACTGTCATTAATATAGCTGTTGTGGAAATAATAATAAAAAGTCACCCCATTCTGTGTTGCCTAGAACTGGAGCTTCTGACTCCTGTAAAATAACTATACAAGAAAAGATTCATGTTTTCATTGTATGACGATCAATCAGATTCATTCATTTATGACCAGTAGTTTTTTTCCCCAGGCTAGAAAACATTGCCTTCATTTCACTAACAACGAATGGGGGTCTTCAGAGGTAAACATTTCCAAAATTAATTAATTAGATATAGGTCCAAATTAGCTCTGGTCCATAGCCTTCTACTGCTTCTACAATTCTGCCCTGCGCAGTAAGGCTATGGGACTTTCCGTTTTAAATCTCAAATCGAAATCAGACCAGCCTCTCCTCTTATAGCGTAAATAAAAAGAACGTTTTTGCTACTCACCAAAACAAAGGCGGGTTGTTGTGTCATTAGTAGAAAGCCTACTTTCCTTATAATGGACGCACTCTGAGCCCCCCCCCACCACACGTATAAACGTTTTGTTTCCACCGGGAAAAAAATACTTTTAGTTACTCTCTACCGATATTGCCCAGAGAACTGCCTCATAGAGAATATTTTTCATCCGGTGAAAATAAATCCCTTTCTGGCCAAAAAGTACCATTTATACGTGTGGTGGGGAGGACTCAGAGTGCGTCCACTAAGGAATTCAAGTAGGCTTTCTAATGGCACAACCTGCCTTTGTTTTGGTGAGTAGCAAAAACGTTCTTTTTATTTACGCTAAAGAGGAGAGGTTTAAAACCGAAAGTCCCATAGCCTTATACTGCAGGGCAGAATCGTAGAAGCAGTAGAAGGCTATGGACCAGAGCTAGGTCCAAATTAAATTACGCTATAGACGTTTGTAATTTTATTTCAATGAGCTTAGTTAGTTAATTACCTCATATACAGTATAATAAACTACCAAGCCAGACAGCACCCCTAGTAACATTACATAACAACCAGCAGGACGTGGATGGAGATAAGAAAAGACAGGTAGCCATACAGTAAAGTTAATTGAGGCTTTTATGGCCTGCCCTATAGCCTTTAGGCCTTTCCTGATAGTGTCTTGCAGATTCCTGGGCATGAAGGAAAATGTATTATGTAGCTAAAGATTTATAGACTCTCGTAGATGTGTATATTTATTTTATAAATACATCTACGACAGTCTACTCTAATCTTAGGCAGCCTAAGATTTAGACTGAGGCTATATCTGTCTGAAATTCTTTATTAGGAACAATCCCTTGAGATGAACTATCTCGTTTTCAAGGGGTCCGCAATTCACAAAATACACTTAGTTCATACATAAACTAAGACACTTTTTTTTTTACAAACAATTCAACCAGACAAAACAAGACAAAAAATTCCTAGATAAACAAGAAACAAACAACAACAACAAAACAAAAACTGCAACAAAACAACATTTCACATAACATGGACATAACGTAGACATAACATAATGGATCATTGCATCATGGATCTGCTACAGTGATGATTAGTGAAAACATGAACAGGTATAGTCTCAAGATGAGAGGACAGCACAGTTTTAAACAAATGAAAAGATGTTAGTCACAAGGAGCTTTGAACATGAATGATTTGTTTATACCGGGGTATGCATAGCCCACTGCTGGTGCTTGAAGACCGCCAGTGTCCCCTGGTGGATAGTATAAGTACCAGCTTCAGTAATCTCAGGCAAATATTCTTTATAGACTTTATATAACTACAGCCAGGTCATATTCTATTGGAGGAGGGGAGTATGAATGGAAAACGTTGGACCAAAATGTTTCAGGGAAGGTGGAGTGATAGCTACAGCCAGGGTATATCTATAGTAATACAACAATACAATCTAAATCACATTTTGCAGATCCGGGGCTTAGAGTTATACAATCCTTACCCAACTCCATGGGAACAATAACACTGCAGCACGACCGGAAGCTGTATGCGGACTTATATAGGAGGGGCTCCTCTCTGGCACCAGGCTTTTCGCACGCGCGCTAATTATTTACACACAGAGTGTACTGTGACTGTCTGTACTGTAACTGTACAGTCAATGAACTTGTGGTATGAGTTGGCACATCCAGAGTGGTGGTGGGCACTGCTGCGAGTGAAACTTCACAAGATCAAACAAGAGCACTGAGTCATGGCGGCGCAAACCCGTGCCCTCGTTTCAGGCAAGTGGCTTGCTGATGCGATTAAAAACAATCTTACCACCGGACCCAAACTCCGAGTTCTCGACACCTCTTGGTATCTGCCCAAACTGAAACGGGACGCCAAGGCGGAATTTGTGCAAAATCACATAGCGGGCGCTTCGTTCTTCGATATTGACGAATGCTCCGATAAGAACTCTCCGTTTGATCACATGCTCCCAACTGCAAAACACTTTGCGGAATACGTCGGTGACCTGGGCATCGGCGACGACACGCACGTAGTCGTGTATGACACCAGCGACTTTGGGTCGTACAGTGCGCCCCGCGTGTGGTGGATGTTTCGACTTTTTGGACACGATCTGGTTTCGGTCCTGGACGGCGGCATGAAGAACTGGCTGGCCGACGGCCATCCGCTGACGTCAGAATACACCGAGCCGGGGCGCAGAGAGTTCAAGGCCAGCGTCAACAACCTGTCCTGGGTCAAGACCTATGAACACGTCCTGGACAACGTCCAGGCCAAACGGGTTCAAGTTGTGGACGCCAGGTCTGCTGGCAGATTCAGGGGAACTGAGCCAGAGCCTAGAGATGGTAATTAAAATCAACTAAATTGAATGATTGAATAATCACAAATATTATGGTTATTTATTATAAACCATAGGGTCCCCATGCTAAATGATAGTTTGGAACTTATATGGGTCTGTGTGACTGTAACTCTGAGAGTGTACGAATGACACACTTTGTACACTCTCAGAGTTAAATTAACATTGATTTAAGTTATACATTGGGGTCTCAGAGATAGAAATGACATTAAATGGGGGTTCGTAGACTAATGCATGTCCTTGACATTAAATGGGTTGAGAATCACTGCTAGAGCTGTAAACATCTTTTCAAATGGGGGTCCGCAGGTTATAATTGGTGTCAATCTGGGGGTCCTTGACATGAACAAGTTTGGGAATCACTGATATAAACACTCACAAGTTATGACATTTATATATGAAGTATCTCTGCTTCACTCTCTCTATCTCTCTGAGAGAGGCAGCGGTGGCCGAACGGTTTGCGGAGCGGTCTTGATATCGGAAGGTCACTAGTTCGTATCCCCGGACCGGCACGTTAAAATTACCACCGCTGAAGTGCCCTTGGACAAGGCATTGAACCCTACCATGAATTGAAATGTTCTATGAGCAGGGCCTGGCTGTAAACAAGTTCTTGAGCTTAGTCCAGTTACCCTGGGTAAACATGGTACCTTTCCTTTCCTTAGTCCAGTTACCCTGGGTAAACATGGTACCTTTCCTTTCCTTAGTCCAGTTACCCTGGGTAAACATAGTACCTTTCCTTTCCTTAGTCCAGTTACCCTGGGTAAACATAGTACCTTTCCTTTCCTTAGTCCAGTTACCCTGGGTAAAACATAGTACCTTTCCTTTCCTTAGTCCAGTTACCCTGGGTAAACATAGTACCTTTCCTTTCCTTAGTCCAGTTACCCTGGGTAAACATAGTACCTTTCCTTTCCTTAGTCCAGTTACCCTGGGTAAACATGGTACCTTTCCTTTCTTTCCTCTCTCTCACCAGACACACGACCAGGCCATTTCCCAGGTGCTCTAAGCATGCCCTTCACCACATTCATGGATCCATCCGGGAAGGAGCTGGGCCTAGAGGACCTCTCCAGACTATTCAAGGAGGCAGGCGTGGACCTTGAGCGGCCGTTCTGGACCAGCTGTGGTTCGGGCGTCACGGCGTGCCACGTTGTCCTGGCTGCTCACCTGCTCGGGTATCCCGGAGTGTGCGTGTACGACGGCTCGTGGGCCGAGTGGTTTAAACGGGCGTCTCCAGACCTCGTCGTCTCAGAAGGGAAGCCGGTGTGAATGCGGAAGAGGAGAGGGAAAGAATACTGCTGGGCTGGACATGGCTAAACAACATGCCACGTTTGTTGCCAGTGTGGGATTCAGATTATTTAAAGACTTGTCACATGTGTTTCTGCAGTGCAACGCAGACTGTATACATCAGACTGTGCTACAAGTGGAATATAAAAAAATATAATGGGTAATAAATAATACTGTAATACAATTAAGGTAGTACTGGTAGTACTAGTAGTAATCAATAATACTTCATAACTTGAAAGGTAAAGAATTTAACATACAATAATTACACACAAATAACTCATAAGACTCATTGTTACTGGTAGTAAAGTAACAAACTAAAACACTGTTTCACTCATTCACTCATTCAACATTTTTTAAACAAAACTAAAAAGTCTCACAGAATAAGCCCAATCTCTCATGGACTCTGATTGTCTGCACCTTGGCTATACTAGTAAAAGTGCCTGTTTCTATATGATTAAAATAAGTTACAATAAACTACTTGAGGTATTGTGTTTCGTTATTCTCACATTGAATGTAATTCCTCATCTTTTCCATGAATGCAATATGATATTTGCATAGAGGTAACTAACCAGTCTTGTGTATAATACATTAACCAGGAGAGTAAATGTTTAGCTTTGTTGTGAGGGCAGTAGCAACTTAAGCAACCAGTAGTCCAAATTCAGTTATTATATATTTGGGGCAGCCAGTGACCTATTAAAGGGTTAGAAGAGCACCCTTGTTGCCGAAAGGTTGCCGGTTTGATTCCCCGGACAGGCATGGGAAAATCTGGTCACTGAATCCCAAACTGCTCCAGTGGAGCTGCTTAGTGGCCAACAGTATATGATACTGGTTGTACTGGTCAGCTCCCAGGCTTTAATGTGTGTGTGTCTGTGTGTTTCTATACAGTGCAGTGTGTTGCTGCACTTGTGCTGAGCTACCACCCTGGGTAAATTAAATATTTCAATAGGTTTAGTAGTGAATCAGTGATGAATTCCTGTTCTGTTCTTTAGCTACATGGAAGTGTCTATTTGTATGTCTCTAAATGTTTTGATGAATTGAACAATGTGGACCCTGTTGTAAACAAGTGTAATGCTTAATTGGGTCGTCCACTCACAGTTGAACAGTCTTTGAATTGAGTTTGTGCTTGAAATGTACTGTAATTCTGCAAACTGTTAATACATATTTCAATCAATCAATCAATCAATGGCTTACCATAAAAAGGTATAAATGTAACCTGGTGTATAGGCATTATTTGAAGGGCTTAACTGATCTGAGAACAGTTTGCCACTGAATTCAGTTCCGTGCTGCTTATTATTATACATTAACATTTTACAATAACACCTAATTGTATGCATATATAGTGGCTCAACTTTCATCAATATCCAATGACTGACATACTTGTTCAGAATTCAAGATATCCAACTTCCATGTCTGGTGTTTTTTAAAACGTTTGAAGTTAAGATATAAAAGTGGGTCCACACAATCACTTTGTATGTTTATGTAATAACAATACGTCACTACTGTGGAAAAACCTTGACGCGTATTCTACTTGGACGGATGACTGACAGCAGAACATTTTAGGGTGCTGACGCAGAGCAAATCCAAAACCAGTTTAATCCGGTTCCGATGCCAGTTTTAGGGGGTCTGGCAAGATGCCTGATTTTCAACAGTGAACATTATTTTATTTTAGGATTCGTAATAATGTGACGGCGATACGTTCAGCTGATATTGTTTTGTATGTCTGATACTGTGGATCAAGCAGGGAGTACGGACATAGACTGTTATTTCAAAAATGGAGAATAAAGGGATCCATTTTGAATGTGTCTTCGCTGAAATTCGCACCTATTAACTGCATGCCGTACACCTTTGTCCTGGCATGGTCTCAGAGATAGAAATGACATTAAATGGGGGGTTCGTAGACTAATGCATGTCCTTGACATTAAATGGGTTGAGAATCACTGCTAGAGCTGTAAACATCTTTTCAAATGGGGGTCCGCAGGTTATAATTGGTGTCAAGTTGGGAGTCCTTGACATGAACAAGTTTTGGAATCACTGATATAAACACTCACAAGTTATGACATTTATATATGAAGTATCTCTGCTTCACTCTCTCTATCTCTCTCTGAGAGAGGCAGCGGTGGCCGAACGGTTTGCGGAGCGGTCTTGATATCGGAAGGTCGCTAGTTCGTATCCCCGGACCGGCACGTTAAAATGACCACCGCTGAAGTGCCCTTGAGCAAGGCATTGAACCCCTACCATGAAATGTTCTATGAGCAGGGCCTGGCTGTAAACAAGTTCTTGAGCTTAGTCCAGTTACCCTGGGTAAACAATAGTACCTTTCCTTTCCTTAGTCCAGTTACCCTGGGTAAACATGGTACCTTTCCTTTCCTTAGTCCAGTTACCCTGGGTAAACATAGTACCTTTCCTTTCCTTAGTCCAGTTACCCTGGGTAAACATGGTACCTTTCCTTTCCTTAGTCCAGTTACCCTGGGTAAACATAGTACCTTTCCTTTCCTTAGTCCAGTTACCCTGGGTAAACATAGTACCTTTCCTTTCCTTAGTCCAGTTACCCTGGGTAAACATAGTACCTTTCCTTTCCTTAGTCCAGTTACCCTGGGTAAACATAGTACCTTTCCTTTCCTTAGTCCAGTTACCCTGGGTAAACATAGTACCTTTCCTTTCCTTAGTCCAGTTACCCTGGGTAAACATGGTACCTTTCCTTTCTTTCCTCTCTCTCACCAGACACACGACCAGGCCATTTCCCAGGTGCTCTAAGCATGCCCTTCACCACATTCATGGATCCATCCGGGAAGGAGCTGGGCCTAGAGGACCTCTCCAGACTATTTAAGGAGGCAGGCGTGGATCTTGAGCGGCCGTTCTGGACCAGCTGTGGTTCTGGGGTCACGGCGTGCCACGTTGTCCTGGCTGCTCACCTGCTCGGGTATCCCGGAGTGTGCGTGTACGACGGCTCCTGGGCCGAGTGGTTTAAACGGGCGTCTCCAGACCTCGTCGTCTCGGAAGGCGAGGGGAAGCCGGTGTGAATGCGGAAGAGGAGAGGGGAGAAGAATACTGCTGGGCTGGACATGGCTAAACAATAAACATGCCACGTTTGTTGCCAGTGTGGGATTCGGATTATTTAAAGACTTGTCACATGTGTTTCTGCAGTGCAACGCAGACTGTATACATCAGACTGTGCTACAAGTGGAATATAAAAAAATATAATGGGTAATAAATAATACTGTAATACAATTAAGGTAGTTCTAGTAATCAATAATACTTCATAGTGTTGAAAGGTAAAGAATTTAACATACAATAATTACACACAAATAACTCATAAGACTCATTGTTACTGGTAGTAAAGTAACAAACTAAAACACTGTTTCACTCATTCACTCATTCAACATTTTTTAAACAAAACTAAAAAGTCTCACAGAATAAGCCCAATTATCTCATGGACTCTGATTGTCTGCACCTTGGCTATACTAGTAAAAGTGCCTGTTTCTATATGATTAAAATAAGTTACAATAAACTACTTGAGGTATTGTGTTTCGTTATTCTCACATTGAATGTAATTCCTCGTCTTTTCTATGAATGAAAATATGACATTTGCATAGAGGTAACTAACCAGTCTTGTGTATAATACATTAACCAGAAGAGTAAATGTTTAGCTTTGTTGTGAGGGCAGTAGCAACTTAAGCAACCAGTAGTCCAAATTCAGTTATTATATATTTGGGGCAGCCAGTGACCTATTAAAGGGTTAGAAAAGAACCCTTGTTGCCGAAAGGTTGCCGGTTTGATTCCCCGGACAGGCAGGAAAAATCTGGGCACTGAACACTCCAGTGGAGCTGCTTAGTGGCCAACAGTATATGTTACTGGTTGTACTGGTCAGCTCCCAGGCTTTAATGTGTGTGTGTGTGTGTCTGTGTGTTGCTGCACTTGTGCTCAGCTACCAGCCTACCACCCTGGGTAAATAAAATATTTCAATAGGCTTAGTAGTGATGAATTCCTGTTCTGTTCTTTAGCTACATAGAAGTGTCTATTTGTATGTCTCTAAATGTTTTGATGAATTGAACAACGTGGACCCTGTTGTAAACAAGTGTTAAATGCTTAATTGGGTCGTCCACTCACAGTTAACAGTCTCTGAATTGAGTTTGTGCTTGAAATGTACTGTAATTCTGCAAACTGTTAATAAATATTTCAATCAATCAATCAATCAATGGCTTACCATAAAAAGGTATAAATGTAACCGGGTGTATAGGCATTATTTGAAGGGCTTAACTGATCTGAGAACAGTTTGCCACTGAATTCAGTTCAGTGCTGCTTATTATACATTTACAATAACACCCAATAACAAGTGGCTCAACTTTCATCAATGTATCCAATGACTGACATACTTGTTCAGAATTCAAGATATCCAACTTCCATGTCTGGTGTTTTTAAAAACGTTTGAAGTTAAGATATAAAAGTGGGTCCACACAATCACTTTGTATGTTTATGTAATAACAATACGTCACTACTGTGGAAAAACCTTGACGCGTATTCTACTTGGACGGATGACTGACAGCAGAACATTTTAGGGTGCTGACGCAGAGCAAATCCAAAACCAGTTTAATCCGGTTCCGATGCCAGTTTTAGGGGGTCTGGCAACATGCCTGATTTTCAACAGTGAACATTATTTTATTTTAGGATTCGTAATAATGTGATGGCGATACGTTCAGCTGATATTGTTTTGTATGTCTGATACTGTGGATCAAGCAGGGAGTACGGACATAGACTGTTATTTCAAAAATGGAGAATAAAGGGATCCATTTTGAATGTGTCTTCGCTGAAATTCGCACCTATTAACTGCATGCCGTACACCTCACCTCACATCATCCCGAATAGGCGAGGACGTGTTATGGTTAGTTGCTATTGTCCACCATGGGGGGTTAATTATTCACTTCGCTTTCATTTCTACTATTTGGTCACCTATTGGTTACAGTGCAATCACAGTGACTGTAATGACAATGGCGTGTATTATATTACAGTATAAGGGGGTAGGCCTATGTCGAGATTATGTCACCTTTTTGGGGCGTCATCAAAGAAGTAAGCGACATAAACTGTCATAAATGGCTTTGATAGCCGAAACGCCACAACAAAGATGGCCGTCAACACTTGACACTTATAAAGCTGTCCGCAGAAATGCCTGAAGGTCCTGAGGAAATAAACAAATTGGGGTCCTTCTTTCGGTTCGATATGCTAACAGGCAGAGCGGTATTGGACTCGCATTGTTTTATACAAAGTGCGGTAGATTGTAACAAATACAACCAAATATCCATACATTTTAGCCTCGAAATAAATGTATTTTTTTAATTGTTCGTTCACTCACGTCACAATTGGACTAGTAGTAGGTTTGTTTTGATCATCAAACGGGTGTTTTTTCCGTTGGGTTGTCCGCTGTTAGCATTAGCAAATAACGCTAGCGAGACAAACGAGCTAGCGTGTTAGCTCGTCTATAAGCCACCCCATACTCCACTCCGACCCGTTTTAACATTACCCACCGGTGTTTGACAAATTACATTTACGGTAAGTATATTTAAATAGATTTGTGTTGTACATTATTGAACGTCAGTAGTTATCCTGGATGTTTTTTGTGTGCAAACTTTTACCGTTAAAGTGTGCTTCGTAAATAAAGCAGTATAGGTTTGCGTAACGTTGCCGCCCAATAAAACACGATTTCAATTGTATTTTCTCTTGCCCAAATTAACAAAGTTAACGTTATGGTCCGGTGGAAATCACGTGTCCGCGGTTTTTTTGTTTTGTTAATATTAACGTATTAGAGTAAATGAATTGACCCCAGCGATTATCAACAGGTGGTCTTCATACGTCTTTAAACTTGATTGATTGATTATGTTATTTCGCAGAATGGGTACATTTCAAACGAGTTACAGTGGACGACACCCATTATAAAGCATTACACTTGTTTACAACGGGGTCCACCATGTTCAATTAATCAGAACGGTGCTTTTCAACCAGTGGTCCGGGGACCACCAGTGGTACTTGAGGGGGTTCCAGGTGGTCCCCAACTAAAATGAGTGTTGGTAACCATGTGGACCCTTTTAACTCTTGAGAGTGTAAAATGAAACCAAATGTGTCCATTTGGTTTCATTTACAACACAATTTGAGAATGTGAGAAGAATTGTTATTTTGATGAACGCTTGCCTGTTTATCTCCCCGTATTATGGTACCAACATCAATACAGCAAGTTGTCTGTGTCTGAGAGACTAGATCTCATCAAACGGCGGTCCGTGGCTCAAATTCCAAATAAATAATGAGCCTTGATATGAAAAAGGTTGAAAACATGCAGTAATCCTGGTCTCTAAACTGCCTCCCCCTGGCCAGCCGGGGCGCCTGATGGAGGGGAAAGGAACTGGTTGGAATAACGTGTTCCTTCCACGTGCTACGTCCAACCAGGGAAACTCCCCCCTGTCAGGTGTAAAGGAGCAACTTGAACACTCAGGCATGATGAAGGAAGCATGAGTTCAAGTCCGTTGCGCTCCCCTTGTCCCCCATATATGGGGACTAGGTTGGTGGAGGGTGTGTAGAGCCCAGGATCACATTATATGATTGACACAGGGGTGAAAATGGGTTACAAAATTGTGGGATAAAAAATATATAAAAAAAAAAGAAGAGAAAGGTTGAAAACCACTGCATCCAAACATTTAGAGACATCCAAATATACACATCTATAAAATAAAACAAATAAAACATACAGTCATGGGAGGACTTACGATTATCCCATGTACATTCTGCTCAGAATATTTAACTGTTTTGATCTTGTTTTGTTTTCCCACAAGGAGGCGTTGATGAGCAGCAATGTCTGGCATCGCTCTTAGCAGACTGTCTCAAGAACGCAAAGCCTGGAGGAAAGACCACCCCTTTGTAAGTAGTGTCTGAAGCTATATACAGTATGATGTAACTTTACTGATGCCACAATGGAAATATTCTTAATATTGTCATCATTACTAAACCAGTGGTTTTCAACCATTATTTAGTCAGCATTTGACCACCATTTGATGACATTTAGCCCCTCAGACTCGGAACAAAAGCATATTTTGTTATCGTTGACGTTGACACACAATTCCATGCTCTTGGCAAAACGTTGATCAAAATGGCAATTCTTCTACATTCTCTAATTGTGTTAGACTTCTTGTAAATAAAGTAATGCAGAAGTTAAACAATAATGTAAACCACTGGACTTAACAATAGACTATTATCGACTATTAGCAATAATGCGTTCATATGCCACTGTGACAGGACAAAAACACAGGGCACATTATCAACAATCCAATGTGCTTTTATCTGTCCCACTAATGCAGGGGTTCGTTGCTGTACCGACCAAGAACCCTGATGGCACCATGAATCTAATGAACTGGGAGTGTGCTATCCCTGGAAAGAAAGGAGTAAGTATAAGAGGCACTTGTCCTTACTCCTTAACCCATTTTGACCTGAGATCAGATTCTAAAAATGTCTTCTACATCCTGACAGTTTTCTGAAAAAGCTATGTTTCTATGTCAGTCGTTCTTTGATTTTTCAAAAATGGCAGACCTACAAGCTCGTAGCATGAGCTTGTAGATATGCTATTTTTCAATAGCTAAAGCATGACATAATGCTAAGTGGTTTGCAACCTTTTGAATGGAACTACAATTGTGGTCCGGTCTGGGCCTGTAGACAAATAGACATAAACAAAGACTGAAAACCGCTTCTGAGCTGCAAAAGGCCAGGACCACATTTTGCCACGACACACAACAGACTTAACCAGGAGAAAAACGATACCAGCCATGCTGGTGGTGCGTCTGTACCAAACGCGTTACTGCAAAGATGTACGAGTTTGTCATATTCAGCCTGATTGACATTGTGTTTATTTCATACTACTTGCACTACAATTCTTAAAGTTCAAAGTTCTCACGCATTCACTCATGTAGTGTTCTGTAAATCGTAGCCCACTCCCATCCCTCAAAAGGGCGACTGTACTACTGTGATCGTCTTTGAATTGAGCGGTGACTAATCCCACGTTTTGTTAAACAGACCCTATGGGAGGGAGGCCTGTACAAACTCAGAATGCTGTTCAAAGATGACTACCCCTCTTCGCCGCCTAAATGTGAGTTCTTCTAAATAATGGATTTTACTTTGTGTGTTGTACAAAACGGCCATAATAACCCTTCCTGAATAATGTACACTGGTTCTGTAGCTCTGTAGCCTGACTCGATCCTGAAATAGTGGTGGAATTTGTAAACTTGACATCTGGTGAAAGATAGTTTTCTATTCTGACCTCCAGAGGCATTCCACTATACTGGGTATCACTGGGAAAAGCATTACGTTACAACATGAGAATGACGCTTGTGTGTGACGCTGGACCATGTTGGAATGATTTGTTTTCAAATGTGACGTACATTGTTTTTGTAGAGTAGATAATATATTACAATGAGACGTTGACCAGTAAGTAAAAGTCTTGTGATTTACTTTTCAAAGGTTACTTATGGCCCCGCCCCCTACACACTGTAGGAGATTTAGAGTTGTCGGCGAGTCATTTATATCGTTGTGGCTTTCACACTAAACGATTGGTCGCCGACTAGGCATCGCACACTGCAAGAGTTCACCAAGATGCGATCCAGACCCGATACATACATATAGGCTACGTCATTTTGTTTTTTTTATTCAAATTCATTTTGACATATCACTCACGTGCAGGATGCCGTGATACAAGTGCGAGACCCTCTGTCTCTGTGCACGCCACACACAGTAATAGCCAGGCTACACAGACCGTCACAGGACGCCCCTCTCTCTCTGTGCACGCCACACACACACACACACAGGAATAGCCAGGCTACACAGCGAAATGTTTGTGACGGCGTGTAGCCTACGTGGGCTGCAGCGAGACAGGACGTTAAATCTTGATTTTCATGAAATAACTCTCCGTCTCTCTCTCCACACACACACACACACACACACACACACAGCGCACGTGGTCCAAAAGTTTGCTCCCGATGTGGTTTTTATCAACATTATTCAAGTGAAATGAGTTGGTTTTATAGACTATTTATTTAACAGCAACTTTGGGCTAATATAGCTTGCATGTAGGCCTACGAAACGGAACGGGGATTTACCCAAAGGAATAAAGGTTATATATTATCATCTCATCTGATCGAAACGACAGACGGTGTCGGTGAGCACAGCTGTCCTGTGCTCTCATTGGCTGTAATACAGGACAAATATCAACCCTGCTTCATGTTCAGAAAAGGTCTGGAATGGATCTGGAAGGCGTCGTTGATCACTTTCATCGGTGCTATATCTTCTCGCAGAGCCTTTCACACACAGCGAGCAAAACCTCTACGATCAAAGCCCGATCTTGCGTCCGATCGGGAGTTTTGTCGGCGAGCTCCAAAAATGGTCCCCGACAGCATAATCGGAGCAAATATATCGTGCAGTGTGTGTGTACGAGCCAGTAATGTCATTTTTATTATTAGCCAGATGTTTTCACAGGCTGGAAGGATCATCTTTATTTCAAAGTGACCCGAAAGATAAACCTAAGCTCACTTTGCAAATACTGCTGTAGGCAATCAAAACTAGATTTTTCTTTTTTTGTAAATGTTCTTTTTGTTTGTTTGTTTTTCTGACTTCTTTTCAGGCAAGTTTGAGCCACCAATATTCCATCCCAATGTGTATCCATCAGGCACCGTGTGTCTGTCTATCCTGGAGGAGGACAAGGACTGGAGGCCTGCCATCACTATCAAACAGGTGTGTGACCATCTCTCTCTCACTTAAACACATTCTGACCTGAGATCAGATTCATACGAGGTTTCCACTGGACACACACTGGTCTGATTAACCCATTCTGACCTGATATCAGATTCTGAAAAATGTCAGTCGTTCTTCGATTTTTCAAAAATAGCAGACCTACAAGCTCGTAGCGCGCCACTCGGTGGCGCGCTATGAGCTTGTAGATCTGCTATTTTTCAATAGCTAAAGCATAACATGATGCTAACACGAAAATGGGTTCCCGGTCAGAATGGGTTAAACACATTTTGGACTGGGGTCGATTAAAAAAAAAAGGCTTAAAAAAACCCATGTTTGTTGTACAGTGTTGCTCAACCTTTTTCATATCAAGGATATATATATAATTATATATACCCGCCCAGAATGGTTTAAACCCATTTTGGACGGTAACCCCTTTTGGGGTTTTTGTTATACTTTTAGCGATTGAAAAATAGCAGATCTACAAGTTCATAGCGCGGCAGCGAGTGCCGCGCTATGAACTTCTAGGTCTGTTGTAGGCCAATTACATATATTTTTTGGAAATATTGAGCATATAGAAACATAGGTATTTCAGAAAACTGTCATGATTTAGAAGACTTTTCTTTTTTAAATTGACGTCAGGCCTAAATGGGTTTTAACCACTGGCCTAATAACCACCGTATATGCTTGTAGAATAGGACAAACCCGACTAGAGTGCATATTCTGTGTGCTTTAGACCAGGGATCTGCGACCTTTTTTAAATGAAGTGCCATGTTTTTATTTTCTAGATTGTCAATGTGCCATATCAACATTTAATTAATTTTAATGACACCACACGTGAAAAATTCCAAGATATTTTGATTGTCCACAAATATGGTCTACGTTTTTCCTTTTTAAATATTTTCTTTCACGTTGTTATAATCATTAAACTCAGGACAATAACAGAGTTCAGTTTTAATGAATGTAGAATGCAGGATGTAATTTACACACAAATGTGAGGGACTTAATTTATTTGACTGCATTTTTAAATTTTTTATTTTATATTTAAAACAAAAAATACTCTCTCGCACACTTGCCAGTGTGCCAGTGATCACCCTCCTTTGTGCCAATGTTGGCACTGGTGCCTAAGGTTGCCTACCCCTGCTCTAGACGCTATTCCTGTAATCCCAGCGAGGGATTGTTTCTTTTTTTTTTTTTTTTTGTTTAGCCCCACTTCTGCCTGCTCCGGTTAGAGTTTTGAGCGTGCACACGCAATTACGCCCGCACCAAAGTGCTATTTAGGAGGCTTGCATAATTCCTGTAGTATTAACTAAAACGGTACAAACACAAAACGAGCAGAGAGACCAGAGGCCTTTACCATGGACGGCAACACGGTTGGATTTAAAGCTTGACAATGGGTTATTCAATCCTGTTGGGAGCAACAAATGCATTTGGCATAAGATAAATGTGTTCTATTTATCATATCAAGCTAAAGTGGGGCACGTCGTCAAACACATGCTTTCTTTTTTTTTTTTTCACTTAGAACAGACACAAACAAAAACTCAACTAACAAGACAATACGGGAAAGAAAAAGAAAAGAAAAAAAGGCTGCATTTTTCATATTTAAAAAAACATTCAATGAAATTCTATTGCAATATCGCTATATGCTGAGAGAAGAGATTCCACTTTTCCCACTTTTTATAGAATTTATCCTCTTGTAGTCTCAGTATGAATGTTAGTTTTTCCATAGAATATAGTTCCTCAATAATGTCCATCCATTGATCTTTCGTTGGTGGGTCCTGTTGGCACCAGCGTCGAGTGATCGCTTTTTTTACTTGATGCTAAGAGGATCTTGATTAAATATTTATCATGTGTTAGAAACTCTTCAGGGATATTTCCCAACAGTAGAAAAGAAACAGACAGAGGTATCTCAAAACACAGAATGGTCTCCAAGGTGGAGTGGATATCCTGCCAGTATTTCTGAATTTTTTAGGACAAGACCAGAAAATATGAGCGTGGCCCGCTTCCTTGTTAAACACATGCTTTCTAATTCTTTGTTTGGCCCGAAAAATTGTGTTTGTTGTCATGATTTGTCACAAGAGTTGGCTTTGTCCGCGACGTAAAAAGGTCTTTAAATAAATACTTTCTGAAATGTCTTATGAGGAAAATGAACGGGGAATCATTTCCTGGGCCCTGGTAGGGGGCGCTCTATAGCAGGACTGTGCAGGATTTTGGCCTGTGTACATTACACACATAAGGAGATGTGGTGCATTTATTGTAAAATGGATTGTTGCAGTTCCAATTTAATCCATGAGGTGGCACTGTCTCACTGTAGACTACCTTCCCTGGGCCCTACCACCTCTTCCAAAGTTAAAACTCAGAGCATGTTGTGTTTGATCTGTCGAGTTGAGTCTTTCTTACGATGATGATGTTGATGATTGCTTTATTATTGTTAAGCAGCTGATTTTAATATCACTTTGCTTGACAAAAAGAAAAGAAAGCCTAGCTCTATCTTTGACCCATTCTGACCTGAGATCAGATTCTAAAAAATGTCTTCTATTCGATTTTTCAAAAATGGCAGACCTACAAGCTCGTAGCTTGTAAATCTGCTATTTTTCAATAGCTGAAGCATGACATAATGCTAACACCAAAAGGGGCGCCCGCCCCAAAATGAGTTGAGCAGCTGCCTAATATCACTTTGCTTGACAAAAAAAAAGAGAAGAAAGCCTAGCTCTTATCTTTAAATGCCCGATCACAAGATCAACCACCTTGACCCGCTTTTGCGTGTCAAGCTAAATGTATGTTGGAAACGGAAACTCTGCTTGGTGTTGTAAGCTGAAATGGGTATGCATTTCTCTGTCTTATACAATATAAACGACTCCTTGGAAAGTCAGAATACACCAAGGACAAAGATTCATAGACAGTTATGATCATTATGATAATATGAGAAGAGACTGTACGCTTCACAGAAAAAAATCTTTTTCTAAGACTTATTTATTTTCTAAGGGCCGATTCATACTCTTATTTTAGAGCCGAATAAAAGTCGGCCTACAATGTGACGTCATTCGAGGTTCATCCTCATCTAACACGGGTCCATCTAATTTTGTTGCATTCTTGTGGTTCAAATGTATGTGTGGGAGAATCCTCAAAGGGTGTCCGTTAACAGTGAGTGTCATGTCGTCAATATGCATTTTCAGATCCTGTTGGGTATCCAGGAGTTGCTGAATGAGCCCAACATCCAAGACCCAGCACAAGCAGAGGCGTACACAATTTACTGGTCAGTGTCTGACATGGCTTTAAATGTTACATACTGTTGGAAATGCACGTGTACTAAAATTGCTATAGCAGTAATGGTTTGGTAAATCTGGAAAAGAAGCTAGCTTCTAAAAGGGATCATACTAATAGTAAGAGAAATCTATGAAAATCCGGGAACTAAATCGTTACCAAGAAATGTCTTCACCAATGTGTTTCTAAATGTGTCTAATAACATGTACTAAAAGTTTGAAATTCAACTCCTGTGGGAAATTGAGTTATTAGCATAATATGTGACCATACCCATAACATCCTATATAAGGCTAAAAAGTCCAAATGTCATCATTCTTTCAGTAGCATGTAACATATGAAACTACTGAATCAGGGGGGCAGTCAGACAGATTTTTTGTGAAGCCACTAAGGAAATGAAAGTTCATATAATGGCCTGTTGTGGCACTATCATTGGACCCAGAAAAACCCATAGCCCCATAGAAGTCCATGTATTTGGGCCCAACTTCACCTAGACTGTATTACCTTAATAAACATGGTCATGAATAGTTTTTGCTTCCAGTCACTAGTTTAAAGTCTCATTTCTAATGTCATAATATTCTTTTTGGAAAATGATGGCCCCATTTATAAAAAAAAATGACCATAAAGTCGCGCATGTTCTGAGGGGCGTGGCTACCGTTACAGTTCATGATCGGGATTCCCCACCCACTCGAGTCAAAATAAAAACCAACGAAGAAGAAGGGGGGAAGTCCCGCCTCGTTGTCTGGGCCAGCCAATGGCCAAACTGGGCTCAAACGGATCTTGAAAGATGGCGACTTACAGTGCAAGGGATTTCAGGCTTCATTTTACGTCCATGTTAGACCCGGGGAACGCTTTGTCCATATTTTTTACAGTCTATGTTCTGAATCCATTCCAAGCATTAGTTTTGCACAAAAAAACACTCCTTGGGCTAAATTAGGCCATATCCACTTAGGATGTTATGGGTATGGTCACATATTATGCTAATAACTCAATTTCCCACAGGAGTTGAATTTAAAACTTTTAGTACATGTTATTAGACACATTTAGAAACACATTGGTGAAGACATTTCTTGGTAACGATTTAGTTCCCAGATTGGTCAAATACCTGATAAAATGCCCGTACTAATTTAGCAGATTCTAAAATGCCCTTAATTGGGACATTGTTTTGTGTTTTCAGTCAGAACAGGATGGACTACGAGAAGCGGGTCCGGGCGCAGGCCAAGAAGTTTGCCCCCACATAGAGAGGAGAGAAGCTGGCCTTAAACCCGCCTGAACAGATAATGGGTAATGAGCAGAAAGAAGACAGACAGGCAGCCACCTAACGGACCACTCCAATAAGAATCCACCATTTTTCATTGTGCTATTTCACCATTTATATACAGGAGTTTACGTCAATCTGTTTTTCCCCCCAAGGATGGACAATGTATTGAAGGTCCTGTTGTTTACCCATGTTCTAGAATCACAACAAAAAGTCTGCATTTCGAAAAATCCTAAATGCTTTAAAAAAAAGGTTTTCTGATTCTAGACGTCTTTATCAGCGTGGTTACTGCTATTATAACTCTTGTATATAATGCAGCGCTCTGGCTTCACACCGACCGACCGTGAGTCTTCACAACATGCCCACCCACGGCCTCCATTCGCTGTTTAACCATAGAAATAAGAGACCACATCAAGCTCTTATTTGTATGGGGTCAAGTCGGCTTTCACACAACCAGATACTGACCATTGTGGATAGAACTATAGAAGCCCCTTCTTCTTGGCTTCTGAAAAGTTGTTTTGCTTTTTTTCCCCTTCTTCTTCTTTTTGGCACCTGGCAGGAAGGGTGGCGTTAGCACCTCGTAGGTTTTTGTAAGTGTGCTTTTGAGCGGTGTCGGGCTGTCGGCAAACCTTCTCCCTTTTTTTTTGACGTTAACGCAGATTACCCCATTCATCAGTTCATAACCTCACGTGGATTTCTTTTTTCCGGTTCAGTTAAACGTGTTTCAGACCTTTTTTTCATCGCTGCGTACAAAGTGGAAATCCAAATTCCATGTTTTATTTTCATATTTAGACAGAAACTAGAAGATACAGATGATTTAATAAAAAAAAAGAAGAAAAAAAATCTAACTTCACATTTAAACAAGCCTCCGAACTCCTCAACTGTACTTTTATGTAGGCATATGGGAATGAATGACTGGCTGTGGCTCTTAGGTTTGCTCTTAGGTTATTCTTTACCAGATATCTTTTCTCTTCTACTACCAGATCAGTCTTTCTTCTTAACAATATCTGCTTTGCTGGGAACATTTTTGAAAGTGGCTCATGGAAGCCCACCAGCCACTGGCCCACGAATGAAAACAAACTTCATGTAATGTCCTGCCTTGTTTATTATGTTCGATATAAACTATTCCCATCCCATACCTCACTCATTCACACACACACACACACACACACACACACACACACACACACACACACACACACACACGCCGATCATATGTGATGCACAATTCTACTATTGTGTAAAATGCAGTTTAAGGACATTCGGATACGATGTTTTTGTTGTTAGCGGATTCGAATGCCATCGATGCTTTGAAAGGGACAATATCACATTAAATCGGAGCATTCAATGCTCCAGTAGACGCGTCTACTGACCAACCGTTTCCAGGGCGAGACGTTATATCGTGACGTTTTGGATAAATTCAGCAGGGCTGCGTTCTGCATCAATGGCATTCGAAACGGGTGAATTTTGCTCTGTATCCTGATGTAAACATTGATCCTAAGAAGGACCCAGGCGATGCAATGTCTTCCCAAGATATTTAAAGTGACTAAAGAAAAGGGAAAAGATCAGTTTGGAGAAGCACTTAAAAATACCCTTTTTTTTTTTTTTTTTAAGGGCAATACCAACTTGTTTCGACGCGTGGATTCTTTGTTACTTTGATTAGATTTAATTCCGTAAAACGGTTTTGATCTTTTTTTCTGTTTGCTATATCGGCCTATATATATCTTAAAGAGCTGAAAAGCACTACAAATGTATCACAGCTCATCAAAATGCTATTCTGAGGCTGGTCTTCCGTTGTGCCATAATCCAGACATTTAAGTCCCATATGCATGTATTCATGGTGGATATGACTATATGGCACATTATTGGCCCAAATTATGAAATCTGACCATAAGAGCATTTAGATTCCCCCCCCCCCCCTGTGAACTGTATAAAGGTTGACTTGGAGATGTTGAGAGGCACCAGATGCCAATAACAATTCTGAATAGGCTGATATATTATAATAGAAACTGATGCTGAAATATACCACTTTTTTTAAAGAATTAAATCCTATCGAAGGAATTGTGACAAAGGATTTTTGACGCATGTCAAAGAAAGCCTGGTATGGTCCTGTTAGTAAATGAGGGATTAGCAATGTTATTGGGACCACACACACACACACACACACACCCACACTGTACAATATCATCCATATTGGCACCCCAGACAACATGTATAGCTTAGCTCGTAGTAAAAAGCATTCATTGTGATTTGTCTTGGGTCGTTCTGTGTGGCGTGGTCAAGGGTGGATCTTACCAGTTCCCTTAACCCATTCTGAACGGGAACCCGTTTTGGTGTTGGCATCATGTTATGCTTTAGCTATTTAAAAATAGCAGATCTACAAGCTCATAGCGCGCCACCGAGTGGCGCGCTACGAGCTTGTAGGTCTGCTATTTTTGATAAATCGAAGAACGTCTGACATTTTTTAGAATCTGATCTCAGGTCAGAATGGGTTAATCAGACTCGGTGTGTGTGTCCAGTGGAAACCTCGTATGAATCTGATCTCGGGTCAGAATGGGTTAAAGATGTTTGTCCTTTCTGCCAAACCATGACTGGGTCCAAATCTTGCTCTTATTATATTTTTTTCTTCTCAATTTTCTTGCATTCGCACAATGTTGTAGATTGAATTCAACTCTCACAGTGATTACCAACATTTTACTTCTCCCCCCCCCCCCCCCCCCCCCCCCTTTGCATACTATACCATGTAATATGCACATACTAAGTTGGCCAAAGACAAAAGTACAATGGAACAAAAAAATAATCATGGGTGCCACGAAGTGTTTGAAAGACTTTTTTGTCTTTCACAGTTACAGTATATAATTTGAGGGGGAGGCAACATTGTTACAAATGTCAACAACAACAAAAAAAACGTTACAGAATTGGGCTCAACAAACCAGAATTTAGTTTTTTTTTTATATATATATATATATATATAATTAATGATGTACATAGCCTTTCACCTCTTTTCATCCATTCAGTTATATATCATTCAGCAGCGTTTACAAAATGATACACAGGCCTTTAAGCTCTTATTAATTAAATGTCAGCAATTGCACATTATTATGGCAATGATGAAACAATTTTGGCTGAAGGATCCTCATTGGAATGGCCCCCTGCCCTTGACCAGCGAGGGCACCTCTATGTACATAATATAAATACTGAAAAAAAATTGGTGAAGTTATGTTTTATATTGTTTTAGCCAGTTGACATTTGTGTGTGGTATTAAAAGCAATGAACACAATAAATGTAATAAAATTGTGAAATAAAGTTGAATAAAAGAATTAAAAATGTGCGTTGGTGGATTCTGCTAGCCTACTCTGTAGGGCCTTTTTTTTCTTTTATCTGGTAAAGATGCCCCCTGGTGGTGTGTGGTAGGAGTGTAGGGTTGTACCCCTATGGTTGTACCGCGTCTAGGACACGTGCTGCGACTGTTCTGTAGATAGAATTGTCTAGATAAAGAAAACTGACCACCATGCACTGACGAGGCTGACTTTCTCCATCGCCTACTATCGTTTGTCCAGGACGGTATAGATAGAGGCTGAGCTCTGCGTAATGAATGAATCATTAATCTCATTTGTCCAACAGTGTTGGGTCGAGTTTCACTGCAGGCACAACGGGTTCTTCAAACGGGCTCGTTTATATCCTGCCACAGATGGGTAAGTGAAGTGCATCTTCTGGACTGGACCGAATATTTGCCAATTATAAAGTTGGACTGATTTAAGTGATTACTGATTATATAGGCACGTTTTGACAGCTTTGTACTAAATCTCTCTTTTTTTTGTGGAGGAATGACGTTTACGTTTGTAGCTTTGTTTTGAGATATCTGAATTTCAGGTGATCACCGTTCACCACCAAGTTACCCAGAAACGTCTAAAATGTGGATCATTATAAGTTATTTTGCGTTTAAATACCGAACCTGCGGCAGTGCATGATGCAATTGCAATCTGGTTATGTTTGTGGTGATGATAATCAATTGGCAACTCTTCAAACATGGTGAAATGTGAGTTATCACCAGTTATGTGACAAGCCTAAAAAAAACCATGATTTCGAAACACTATCCGAAACCTGCTCTTTTCTGTGTGGTGTACGTCACGTGCATTCGATAGAATTTTAACACCTTTCCAGTTTCCGTCACTTTAATAGATCATAACACGCTTTCCTCTCGCTTCTCTTGCGGTTGAAGTATGGCTACACCCTCCTCCCCCCAGCTGGCCCTGCAGGGCCAACAAGAGACCAAACCAACACTGGTTAGTGCCCTAAAAAAGTTATTGCAGATTGTCTTAAGTCGGGTTAAAAGGCCTATAAAACAAAGTTGTGTTATGTTTACTGACTGTGTTTTACTGCTGCTGCTATAATCTGACAGTCCTGTATGTATGTCTTGTTGTTGTGCATCTTGTCTGTTGTAGGTGATGAAGGTAGAATGTCCCACAGTGCCTCCCCTCTCTCTGCCTCACTATACTGAAGTGGAATCCAGCCTCACGGCCCCACACGACAGCTACCACAGCTTGGGCCACTGTCTTCGAAACAACACATTTCCAGGTTTACTATATCTTATTGTATATAAGCTTTTAAATCAGCCATGATTAATAATGATGATGTGTCCTGCTGTCCCAAAAGAAGAGCTGAGGGCTCCATTGAATAACAGAAATGTGGCAGCTTTGTTGACTGGAAGAAGTGATCCATATAATCTTTGACAACTAGACAACTAGGCTGTGTTGCCTCTACCCAGGGCTAGACAACTACTAAACTAGGCTGTGTTGCCTATAACCAAGGCTAGACAACTAGTCTGTGTTGCCTCTACCCAGGGCTGCATGAAGAGGTGAAGATGCAGGCATTTATTATTTGCATTATTTGCAATATAACATTTTCAGGAAATTAAGAAAACCGTATTTGAAAACAAATGTAAGCAATGCTGCCTCATCAAAGTTTGGTGTTGTGACTTTAAATATTGTCAATTGTTTCTATGAGCGGAGGATTGAGCGTTATTGTGTTTATTGATTTAGATTATGTTCTCAATCTACCGTATTTAGGTACAGTAGGTACAGCTTTTAGCCACAAGCCTGAAAAAAAAAAAAAAACATTGAACAAGTACAATAAAATGCCCTGTAGCTGAAACTGAACCCACTTTCCCTGTTGAATTATTCATGTCTGGTTGTTTTCCATGTGTGTTCTTTTCAGGGTGTACTTGTCACTTATCTTAATTACCTTTTTGTACTTATGGTAAAGGTTTTGGTTTGTTCACATCACTCTTGTTTTAAAAAAAGCACTTTGGAATGCCCTTGTATCAGGAGATTCAGGACGTAAGGAAGTCAGATCAGATTAATGTCGAATCTGGGAATATATTTCTTACCAATAACTTTCTTCACCAATGTGTTTGTAAAGGTCACCACCACCAAAGGGGAAATGTTGACAGCTGCTGAAAGTTGGGGTACCATCATAACTGACTTTTACAGAGTTTTTCTATATTGCAGTATTGAACATTCAAGTACTTTTTCCACCAATGTCCTCCGTCCCCTGGGTCTGTCTGTCTTCCATCTGCAGGTTCCTCTGTGAGGTGGACGTCCCAGACACAGACCCACAGCTCTGCTATCTGTCTGTCTTCCATCTGCAGGTTCCTCTGTGGCGTGGACGTCCCAGACACAGACCCACAGCTCTGTTATCTGTCTGTCTTCCATCTGCAGGTTCCTCTGTGACCTGGACGTCCCAGACACAGACCCACAGCTCTATCTGTCTGTCTTCCATCTGCAGGTTCCTCTGTGAGGTGGACGTCCCAGACACAGACCCACAGCTCTGCTATCTGTCTGTCTTCCATCTGCAGGTTCCTCTGTGGCGTGGACGTCCCAGACACAGACCCACAGCTCTGCTGTCTGTCTGTCTTCCATCTGCAGGTTCCTCTGTGGCGTGGACGTCCCAGACACAGACCCACAGCTCTGCTATCTGTCTGTCTTCCATCTGCAGGTTCCTCTGTGGCGTGGACGTCCCAGACACAGACCCACAGCTCTGTTATCTGTCTGTCTTCCATCTGCAGGTTCCTCTGTGACCTGGACGTCCCAGACACAGACCCACAGCTCTGCTATCTGTCTGTCTTCCATCTGCAGGTTCCTCTGTGAGGTGGACGTCCCAGACACAGACCCACAGCTCTGCTATCTGTCTGTCTTCCATCTGCAGGTTCCTCTGTGAGGTGGACGTCCCAGACACAGACCCACAGCTCTGCTATCTGTCTGTCTTCCATCTGCAGGTTCCTCTGTGAGGTGGACGTCCCATGAGACACAGACCCACAGCTCTGCTATCTGTCTGTCTTCCATCTGCAGGTTCCTCTGTGACCTGGACGTCCCATGAGACACAGACCCACAGCTCTGCTATCTGTCTGTCTTCCATCTGCAGGTTCCTCTGTGGCGTGGACGTCCCAGGCCAAGGCATCCTACGTCAGGCACTCTCTGCCCGCCCCAGACCCAGACACAGACCCACAGCTCTGGCACGGACGCAGAACGAATGAAATGAGTGAGTCATAATTATGGAACCATGTGACCCATGTGTCAGTGTCAGTCATATGGAACCATGTGACCCATGTGTCAGTGTCAGTCATATGGAACCATGTGACCCATGTGTCAGTGTCAGTCATATGGAACCATGTGACCCATGTGTCAGTGTCAGTCATATGGAACCATGTGACTCATGTGTCAGTGTCCGACCGTAACCCCCCATTAAGACCGGAGTCTACATCTACAAAATGTTTTCCAAATCCTGACTGTTTTCTGAAAAGAATGTGTGTACCGTGGTGCACTGGTGCGTAAAAATATTTCAGTAAAAAAACGTTCACTGTGACATAATATATTCAACAACGATTTGCACACACACTTTCACAATTTCCCAAAAATAGCAGATCTACATTCTACAAGCTCGTATAGCACGGCACTATGAGCTTGTAGATCTGCTATTTTTCAGCAGCTAAAGTTTTAAATTGCTATTGGCTATATAAGCTCCTCGTGAGAGTCAGACCTCATAGCTTTCCGTACGAGACAGGATAGTTGGCATTACAACAACCCAGATATTCTCAGCGATACCTGGCTGTTTGTAGTTGTATGTATAATAGAGTCAAAGTTGTATGATTTGTCACAAACGTTACCACAGTGAAATTTGTTCTCCGCATTTGACCTCCATCTCTTGGAGCGGTGAGCTGCAGCCAAGGAGCGGTGAGCTGCAGCCGTGTGCCGCGTTCGGGAATCATTTGATTAGTAGATTTGACCCCCGATCCAACCCTTTGATGATGCTGAGTGTCAAGCAGGGCGGCACTGCAGGGTCCCATTTTTACAGTCTTTGGTATGACCCGGCCGGGGATCGAACCACCGACCTCCCATTTTCAGGGCGGACACTCTAACCACAAGGTCACTGAGCTGGTCACACTATAACGCCCTCTAAAACGAGATGCTGCATCTCAAAGGGCCGACCTCTCAATACAACTCTTTCAAAAAATAAATACATATTTAGCCACTTGTTCGAATGCCCCCGCCCCCAGCAAATGAAAACAAAAATAACAGTCACCTTTTACTTTCTCTAATAAATAACAACCTAAAAAATGAACCTTGGTTGGAGAAAAAATAACTAAAGTTGTCCCTTTTATGTGATTCTGTCGTCTGGCCCCTCTGTTCTCTGCTCTGCTCTGACATGGATGTTATACATTATCAGACTCGCATGTCATTTTGTCATGTTTTTGTCATGTCTCGTCTGTGTGTCGTTACTGTCGTAGTGCAATGGACAGAGAGGAACATCGTGAACCAGAAGCTGAACAAGATGCTGAAAGAAATGGAAAACACAAAATGAGGTGCTGCTTCCTACCCCTGACCACAGCACGCACGCACGCACGCACGCACGCACGCACGCACGCATGCCCGCACGCACGCACGCACACACACACACACACACGGTCGCACGCACACACAGACTTACTGACGCGTCTCTATATGCACATGCATATACTAGTCCATGTACTCTCTCTGTGACAACCACACCTACACACACATGCACGTGCACTGCACACATACCACCAAGGACCGTAGAATTAACCTTCACTTGTATTTCTTTAAAAAACATGTTATGATGGAATGACAAGTGCTTTACTCTAGACCAGAAAGCACGCTGTCTGGGCCAGGCTACCCGCCCCTCTAGACCAGAAAGCACGCTGGCTGGGCCAGGCTACCCTACCCGCCCCTCTAGACCAGAAAGCACGCTGTCTGGACCAGGCTACCCGCCCCTCTAGAACAGAAAGCACGCTGTCTGGGCCAGGCTACCCGCCCCTCTAGACCAGAAAGCACGCTGTCTGGGCCAGGCTACCCGCCCCTCTAGACCAGAAAGCACGCTGTCTGGGCCAGACTACCCGCCCCTCTAGACCAGAAAGCACGCTGTCTGGGCCAGGCTACCCGCCCCTCTAGACCAGAAAGCACGCTGTCTGGGCCAGACTACCCGCCCCTCTAGAACAGAAAGCACGCTGGCTGGGCCAGGCTACCCGCCCCTCTAGACCAGAAAGCACGCTGTCTGGGCCAGGCTACCCGCCCCTCTAGACCAGAAAGCACGCTGGCTGGGCCAGGCTACCCGCCCCTCTAGACCAGAAAGCACGCTGTCTGGGCCAGGCTACCCGCCCCTCTAGACCAGAAAGCATTCTGTCTGGGTCAGGCTACCCGCCCCTCTAGACCAGAAAGCATTCTGTCTGGGCCAGGCTACCCGCCCCTCTAGACCAGAAAGCACGCTGTCTGGGCCAGACTACCCGCCCCTCTAGACCAGAAAGCACGCTGTCTGGGCCAGGCTACCCGCCCCTCTAGACCAGAAAGCACGCTGGCTGGGCCAGGCTACCCGCCCCTCTAGACCAGAAAGCATTGTTTTGTTCCTGAGTTTACAATTTTTTTAAAATTTACAATTTAAGCATTTATCAGACGCTCTTAATCCAGAGCGATTTACGAACAAGAACAACAAACAAGAACAGAAAACATGGTAAATACATCAAATACATAAAAATAGTCATCATGAATCATACGTAAGCTACGTAAACAGTGGAATATCTATATTATGAAACTATGCGTATACACTAAAGAATTCTATGTCTACATAGAATGCTATTTGAGTTACATACTGTAAATCCAGCCTATGCATACGCCTGTACGGTAGTCGAGGCTAGGGCAAGTGCTACGGCAAGCGTTGTGGGCTTAGATGGAGAGGTGGGTTTTCAGACTACGGTGGGAGAGTCTGCTTCCAATGGGAAGTGCATTCCATAGTTTTGGAGCCAGAAGGGAGAAGAGTTTGTGACGTATTATATGGAGCATCGTCACAGAGCTTTTTGTGAAGGTACTTCCTCCCTGCGTCGGCTGATCTGAGCGCGTGGGAGGGTTTGTAAGGTCCGATCAGACTTGTAAGATATGGGGGTGCCATACCTTTGGTTGCTTTGAAGGCTATAGCGTCAGAGTTTTGTACTCTGTGCGGGCCAATGGAGGGAGTGGAGATGCCAGAAAAGGGGGAAAGACATGCGAGAACTTTGGCTAGTTGTGTGTTATCGTGTGGGGAGACATGTTGTGTTGTGTGGAGGCATGTTGTGTGTTATCGTGTGGGGAGACATGTTGTGTCGTGTGGAGGCATGTTGTCGTCTGTAGGCAGAGAAGCGAGGCCCACATGGCAGCATCACTGCCGTGGTTTCAACAGAAACCACTGAAACTGTCTCCATACCTGCAGCCTTCTGTTCCCCGTCGAGTCAGACCGATAATGGCTGTTATTATCTGTAGTAGTAATCTGGTGTGAGAGAGGAGGAGGTGGTTTGAAGTAGGGGGAGACATGTTGTGTTGTGTGGAGGCATGTTGTGTGTTATCGTGTGGGGAGACATGTTGTGTCGTGTGGAGGCATGTTGTCGTCTGTAGGCAGAGAAGCGAGGCCCACATGGCAGCATCACTGCCGTGGTTTCAACAGAAACCACTGAAACTGTCTCCATACCTGCAGCCTTCTGTTCCCCGTCGAGTCAGACCGATAATGGCTGTTATTATCTGTAGTAGTAATCTGGTGTGAGAGAGGAGGAGGTGGTTTGAAGTAGGAGACATCTGAGTCGTCTGACTCCACATTAAAAAGATAAACTGTCATCAACCCAACGTATGCCGAGAGATGTTCATTCAATGATGACTGACACAGATATGCTTACAGACATAGTGAGGCCTTTCTTTTAGTTTTTTACTCTGAGCAGTGTACCGCCTACAGTATAGCTTACATTTCACAATGTAGGAAAATGTCATGTTGAATGTAGAATGATGTTGAAATCCTTTATAGTTGATGTACGATAATAAGTGACAATACATCTGAAGATGTCGCCTCGCTTGTATCACCATAGCCTCTCTTACATTGTGTAGATTATAGACTAGTTCTCAGTGTGAATGTAAGGCTGTGAAAATAATATGTTTAACTGTCAATATTGTTCACAAGGATGCAGGATGTATATGCAAATGATGTGACCAGACCAGCCAGTGTTTATTTTGTCGACTGAAACTGTGATGAAAAATACTGTCGAAAAACTAGGCCATGATGACTAAAACTATGACTAAATATACTGATGGAGGGGAAAGGAACTGTTTGGAATAACGTGTTCCTTCCACGCGCTATACGTCCAACCAGTGAAACTCCCCCCTGTCAGGTGTAAAGGAGCAACTTGGACACTCAGGCATGAAGGAAGCATGAGTTCAAGTCCGTTGCTCTCCCCTTGTCCCCCATATATGGGGGACTATAGTTGGTCTCCCCTTGTCCCCCATATATGGGGACTATAGTTGGTCTCCCCTTGTCCCCCATATATGGGGACTAGGTTGGTCTCCCCTTGTCCCCCATATATGGGGGACTATAGTTGGTCTCCCCTTGTCCCCCATATATGGGGGACTATAGTTGGTCTCCCCTTGTCCCCCATATATGGGGACTAGGTTGGTCTCCCCTTGTCCCCAATATATGGGGACTATGTTGGTGGAGGGTGTGTAGAGCCCAGGATCACATTAGATGATTGACACAGGGGTGAAAAATGGGTTACAAAATCGTGGGATAAAAAAAATATTAAAAAAATAAATATACTGATAATTTCATCAACTCGACTACATGTTAGGGAAGGACTAGTGGAGAAGGGATCGTTTTAGGTTTGGTTGTGCTCGGGTTGTTTTTAAGAAATCGCTTTCCGATTTCTCGCTTCTCGCTTTCCGATTTCTCGCTTTCCGATTTCGGACCCCAGACCTACAAGCTCATAGCGCGCCACCGAGTGGCGCGCTATGAGCTTGTAGGTCTGCTATTTTTGTAAAAATCGAAGAACGACTGACATTTGATCTCAGGTCAGAATGGTTATAATCAGACCTAGTGTGTGTCCAGTGGAAACCTCGTATGAATCTGATCTCAGGTCAGAATGGGTTTAAAACCGAACTAAAACCATTCAAGAGACTATATGACTAAATGTTTTCTGTCAAAAACAACACTGATCTTTTGTTGTTCACATCTCCCCCCCCCCCCCCCCCCCCCCCCCCCCGCCTGCGTCATCACTGTGGTCTGTTTCTTCTTGTCGTTCAGGAACAGACTGTGAGCGTTCGGGCACCGCAGAACTGTGTCAACTACACCTCCTTTTTTCTCTCTCTCTCTCTTCCTCACCTCCGCTCTCTATCGGCGCCCTTCCCCCACCCCCCCCCCCCCCCCCCCCCTCCTCGTCTGTTGTTGTTACAATTTACAATTTAGGCATTTATCAGACGCTCTTAATCCAGAGCGACTTACATTAAGCAAGAACAAACAAAAAAGCATGGAAATACGGTACATCACATAAAAACATTTATCATGAAACATGCGTAAGCTAAGAAAGTAACAGTGGAATATCACACTAAACCCAAGCGTTTAGGTTTTAAACAGTTTTAAACACATCATTTGTATAACACTTTTTAAACGTGTCACAGTGTTTAGATTATAAACAGAAGGACATGTTTAATCCCTGTAACACTTTTAAACACGTGTTTGAACGTGTTTAGTTTTTACAATCAAAGTCAGTCATATTATATATAGGTGTTTAGAATTCAAACACTAGGTGTTCTCGTGAGGTGTTTGAGTGAACTCGTGTTCTACTGATTGTATGAATATTAATAAACATTCGGCATTTTATTATTACACACATGGTGTTTAGGTTTAAACGTGTCACATGTTCCAGGGATTTACAGTGTTATATACAGTTGTTTCCGAAGTTGGCATGTGGTGATTTAATAATCATGTGGAGATATAATAATCCTGTGGTGATATAATCAATTCAGTTCAATTCAAAGGGCTTTATTGACATGAGAAAACATACGTTTACATTGCCCAAAGCAGAAAGAACAATACAGCAATACAGCGATACAATCAAAACAAAAATGATGTACATTTGAAGGTCAGAATCTTCAATAGATCAAATTCTATATGTACCTATGTATCTCTATAATCATGTGGTGATATAATCATGTGGTGATATAATCATAATCGTGTGGTGATATTATATTCACTACCATTTGCTCATTAAAAAAAGCAGAGCGCATAACCCTCTAAGACCCAGCGTTGCTTTTTAGCAACAATTCTATTTTAATTAATTACTAAAAAAAAAAAATCTGTTCTTTTTTCACCTAAACGTCATCAGTGATGTTCATTGCAATGCCATTTCAATGCCATTGGTCATGATATTTGCATATAAATACCCCCCACAGAGGCTGAAATTCACACAAATTGAAAATGTCTGGACTCTTTTGAATTTTTTTTAACCTAAGACTTTTGACCTTTACCCTAATAAAAGTAGGTAAAATAATTGTAATATATGGTTTTTTTGTGATCATTAGAATGTCTAGAACATGTTTTATTCATTATTGTGAAAGATATCCCCCAAATGTAAATTATTAATTTATTATATTATAATATAATTATTATATAATTATTATAAATCTTTCATCAAACTTTTTTTTTAACATATTTTTTTAGTCTCAGTCCTAGTAGTACAAAGTAGTAGTAAGGTTGAAATCTATTTTTTGCAAGTAGAAATTAATGCGGGTCTTAGAGCGCATAAGAGTGAAACATACTGACAGAGGAAGGGGGGGGGTGGTAGGAGCTAGGGGGGGGGGGGGGTGGGGCTTAGGGGGGGGGTGGGGGGGGGGGGGGGTTAGAAGAACACTCATACAGTTCATTGAACAGGAAATCAGAGCAGAAGAACCAGAAGGGAAGAAAACAGTACAGTAATGACTCAGGAGGACACCTGCTGTAGGAGACGCGCGCTGACTGGAGTCTTATACGTGGACAGAACAAATCCAACGGGGTAGGGTACTTATTATATTTATTTATTATTAGTATTTATTGTTCTTGTTTGTTAGATTTTGTGTCCTTGATGCATTTCACTGGGCTATATACTGTTAAACATTTAGGACTGAGACGAATAAAAAAAGTTTTAAAAAAAAGAAGTCTTCTAAATCCTAAAAAACTGTTTCAGGGTCAGGGACACCTGTTCATGTAATGTTCTATATTAATATCTATGTGTGGAACGCAGTGAGAGCAGATTGTTCATGTAATGTTCTATATTAATATCTATGTGTGGAACGCAGTGAGAGCAGATTGTTCATGTAATGTTCTATATTAATATCTATGTGTGGAACGCAGTGAGAGCAGATTGTTCATGTAATGTTCTATATTAATATCTATGTGTGGAACGCAGTGAGAGCAGATTGTTCATGTAATGTTCTATATTAATATCTATGTGTGGAACCCACTGAGAGCAGATTGTTCATGTAATGTTCTATATTAATATCTATGTGTGGAACCCACTGAGAGCAGATTGTTCATGTAATGTTCTATATTAATATCTATGTGTGGAACCCACTGAGAGCAGATTGTTCATGTAATGTTCTATATTCACTTGCCTCCTCCTGTTAATTAAACAGTTAATTAAACTGTTAACGCGGCTACGTCGACGCTTGGCTTTGGAGAGCTGTCACGCAGCGTATTATAAGAAGATACGACATACATGACCTATTATAACGACATACATGACCTATTATAACGACATACATGACCTATTATAACGACATACATGACCTATTATAACGACACGCAGCTTATTATAGGAACAACAAGCGGTGAAGACAATCGTGTGAGAGTTGAGTATTTGGGCTCTTCATGCCAGCATCAAGCTTTTGTTTGAGTTTTTCTATCTGCTGTTTTTAAGTAATAATAATAATAATAATAGGATTTTATTTATAATGCACTTTACATTCAACAGAAAGTGCTACAATAGGCAAATGCATGAAAAGAAGGAACATCACACGATTAAAAAAAATCTAGGGAAACAAAACAATTTGGACAATTTGGGCATTAATCCATTTTGAACGGGAATCGGGAATGTTGGCATCATGTCATGCTTTAGCTATTTAAAAATAGCAGATCTGCTATTTTTGAAAAATCGAAGAACGACTGACATTTTTAGAATCTGATCTCAGGTCAGAATGGGTTAATCAGACCAGTGTGTGTCCACAGTGGAAACCTCGTATGAATCTGATCTCGGGTCAGAATGGGTTAAGGTCGAGAGGTAAAAAAGAAAGCCTTGATTGTAGTAGTAATGCTTAATCTGCTAAATTACTTTACAGTGTTTTCTTTTAGAGGAAACTAATTGTTTAATTTTTTCCCAACATGTATCTTTCTGTTCTCATCTCCTCAGTTTATTCACCCCCTTGAAATGACAGTGTGTCCCGGGTGTGGTGGGTGGTGTGTGTGTGGGTGTGGGTGGTGTGTGCGTGCGTGTGCGTGTGCGGGTGTGGGTGGTGTGTGTGTGTGTGTGTGTGCGTGCACACGTGTGTGCTAGACAGTAAAATGTACTGTATACATGTACAGTATGTGTATATGCACTGCATTTACCGTAAGCACTCAGCGGATATATATATTTCCAGGAAACCTTTTTTACTGCTATAGTTGCATGACATCCCAGTGTTGAATGATTTTGACAGCAGATTTGGATTCGGTTTTTTTTAATAGTTTTCATTTAGTGTTATAGTCACTGTAAAGTGACCTGTACTGTACCATTGACCTGTACCAGTGTACTGTACCAGTGTCCTTGGAAAATATTTACCTGTTTTGCTCATTTCATATTTAAGTCCCTATTAAAGTCCGTTCCGTTGCGTCCTTTTCGTTATAGTTCCTCCTAGGCACATAGGAAGCCGTTGCCATGGAGTTCCTGTGGTGGTCGTTGCATTTCCTGGCGTTTCTGTTCTCGGCAGACTCAGTCCACTCTCACAACAACACCCTCCCAGGTACTAGTCCAGACTCAGCCCACTCTCACAACAACACCCTCCCAGGTACTAGTCCAAACTCAGCCCACTCTCACAACAACACCCTCCCAGGTACTAGTCCAAACTCAGTCCACTCTCACAACAACACCCTCCCAGGTACTAGTCCACACTCAGTCCACTCTCACAACAACACCCTCCCAGGTACTAGTCCAAACTCAGCCCACTCTCACAACAACACCCTCCCAGGTACTAGTCCAAACTCAGCCCACTCTCACAACAACACCCTCCCAGGTACTAGTCCAAACTCAGCCCACTCTCACAACAACACCCTCCCAGGTACTAGTCCAAACTCAGTCCACTCTCACAACAACACCCTCCCAGGTACTAGTCCAGACTCAGTCCACTCTCACAACAACACCCTCCCAGGTACTAGTCCAGACTCAGTCCACTCTCACAACAACACCCTCCCAGGTACTAGTCCAAACTCAGTCCACTCTCACAACAACACCCTCCCAGGTACTAGTCCAAACTCAGCCCACTCTCACAACAACACCCTCCCAGGTACTAGTCCAAACTCAGTCCACTCTCACAACAACACCCTCCCAGGTACTAGTCCAGACTCAGTCCACTCTCACAACAACACCCTCCCAGGTACTAGTCCAGACTCAGTCCACTCTCACAACAACACCCTCCCAGGTACTAGTCCAAACTCAGTCCACTCTCACAACAACACCCTCCCAGGTACTAGTCCAAACTCAGCCCACTCTCACAACAACACCCTCCCAGGTACTAGTCCAAACTCAGCCCACTCTCACAACAACACCCTCCCAGGTACTAGTCCAAACTCAGTCCACTCTCACAACAACACCCTCCCAGGTACTAGTCCAAACTCAGCCCACTCTCACAACAACACCCTCCCAGGTACTAGTCCAAACTCAGCCCACTCTCACAACAACACCCTCCCAGGTACTAGTCCAAACTCAGTCCACTCTCACAACAACACCCTCCCAGGTACTAGTCCAGACTCAGTCCACTCTCACAACAACACCCTCCCAGGTACTAGTCCAAACTCAGTCCACTCTCACAACAACACCCTCCCAGGTACTAGTCCAAACTCAGTCCACTCTCACAACAACACCCTCCCAGGTACTATAGTCCAAACTCAGCCCACTCTCACAACAACACCCTCCCAGGTACTAGTCCAAACTCAGCCCACTCTCACAACAACACCCTCCCAGGTACTAGTCCAAACTCAGCCCACTCTCACAACAACACCCTCCCAGGTACTAGTCCAGACTCAGTCCACTCTCACAACAACACCCTCCCAGGTACTAGTCCAAACTCAGCCCACTCTCACAACAACACCCTCCCAGGTACTAGTCCAAACTCAGTCCACTCTCACAACAACACCCTCCCAGGTACTAGTCCACGGACGTTGTTTTATATTGGTTTTTTATAGTCGACGATTGGATGTCTGAATAATTTGTTCTATATTCAGCTCCGTTCTCTGTCTCTGTCTCTGTCTCTGTCTCTGTCTCTGTCTCTGTCTCTCTGTCTCTCTGTCTCTTTCTCTCTCTCTCTCTCTCTCTCTCTCTCTCTCTCTCTCTGTCTCTCTCTCTCTGTCTCTGTCTCTGTCTCTCTCTGTCTCTGTCTGTCTCTCTCTGTCTCTCTCTCTCTCTCTCTGTCTCTCTCTCTCTGTCTCTGTCTCTGTCTCTCTCTCTCTGTCTCTCTCTCTGTCTCTCTGTCTCTCTGTCTCTCTGTCTCTCTCTCTCTCTCTCTCTCTCTGTCTCTCTCTCTCTCTCTCTCTCTCTCTCTCTCTCTGTCTCTGTCTCTGTCTCTCTCTGTCTCTGTCTGTCTCTCTCTGTCTCTCTCTCTCTCTCTCTCTCTCTCTCTCTCTCTGTCTCTCTCTCTGTCTCTGTCTCTGTCTCTGTCTCTCTCTCTCTCTCTCTCTCTGTCTCTCTCTCTGCTGCTGTCTGTGCTCTTGAAGGACTGTCGTGTGTGAACGACTTCGTGAACAACGTCAGCTGTGGGTGGAGCGTCTCTGAGGCCGACCCAGGAGACTGTTGGCTCCTCGGAACCAAGCAGTACTACCAGCACGTTACGGACTCTGAGCGCCACGTCACGTAAGGACCCTGTAGCTGTCATGCTGCCCCTTCATTACTGCACATAATAGTTGGAAAATTGTTGTTCATCTATTTGTTATAATAAACAAAGTATTCTAAACAGCCAAAATGTGAATTACATGACTAATGACTCCAATATTTAGTTTTAGTTTTTTTTATTTTGTCTTCTGATTTTGTATTTTGTTTTATTTTTAACAATATATTTATTGCATTTTTCTTTCTTTTTTTGACAAACGGACAATACAACAAAACAATACATAATACAGACAATACAATTACTTAAAATGAAAAACAAAGAAAAACATACAATACATACATATATAAATACAGTATAATAAAATAAGGGCACTTACTGTAGAATGGTAACAACAACAGAGTCCTTATGGCCACCAGACCAAACAGCTGCAGTTCTGATTTTGTATTGGTGATGGCGGTCTTTATTGACTATGAAATTGAGGACTGTTACGGAATATGGAAATATATTGTAGGTAATAATATATCATAGGCTATATACACACACACACACACACACACACACACACACACACACACACACACACACACACACACACACACACACACACGCGCACACAAAATAACAACAATAAAAGCAACACCGTTATGTGACAAAGTATAAATTACTGTAGCTTCCCAGTAATGTGGTCAGAACTCAGCTGTTTGCATTGATTTGCATTCATTCATTCATTCATTCATTTATTCGTTCTCTAGGAGAAACTGTAAGCTAAAACAGGCCAGTGTTGGAGACTCAGTTCGAAGCTGCAGTTTTGTCTTTGAAAAGAAGTCACGCATACCGGTAAGTCACTATGCAACTACAGACTATTGTAAAAGGTCCTACCGGTAAGTCACTATGCAACTACAGACTATTGTAAAAGGTCCTACCGGTAAGTCACTATGCAACTACAGACTATTGTAAACGGTCCTAACAGTAAGTCACTATGCAACTACAGACTATTGTAAACGGTCCTAACAGTAAGTCACTATGCAACTACAGACTATTGTAAAAGGTCCTAACAGTAAGTCACTATGTAACTACAGACTATTGTAAAAGGTCCCGTAAGTCACTATGCAACTACAGACTAGTGTAAAAGGTCCCGTAAGTCACTATGCAACTACAGACTAGTGTAAAAGGTCCCGTAAATCACTATGCAACTACAGACTATTGTGTAAAAGGTCCTAACAGTAAGTCACTATGCAACTACAGACTATTGTAAAAGGTCCCGTAAGTCACTATGCAACTACAGACTATTGTGTAAAAGGTCCTAACAGTAAATCACTATGCAACTACAGACTATTGTAAAAGGTCCCGTAAGTCACTATGCAACTACAGACTATTGTGTAAAAGGTCCTAACAGAATGTCACTATGCAACTACAGACTAGTGTAAAAGGTCCTAACAGTAAGTCACTATGCAACTACAGACTAGTGTAAAAGGTCCTAACAGTAAGTCACTATGCAACTACAGACTAGTGTAAAAGGTCCTAACAGTAAGTCACTATGCAACTACAGACTATTGTAAAAGGTCCTAACAGTAAGTCACTATGCAACTACAGACTATTTTAAAAGGTCCTAACAGTAAGTCACTATGTAACTACAGACTATTGTAAAAGGTCCTAACAGTAAATCACTATGCAACTACAGACTATTTTAAAAGGTCCTAACAGTAAGTCACTATGCAACTACAGACTATTGTAAAAGGTCCTAACAGTAAATCACTATGCAACTACAGACTATTTTAAAAGGTGCTAACAGTAAATCACTATGTAACTACAGACTATTGTAAAAGGTCCTAACAGTAAGTCACTATGCAACTACAGACTATTGTAAAAGGTCCTAACAGTAAGTCACTATGCAACTACAGACTATTTTAAAAGGTCCTAACAGTAAGTCACTATGCAACTACAGACTATTTTAAAAGGTCCTAACAGTAAGTCACTATGCAACTACAGACTATTTTAAAAGGTCCTAACAGTAAGTCACTATGCAACTACAGACTATTTTAAAAGGTCCTAACAGTAAGTCACTATGCAACTACAGACTATTGTAAAAGGTCCTAACAGTAAATCACTATGCAACTACAGACTATTTTAAAAGGTCCTAACAGTAAGTAACTATGCAACTACAGACTATTGTAAAAGGTCCTAACAGTAAGTCACTATGCAACTACAGACTATTTTAAAAGGTCCTAACAGTAAGTCACTATGCAACTACAGACTATTGTAAAAGGTCCTAACAGTAAGTCACTATGCAACTACAGACTATTGTAAAAGGTCCTAACAGTAAGTCACTATGCAACTACAGACTATTGTAAAAGGTCCTAACAGTAAGTCACTATGCAACTACAGACTATTGTAAAAGGTCCTAACAGTAAGTCACTATGTAACTACAGACTATTGTAAAAGGTCCTAACAGTAAATCACTATGCAACTACAGACTATTTTAAAAGGTCCTAACAGTAAGTAACTATGCAACTACAGACTATTGTAAAAGGTCCTAACAGTAAGTCACTATGCAACTACAGACTATTTTAAAAGGTCCTAACAGTAAGTCACTATGCAACTACAGACTATTGTAAAAGGTCCTAACAGTAAGTCACTATGCAACTACAGACTATTGTAAAAGGTCCTAACAGTAAGTCACTATGCAACTACAGACTATTGTAAAAGGTCCTAACAGTAAGTCACTATGCAACTACAGACTATTGTAAAAGGTCCTAACAGTAAGTCACTATGTAACTACAGACTATTGTAAAAGGTCCTAACAGTAAGTCACTATGTAACTACAGACTATTTTAAAAGGTCCTAACAGTAAGTCACTATGTAACTACAGACTATTTTAAAAGGTCCTAACAGTAAGTCACTATGCAACTACAGACTATTTTAAAAGGTCCTAACAGTAAGTCACTATGCAACTACAGACTAGTGTAAAAGGTCCTAACAGTAAGTCACTATGCAACTACAGACTAGTGTAAAAGGTCCTAACAGTAAGTCACTATGCAACTACAGACTATTGTAAAAGGTCCTACCGGTAAGTCACTATGCAACTACAGACTATTGTAAAAGGTCCTAACGGTAAGTCACTATGCAACTACAGACTATTGTAAAAGGTCCTACCGGTAAGTCACTATGCAACTACAGACTATTGTAAAAGGTCCTAACAGTAAGTCACTATGCAACTACAGACTAGTGTAAAAGGTCCTAACAGTAAGTCACTATGCAACTACAGACTAGTGTAAAAGGTCCTAACAGTAAGTCACTATGCAACTACAGACTATTGTAAAAGGTCCTACCGGTAAATCACTATGCAACTACAGACTATTGTAAAAGGTCCTAACAGTAAGTCACTATGCAACTACAGACTAGTGTAAAAGGTCCTAACAGTAAGTCACTATGCAACTACAGACTATTGTGTAAAAGGTCCTAACAGTAAGTCACTATGCAACTACAGACTATTGTAAAAGGTCCTAACAGTAAGTCACTATGCAACTACAGACTAGTGTAAAAGGTCCTAACAGTAAGTCACTATGCAACTACAGACTATTGTGTAAAAGGTCACGTGCAATGCATAATGTGTGTCTGGACCAATATTGTCATTGGCTGTAAAATATGGACATGCTCCTTGTCTACGCAAATCTACGTTTGTTAAGAAACGATATATATATATTTTTTTCTTTTATATTATTTTTATCCCACGATTTTGTAACCCATTTTTCACCCCTGTGTCAATGATCTAATAATGTGATCCTGGGCTCTACACACCCTCCGGCAAACTTGAACTCATGCTTATTGCTTCCTTCATGCCTGAGGGTCCAAGTCGCTCCTTTTCACCTGACAGGGTGTTTTTGTTTTCATGCATTATGTTATACTTTAGCTATTGAAAAACAGCAGATCTACAAGCTCATAGCGCGGCACCGAGTGCAGCGCTACGAGCTTGTAGGTCTGCTATTTTTGAAAAATCGTGAAAATGTATAGTGCAAATAGCAAATCTTCGAATATACTTTCTTTTTCAGAGCGAACCGTTTTTAACTCAAATCTTTGCTTCTGCGGTTGGACCCTGGAACAGATGGAGGTCGGCGGCATATTACAGATATTTTTGGGGGTCCTTGACGTGAAAATGTTTTTTCAGAAAACTGTCTGGAAAAGGTTCCCCTATAAAGGGTCATCTTAGAGGGATGGATAGGGACGTACCTGTTGTGTTGTGTATATGTAATATACATGTACTGTTATGTATTTGTGATGTATTTTAAAGTATTGTTCCGTTCAGTGTGAGAGGACCCCAGTGGAAATAAGTCTTTGGACTTTACTGTGTAATCCTTGAATCGCTGATTATAATGTTGTATTATGATAGCTTTTCTAAATAAATCTAAAATGGTCTGCGGTCTAAATGTGTTCTCGTCTCCTCGGGCCTTCACCTTCTATGAGAGCATGCCTAAATGTGTTCTCGTCTCCTCAGGCCTTCACCTTCTATGAGAGCATGCCTAAATGTGTTCTCGTCTCCTCAGGCCTTCACCTTCTATGAGGTCTAAATGTGTTCTCGTCTCCTCAGGCCTTCACCTTCTATGAGGTCTAAATGTGTTCTCGTCTCCTCAGGCCTTCACCTTCTATGAGGTCTAAATGTGTTCTCGTCTCCTCAGGCCTTCACCTTCTATGAGGTCTAAATGTGTTCTCGTCTCCTCAGGCCTTCACCTTCTATGAGGTCTAAATGTGTTCTCGTCTCCTCAGGCCTTCACCTTCTATGAGAGCATGCCCAGCATCGAGGTTCAGTGTGACAACCGAACGGTGGACCAACTGACCCACTACAGGCCACAAGAACACAGTGAGTAGCCTACTGTACAGCCTACTGTACTGTACAGCCTACTGTACCTCATCATCAGTATTATGCTGTACTTTAATTTTGTTTCATTTACTTTAAGATACTTTGGGATTTTGTCTATTTTTGTCACTATCGTAATCGTAATGTAATGTCGTAATTGTATAGAGAAGGTCATTCTGATTGCGTCCGTGCGTGTGTGAGAGATGATAGAATAGTGGAACTCGTTGCAATAAAGCACAAATATCATGCATCCTCATGGATGTACATTCATCCTCATGGATGTACATTCATCCTCATGGATGTACGTTCATCCTCATGGATGTACGTTCATCCTCATGGATGTACATTCATCCTCATGGATGTACATTCATCCTCATGGATGTACGTTCATCCTCATGGATGTACGTTCATCCTCATGGATGTACGTTCATCCTCATGGATGTACGTTCATCCTCATGGATGTACATTCATCCTCATGGATGTACATTCATCCTCATGGATGTACATTCATCCTCATGGATGTACGTTCATCCTCATGGATGTACATTCATCCTCATGGATGTACGTTCATCCTCATGGATGTACATTCATCCTCATGGATGTACGTTCATCCTCATGGATGTACGTTCATCCTCATGGATGTACATTCATCCTCATGGATGTACATTCATCCTCATGGATGTACGTTCATCCTCATGGATGTACGTTCATCCTCATGGATGTACGTTCATCCTCATGGATGTACGTTCATCCTCATGGATGTACATTCATCCTCATGGATGTACGTTCATCCTCATGGATGTATACATTCATCCTCATGGATGTACATTCATCCTCATGGATGTACGTTCATCCTCATGGATGTATACATTCATCCTCATGGATGTACATTCATCCTCATGGATGTACGTTCATCCTCATGGATGTACGTTCATCCTCATGGATGTACATTCATCCTCATGGATGTACATTCATCCTCATGGATGTACGTACATCCTCATGGATGTACATTCATCCTCATGGATGTACGTTCATCCTCATGGATGTACATTCATCCTCATGGATGTACATTCATCCTCATGGATGTACATTCATCCTCATGGATGTACATTCATCCTCATGGATGTACATTCATCCTCATGGATGTACATTCATCCTCATGGATGTACATTCATCCTCATGGATGTACATTCATCCTCATGGATGTACGTTCATCCTCATGGATGTACGTTCATCCTCATGGATGTACGTTCATCCTCATGGATGTACATTCATCCTCATGGATGTACGTTCATCCTCATGGATGTACGTTCATCCTCATGGATGTACATTCATCCTCATGGATGTACGTTCATCCTCATGGATGTACATTCATCCTCATGGATGTACGTTCATCCTCATGGATGTACATTCATCCTCATGGATGTACGTTCATCCTCATGGATGTACGTTCATCCTCATGGATGTATACATTCATCCTCATGGATGTACATTCATCCTCATGGATGTACGTTCATCCTCATGGATGTACGTTCATCCTCATGGATGTACATTCATCCTCATGGATGTACGTTCATCCTCATGGATGTACGTTCATCCTCATGGATGTACGTTCATCCTCATGGATGTACGTTCATCCTCATGGATGTACGTTCATCCTCATGGATGTACGTTCATCCTCATGGATGTACGTTCATCCTCATGGATGTACGTTCCTGTCATTCCATCCATGTTTCAACTCTGTGATAACCATGAGGAAAGAGTCCGTATATTAGAGACAGGCTGCACCTTTGACCGCAGCCTAGAGGAAGCCTTTATGACCGTACCAACCACTTCTATACTGTACATACTGTACGTACATGTATGTACCATCTCAGAGCTGGGCTATATAGGTGCAGACTATTTGTCTTCATGCTGCTACTTTAAAACACATTTATATCTATAGATATAGATATAGGTATAAATATAGATAGACGCTGCTATATACTTTAAACCCCCTATAGATGAAGAACTGAGCCGACATGCCACATATTGTACAGCATGAATGAAAACACGTGCCATGATTTTGTAAATGTAACCTTTACTGTAACCTATATAATGTTTTTTGTGTCCAGCTTGTATGCATCTCCTTTGTGTGGACATAAATACATGGTTAAAATGTATGTGTGTGACGTGTGCGTGCGTGTGCGTGCGTGCGTGCGTGTGCGTGTGCGTGTGTGTGTGCGTGTGTGTGACGTGTGCGTGTGTGTGTGTGCGTGCGTGCGTGCGTGTGCGTGTGTGTGTGTGTGTGCGTGCGTGCGTGTGTGTGTGTGTGTGTGTGTGTGCGTGCGTGCGTGCGTGTGTGTGTGTGTGCGTACGTGCGTGCACAGTTAAGATGCATCCTCCCAGTCCCCCCACCGTCAGCTGTGGTGTGAACGAGACGGTGGTCGGTTGGGATCCGGGAGTTCCACGCTCAGCGCTCTTCGACCGCTTCCACTTCGAAGTCCAGATCAAACATCACCACCAAGCATGGGAGGTGTGTGTGTGTGTGTGACTGTGTGTGCTTGTGCGTGTGTGTGTGTGTGTGTGTGTGTGTGTGTGTGTGTGTGTGTGTGTGTGTACTGACATTGTACTAACCATAATACCTTAATTCTCTCAACGCTGGGCAGGACGTGCAGCCTCAGCCCACGCCAGAGCGAGCGCTGAAGATACCAGCGGCGGACGAGGAGGACGAGGCGGACGATGAGGAGGAGGAGGAGGCAGGACGGCGGGCAGGACGCTACCAGGCCAGGGTGAGGGTGAAGCCGGAGCCCGTCGGAACCGCCATGAACTCCTACTGGAGCGACTGGAGTCCCACGGCCTCCTGGGAGACGCCGCCAGCCCGGGGACCACGGCGTGGCGCGGCGCGGAGCAGAGGTGGACACGGCGAATACAGTAAGAACGTGATTTAACCCCCTCCTAAGAACGGGGGTCCTTGAGGGAGTTCCAGGGGGTTCCGGCCCGCAGCTAAATGATAGTTGTATAGGATTAGGAACCAAATGGACCCTTAAGGCTCATACATATAGTCTGGATTTCCGGTGGTGAGGTGACCACCGAACTACAACATGACGTCACTGAGGTGACCACCGAACTACAACATGACGTCACTGAGGTGACCACCGAACTACAACATGACGTCACTGAGCCGCCACAAACCACCGCCACCGCTCCAGCCCTTCTCTCTGTTTTTACTCACCACCACTCAACGTTATTTCAGCTCCGGTGGTCACCTCACCACCGGAGCGGTGGTGGTCACCTCACCACCGGAGCGGTGGTCACCTCACCACCGGAGCGGTGGTCACCTCACCACCGGAGCGGTGGTGGTCACCTCACCACCGGAGCGGTGGTGGTCACCTCACCACCGGAGCGGTGGTGGTCACCTCACCACCGGAGCGGTGGTGTCACCTCACCACCGGAGCGGTGTGGTCACCTCACCACCGGAGCGGTGTGGTCACCTCACCACCGGAGCGGTGGTCACCTCACCACCGGAGCGGTGGTGGTCACCTCACCACCGGAGCGGTGTGGTCACCTCACTACCGGAGCGGTGGTCACCTCACCACCGGAGCGGTGGTGGTCACCTCACCACCGGAGCGGTGGTGGTCACCTCACCACCGGAGCGGTGGTCACCTCACCACCGGAGCGGTGGTGGTCACCTCACCACCGGAGCGGTGGTCACCTCACCACCGGAGCGGTGGTGGTCACCTCACCACCGGAGCGGTGGTGGTCACCTCACCACCGGAGCGGTGGTCACCTCACCACCGGAGCGGTGGTCACCTCACCACCGGAGCGGTGGTCAGCTCACCACCGAAAATCCAGACTATGAATAGTCTGTAACTCAGAGAGTGTACAAATGGACACATATCTATATGACATATACATACATATCTATATGATATGATATGATATCTATATCTCTACATATCTATTATGGTGTGATCTGTTTTTAATGCAGTAGTTCCAGCTGGAGACGTGGTTTCCTGGTTACTGCCAGCCGGGCTTTCCTTCTGCACCGTCCTCACCGTCACCCTGATTGTTCTGTGCAAGGCTCGCTCAAACCCAGGGTCAGTATAGCTGCGTGTGTGTGTGTGTGCGTGTGTGTGCGTGCGCGTGTGTGTGTGTGTGTGCGTGCGTGTGCATGTTTGTCCATGCGTTCCAAGTATCTATGCACGCTTTTGTTTTCGTATGCGTATGTTTTCGTATGCGTATGTTTTCGTATGCGTATGTTTTCGTATGCGTATGTTTTCCTATGTGTATGTTTTCCTATGTGTATGTTTTCCTATGTTTTCCTATGTGTGTTTTCCTATGTGTATGTTTTCCTATGTTTTCCTATGTTTTCCTATGTTTTCCTATGTGTATATTTTCCTATGTGTATATTTTCCTATGTGTATATTTTCGTATGTTTTCCTATGTGTATGCGAGTGTGTATAAAAAACACAGACACTTTGTTTGAACAACCGTGTAAGCCAGTATATGTTTCTGATCCGTTCCGTTTCTTGCAGGCTTTGCAAAGGAACACCGGTCCCAGATCCATCCAAGTACTTCCACACGGCCCACCGCGGAAACCTTAAGGTATGATTCAGTTTGACCACAGCAAACTACGAGGAAACCTTAAAGGAGAATTCCATACTAAAAGGCTTTCTTACCTTTCTTTGTAGTTGTTACGTCCCCACCAAAGAGGTCCAGGTGTTATTTTGTGCAAAAGCTCCTTATTGGCTGTTTCCCCTACCATAAGCCCTAAATGAATTGCATTGAATTGAATGGGAATTGAATGGGGCTATGGGGTGTTGGGCTAATAAGCTTATTTCCATCGCTCAAAATGATAATTTCATTGTATATATCCTCTCTTCATAATGTAAATAATATCCCAAGCGGCACACTTTACTACTTCTTTCGATGGAAATAAGCGAACTAGCATAACACCCCATAGCCCCATTCAATTCCCATTCAATGCAATGCAATTCATTGAGGGCTTATGGTAGGGGAAATAGCCAATAAGGAGTTTTTGCACAAAAAAACACCTGGACCTCTTTGGTGGGGACGTAACAACTACAAATAAAGGTAAGAAAGATAAGAAAGCATTCTAGCATGGAATTCTCCTTTAGGGTATATGATTCAGTTTGACCACAGCAAACTAGGAGGAAACCTTAAAGGTATGATTCAGTTTGACCACAGCAAACTACGTCAAGCTTCTGTCATTTTAACACAAGCTGTTCATGACAGTGTGTTGTTTTCGTCGACGAATGCCATGACGAAAGATGTTCGTCGACTACCTTTTCCGCTGGTCGAAAACTAAATGGAAACTAAGCCATGATGACTATACAACTATGACTAAATATACTGTCGATTTAGTCAACAAATAAAAACATTTTTAGGAAGGGACTATAGTGGACAAGAGATCCAGTATAAGTCAATTTACAATTGGTTGCATGCTGAAAATAGCAGATCTACAAGCTCACAACGCGTCGCAGCACGAGCTTGTAGATCGGCTCTTTTCAGCAAGTGTGAAATCAGTCATTACGAGTTTTACGACGGCATCAAGGCCCGCCAAGACACATTTTAGTCGACTAAATCACCTGTAGATTTAGTCGACTAAAATCTTATGACATTTAGTTGACTTAAACTATAGATCACTAAAACATTCCGGGTGACTAAAATGTGACTGAAACTAAGTGACTATTCAACTATTCAAGAGACTAATGACTAAAACTAAAATCTTAACTTTGCTATATGGACAATGGCCCGGTTTCCCAAAGGACACATGGCGTAAGGTGTATGCTGTTGCAAATGCTCAGATGCCCTCTAGGCCGCACACAAGGTTCAAGGTTCAAGTTTATTTAGTGTCCCCGAAGGGCAAATTGGGTTGCAGCATAGACAGTACATTAAACAATGAATGAAACAGTACAAACAAACAAACAGTTCACAGAAGTCTGTGAACATAGACATTTCGTGCATAGATGTGCCTCAGGTCTACCATTCTGAAATTTAATGTAATAATATTTGGACAGCTGACAGTATAGGCTCTCTTTACTTAAAAAAAAGAAAGAAAAGAAACATAATATATATATATATATTTTTTTTTAAATTGGGGCGGCCATTAGAGACACAAGCCACGGACAAGACAGGTGTCTAGGTGTGAATGAGGCCTCACTCTCTCGTTCTCTCTCTCTCTCTCTCTCTCTCTCTCTCTCTCTCTCTCTCTCTCTCTCTCTCACAACCACAGTTTAACCAGTGAAGACACCAGGAAGTAACATCTGTAAGCAGGCCTATAGCCTCTTACCCGTATATCGTATCGTAGCATCGACGTCCCCCATCCACGTATCGTAGCATACGACAGGCCTATAGCCTCTTGCTGTGGTTTGACTGTTGCTTCTAATACCCAGGCCCCCCCAGATGCTGCGTTCACACGGGCTCAATGCAAAGATGCAAAGCATTCACAGCATATACTTTGTCGCTTTGTATCTGAAGTTGAAACCAGTTCAAGTTATTTGTAGCTTTGTATCTTTTTTTTAATACTGGTTTTTATTAGGCATTTTTTGTATGACAACATCAGAATATCATCGACAATGATAATGAGTAAGTTCAGTTATATGAGATGAAAAAAATGACAGGCAATGTAAATGTTCCACATACAATACATAATAGAAAAATACATATAAATGTGATAAACATGAAAAAACTAAAAAACAGTTAAACAATGACATGTGTGAACAGACAAACAAAACAGACAACAGGAACAGACACTCTTGCTCTCAAACTTTTCCAACATGTTGTTGTAAATTAAGTGAATTACAGACATTATTGTAGCTTTGTATCTTTGCGTCTTTTTTTGCAGCAGCTATACAAACGTCAGATTTGCTTTGGAGAATGAATGGTAAACCTCGCGCATCTGCCCGTGTGAACGCAGCAATTCTGCCAATCTGGCGTACATTTCCAATCAGTCGTTTGCTTCTAACTGTACGTTTTTCTAATTGATTTCAAGAGGTCGCACTTGACACAAAATGATGGCCCAGAACATGGGCCATCATGACTACCTTTTTTCACTGACGAAAACGACATGGAAACTCAATGAAAACTATGGCCCGTAGCACTTACCCCACCCCCCTTAGATAGCATTTCTGTAGACTTGGATAGCATTTGATAACAGACTTATAGCATGTTATGTAGACAGCATAAGTGCATTGTATGTAGTCATAGCACGTCATAGTACATATGTATAGCATAGTATAGTATAGATGTATAGTTTACATGTATAGTTTCATTATATATAGATATTCCACTGTTACTTTCTTAGCTTACGCATGTTTCATGATAAATGTTTTTATGTGATGTATTCCCATGCTTTTTTGTTCTTGCTTAATGTAAATCGCTCTGGATTAAGAGCGTCTGCTAAATGGCTAAATTGTAAATTGTACGGTATAACTGTATGTATGTGTAACCGCTCTTTTACAGGAGTGGCTGAATCCACAGGCGGCGCCCGAGTGCTACTTCTCCACGGTCCCGTCCTGCGACCACGTGTCCTCGGTGGTGATGGAGGTGTCTGACCACCTGGTCTCCTCCTCCCCCCCGTGCCTCTCCCCCCCCACCTCCCTCACAGCCACGCTCCCCCCTCTGCCCCTCAGTGGCCCCTCCTCCTCCTCCTGCTTCTCCAACGTGGTGCTCCATAACAAGGACTACTTCTCCTCTCCTGGCGCCGACCTCTGTCCCTGCCCGGCCCCTAGCTCCGACCTCTGTCCCTGCCCGGCCCCTAGCTCCGACCTCTGTCCCTGCCCGGCCCCTAGCTCCGACCTCTGTCCCTGCCCGGCCCCTAGCTCCGACCTCTGTCCCTGCCCGGCCCCTAGCTCCGACCTCTGTCCCTGCCCGGCCCCTAGCTCCGACCTCTGTCCCTGCCCGGCCCCTGGCTCCGACCTCTGTCCCTGCCCGGCCCCTGGCGCCGACCTCTGTCCCTGCCCGGCCCCTAGCGCCGACCTCTGTCCCTGCCCGGCCCCTAGCTCCGACCTCTGTCCCTGCCCGGCCCCTAGCTCCGACCTCTGTCCCTGCCCGGCCCCTAGCTCCGACCTCTGTCCCTGCCCGGCCCCTGGCTCCGACCTCTGTCCCTGCCCGGCCCCTAGCTCCGACCTCTGTCCCTGCCCGGCCCCTAGCTCCGACCTCTGTCCCTGCCCGGCCCCTAGCTCCGACCTCTGTCCCTGCCCGGCCCCTAGCTCCGACCTCTGTCCCTGCCCGGCCCCTAGCTCCGACCCCTGCCCCGTCTACTTCACCTACCAGGATGACTTCCTCCTCACGCCTCACAGTGCCTTCGAAGTTCACACCTTCAGCCTCACCCGTTGCCCCTCCCCTCCTGCCCTCTCCTCCTCCTCCTCCTCCTCCTCGCCCTACGAGGTGCTGTTGCGACGCGCGGCCAAGGCGTTGGCGCCGCCCCAGAGCCCGGACTCCGGCTTCGGCAGCACGAAAGATCAGGAGGACGAGGAGGAGGAGGAGGAGGAGGAGGAGGAGGAGGAGGAGGAAGAAGCCGACGACTACGACGGAGTAGAGTTTTCAGACGACGAGGAGGAGGAGGAGGAGGAGGAGCCCAGCGGCGGCACGACGCTCATTCTCCCTCTTCATCTCCGCTCGCCGCTCCTTTCCTCTCCTCCTCCTCCTCCTCCTCGTCCTCCTCCCATTCCCTCTCCGGTGCCCCCCCAGCCGGGGCAGGTCGGTGGTGGTGGTGGTGGTGGTGGCTACGTGGCCTGGCCCCCTGTGCCCGGTAACGCTGCAGGTACTTGGGGTTCCTCTGTGTCGGTGGAGCTGGAGAACCACCCCGGTACCACTGGGGGGTACCTGACCCTCAGGGACCTCCACAACACGGACAGGAACAAGTCCATCTGAGACACGCTCTCTGCAGCCGCCTCGTCGTTCAAATCAAATCAAATCAATTTTTTATTTTTTATAGCACATTTAAAAACGACTCTCGTCGTACCAAAGTGCTTCACAGGTCAAAGAAAATAATACAATACAGTGCAATACAATACATCAGTGAAACAATAAAATAAATAATACAAAATAGAAGAAAAAAGAGAGAGAGAGAGCAGTTAAAAGCCATGCAGTACGGAGAACGTATCCTATGTATAAAGTGCAAGAGTAAACTTAGGGGGACTGGAAGGCTTGAGAGTAGAGGAACGTTTTGAGCCTAGACTTAAAGCTTATTATTTAGATTGTACGTGATTTTTAACCTGAAAATACATATAGGTATTATCTCTCTGTCTGTCTGTCTGTCTGTCTGTCTGTCTGTCTGTCTACATTCTGTAAATTAAGAGAATATATCTGTTCTTGAATTGATAATTGACATTTCACTTTCTTAGGTTGGAACTGTTTTTGAATTAACTGTATTCTTATTTTTAAATGTATACATACTATCTTTTATAATTAAACTCTTCATCAACCTCCGTCTGCGTCAGCTCTTTACCAAATCTTTACCAAATCTCAGTCAGGAGTCAGGACAGCACATACATACAGTATTTGCTGCTATGGTATAACCAGTATACTGTATATAGTCCAATAAGGGTGCCCACACTTTTATGATGTGAGAGCTATACTTTAAAAAAAATGATCAGCTCAACGAGATCTGCCCACCGTTGGTGAAAATAGTTTAGATATGTATTTATACCTGAGGGGGCTTTAGCCCATTCTGACCTGAGATCAGATTCATACGAAGGTTTCCACGGGACACACACTGGTCTGATTAACCCATTCTGACCTGAGATCAGATTCTAAAAATGTCAGTCGTTCTTCGATTTTTCAAAAATAGCAGACCTACAAGCTCGTAGCGCGCCACCGAGTGGCGCGCTACGAGCTTGTAGATCTGCTATTTTTCAATAGCTAAAGCATGACACGATGCTAATACCAAAATGGGTTCCCGTTCAGAATGGGTTAGAATAGGGGGCCATAATGCACCTGGAATGGGAAGGGGGAGAAATCTAACCGTCAGGGTGGTTTCTGTATTTAATCTGTGCGCAGCGACACTGTTGAAAACAAAATATTTCATTCAATAATCAATCAATAAAAAGTCACCTTTTAAACTCAATTCCAAAAATGTACCTTAGATGTTACTTCCTGGTGTCTTCACTGGTTAAACTGTGGTTGTGCGTGCGTGCGTGAGCGTGAGAGTTTTTTTAATTATATTTAAATTAAATATTCTTTAGGGACATGTCCTGTGATCTATACCTGCACAGCGCTAGTAGCAAATGAACAGGTTAATAATAATAATAATTGACACGTGAACATGAACAGGTTGTGTTTGACATCTTGTCACAAAGTCTCAAAATAATCATCTGTCAGAAATGAGTCACTTCCTGTGTGGGGAGGGGTGTGCGTGTGCATGTGTGTGCGTGTGTGTGTGTGTGTGTGTGTGTGTGTGTGTGTGTGTGTGTGTGTGTGTGTGTGTGTGTGTGTGTGTGTGTGTGTGTGTGTGTGTGAGAGAGTACCTATACGTGCATGCAAGTTTGTAGGTTATGTCCTGTCAGGTGGTCGTGTGTGTGTGTGTGTGTGTGTGTGTGTGTTTGACATTTAGCTCCTTACACAATCAATGACCAGTTTCCGTTCAACCCACAAGGAAGATTTAGCCACGACAGAGTGAAGGGAGGCTGACAGCACGTTACCATCATTATGACGCAGCTCAGACAGAGTGAAGGGAGGCTGACAGCACATTACCTTAGAGTATATATGATATAGTATATACTATAGTATATATTCATATATACTTTAAGCACATTACCATCATTATGATGCAGCTCAGACAGATATGAGAAGACTACGGATCACACTAAACAAGGCAGCTAGAATGGTCTTAAGATGTGGGTATGAAATACACTACGGGTGAACTGCATAACGGAATGGGATGGCCCACAGCACTTGAATGCATAAGAAAACAGTCTCCTGCATTGATTTCTAAAATAAAAATAAACCAGTAAAACATAAAGAATATTAAAATTAACATTTTAGTTCGCGAGAAACATAAGGTCAACACAAGATCAAGACACAAATATATTATTACCAAAAAATAAAAACTGGGAAGCCGATCTTTTTTTTTTTTTTAGGGCAGTTCAATTATGGAACTCATCATTATAGCTGGGATTGCTTTTATTTGATGATTTCTGTTAAGCTTTGTTTTTTAGTTCTATAGTGTCTGTGTTGGTATGCGGTCAGGTTTTCAGCTGGCTCAGGGGAGAGGACGACCCTGCCATGCATAGTCCACCATAGATATGAATATCTGTATCTGTCTGTGGGCATGCAAGCATATACTGTACGCTGGGTGTACAGTATGTGGGCGGGGCACAACACAGCCATCAAACCAAAATGTTCGGTCAAACCATGCGACTTCTATTGTAAATGCATTGGGGGGCGGCCATTAAACACGGACAAGACACAAGACGGGTGTTTTTTAGGTGTGATTGAGGCCTAAGGTCTCATCAATTCATCGGGGAAGTGTTCTACTTGCCCGAAACGTAATTGTCCTTTATACAATGATATTTGAATTAATGTTCATTTTAACACATATTTTAACCTATATGCCTATATGGGTCCACACTTTTTATTTCATATTTTTAAGTGTAGCAACAGTGAAAACAGCACATTATAGGTAAACAGTGCTCTTATTTTACATTCCACAG
>NC_137872.1:1543865-1566365 GCF_963924005.1 Protomyctophum bolini
CTCAGAAATGGACCAAACATTATGGTCAGCGTGACATCTCAGACCTCAGAAACTACATCTCCCAGAGTGCAGCAGCAAGATGGCTGCTCGTTAGCTGATTAGGAGCTCCTGAAAAGGAATGGAGGTTCAGTCATTCTCTCAAACAAACAAACAAACAAACAAACACCAGATGCAAACAGCAAAGATCTACTCCTGGGTCCTATACCTACAAAGACGCCAATGGTTGGTGATATTGTATTGTTTTATTTACACTTGTGTATGCAGCACTGTTTAATGTGGTTAAAATCTGGCTTCAATGGGCTGATTGTGTGTTTAGTATGTTCAACTGGGAAAGAACATCAGTGTTGGGGCTGATTGTGTGTTTAGTATGTTCAACTGGGAAAGAACATCAGTGTTGCCTTCATTTTTGTTTGAGAGTTTGGTTTGATTTATGTTTTATAAAGTCAAAGTATCTCTTTTTATAAGAGGGTAAGACAAAGATACTACTAAAATTATTTTAAAAAATGTGGACAATTCATATAATTAAATTTACCATGTTAAATGCCTGGTTGAATTAGAGCTGATCTACAAGCTCAAGGTTCAGCTAGTTTTCTTTAAATAGGCCTACTTATTCAATTTAAAATGCTTAGATGTTTACCTATATTTAAATGATTTATTCAAGCTTTAAAGGTTAAATTAATCTGAAATGTTTCATTTAAAATGACTTTGAATTTGATTACAATGTTGACTTCTTTAATAAGTTAATCTAAAATACTTTAAATGTAGGAATTTATTGTTTAAAAAAAACACTAATTTGTTTGAAAGTCGTTTGCTTATTTAAAAATATATTTTAATGTTTAAAAGTGTGTGTGTATAGTGGTTTAAAAAGATAACTTATTGATTGGAAAAGATTTATCATTTGATTGTTTGGCATTATTGTTAATCTGCTGTCACGTTCCTCCAGTCCGTCCCCCTTATTTGACTCCTCGAGCCAGCCTGTCCGGATGATGTCAGCCAGAGCCGAAGAGTTCTGATGATCCTCATGGGGGCTCCCCGCAGCCCCGCCTCCCCGCATCATCAATCACCATCGACAAACAACTACAAGTGAGCAGTGGCGGCCGGTGACATTTGTCCTAGGGAGGGCGCTATAACAAAATCAAGAAAACATGCACTAGGTATCATAGATTAAATATCTACTGAGGGAGCCTGTCTAAAGTTTATTAAATATATCTACTAAGGGAGCCTGTCTAAGGTTTATTAAATACATCAAAATGTAACAAAAGGTTCATATAGGGTTAAAGAAACAAACCTGAGACAGAAGGACCAGTGCCATAAAAAAGTGCAATGGCTCAAAGCCACATGACCTTGCTACAGTGGCTTTAACATTCACAAAAACATAAACAAAACGTCCTTATAAAATAACCCTCAAAGCCATGACTCTGCCACCTTATGGCTTAATTTTTACTTTTTGTACATACATTTGTGATGATTACATCAGGTTTGTCTGGACCCAGCTCTCTTTCTTGCAGTGTCCTTCTCTCAAATGGTGTTTTCTGCAGTGATTTCACAGAGTTTTATTTTTCCTCTTATTTTTCCATTATGCAAGTGAATTAAACTATTATTATATTGACTTTACCTGGCTCCATTCATCTGTCTCATCCCTCGTTTTTCTAGCGTATGTTGTTGTGGCCGTGTGTTAAACCCTATGTCAAACTGTGCTGTGATGTGTATGCTGCCCCCAAGTGTTTTGTGCTGTGAATAACGTCATGGATCGCACATATTTCGCGACCCAGTGGCTTCCTATCGTTTGTATTGAAGACCTGTGTACCGCAATGCATTACTCTTCAGTGCTGAGAATAGAGCTCCAGATGATCGCCGCTCGCGCACCAACACGTGACACACACTAACCAATCAGAAACGTCATACAACGTAAATAACATTTGACATTTCATGGAGGCATAATACTAACGTGGCAGCATATTACAACTTTTAAACACTGCCTTTGGTTAGTGGCTACTTATATTATATAATATTAACGTTTCTGGATTGCTAATTTTAAATAAATTACAGGCTGTAGATTTCGTTTCTCAGTCATTCTTATTCACGTTTTATTCAGGGGGTGGGCATGGTGGTGCGGCGCACCAGCGCCCCCTATGGACGCACCGCCACTGCAAGTGAGTAAACAACAAGACGCCCAAGTCCCAAAGTGTGAGCACGTTGTTGAACCGTATTAACCTACATTCAAGTTGAAATCTTTACTCTGATCAGAATCAGAATCAGAATATCTTTATTGTCATTGTACGAGACAACGAAATTGAATTGCAAACCAGATCAGTGCATTTAAAACAAAAGACATAATACTCTATATAAAAATACAAACATTTAACGCATATTGCACATGAAGTCCTTTTAGTTCATAAAGTGTCGAGTGTCAGAGTTCAAGTGTCAGTGTTTAGAGCTATGACTGCTCTGGGGTAGAAACTGTCCTTCAGTCTATTAGTCCTGGTCTTGATGACCCTATAGCGCCTCCCTGAGGGCATGAGCTGCAGCAGGTGGTGACCTGGGTGGGATGGGTCCTTGAGGATACTGTTGGCTCTCCTGCTACAATGTCTCTTGTAGAGGTCCTCCAGAGATGGAAGGGGACATGCCATGATCCTCTGGGCAGTATTTATGACCCCCTGAAGGGACTTTCTTTCTGCCGCCGTGCAGCTGCAGAACCACAGGGAGATGCCGTAGATCAGTACCGACTCAATGGCACATCGGTAGAAGGACAGGAGCACACTCTCCATTAGGTCCATTTTCCTCAGCACTCTGAGAAAGTACAGTCGCTGTTGACCTTTCTTCTGGAGCGCAGTGGTGTTAATTTTCCAGGTCATGTTGTCCGAGATGTTCATGCCCAGGAACTTGAAGTCTGAGACCCTTTCCACCTCCTCTCCATTGATGTGGATAGGCTGGACATTCTTCCTCCTGAAGTCTACTATCAGCTCCTTGGTCTTGGAGGTGTTGAGAATGAGGTTGTTTTTCTCACACCATTCTGACAGCACTTTCACCTCTTCCCTGTACGCTGTCTCGTCCCCTTCTGTAATGAGTCCCACCACTGTGGTGTCATCCGCAAATTTGATGATGGCATTACTAGGATGGATGGGAGTACAGTCGTGGGTGTAGAGAGTGTAGAGTAGGGGGCTCAGCACACAGCCCTGTGGAGCACCAGTGCTGACGCTGAGTGCTGAGGATAGATGGGGTCCTACTCTCACTCTTTGAGGGCGGTCTGTCAGAAAGTTTTTAATCCAGAGGCAGATGTGCTGAGAGAGTCCCAACTCCAGTAGCTTGGGGATTAGTCTGCCCGGCACGATGGTGTTAAACGCAGAGCTGAAGTCTATGAAGAGTAGCCTGGCGTAGCTCCTTGGCTTTTCCAGGTGTGTGAGTGTGGAATGGAGAGCTGTCGCTATGGCGTCTTCTGTAGACCTGTTGGCTCTGTATGCAAACTGGTGGGGGTCAAGTGTGGATGGTAGACTAGCTGTAATATGTCTCCGGACCAGTTTCTCAAAGCACTTCATGATGATAGGTGTAAGTGCCACTGGCCAGTAGTCATTTAGGCTGCTGACATTTGCCTTTTTTGGGAGGTGAATTATTGTGGAGGACCTGTTGTAGGGACTGGTTGAATATCTTGGTAAAGACACCCGCCAGTTGGTCTGCGCAGTCCTTCAAAACCCTTCCTGTCACACCATCCGGTCCTGCAGCTTTCCTTGGGTTGACCGCTTGCAGTGTGTGCTTGACCTCCTGCACCTGCACTGTAAGGATGTTGCTGCTGTGCACTGGTAGATGTGATGAGGCCTCCGGTGTGTCAACCTCAAAACGAGCAAAGAAATGGTTTAACTCCTCCGCTGATGAGGCGTCACCGCTGGCTGCAGCGCGGTTGCTTGACTTGTAGTTGGTGATGTGTTGGACACCTTGCCACATCTGCCTTGTGTCGTTGCTGCTGAGGTTGTCCTCAATCTTTTTCTTGTATGCTGCCTTAGCCCTCCTGATGCCTTTGTTCAGCTGGATTCTCGCTGCCTTATAAAGTGCCTCGTCTCCAGCCCTGAAGGCACTGTCCCTCTGCTTCAGCAGGACTCTGACTTCTCTGTTCATCCAGGGCTTCTGGTTAGGGTACACACAAATACGCCTGTCCACTGTGACTGTCTCCACACAGTGTTTTATATAACAGAGGACAGATGAGGTGTATACTTCCAGGTCCTGATGTTCAAAAATGTCCCAATCGGTGCTTTCAAAACAGTCCTGCAGCTGCTCTGTAGCATCATCAGGCCACGTTTGAACAGTCCTCGTTGTGAGGGGGGCTTTTTTCCTGAGAGGAGTGTATGCTGGTATGAGGAGCAGTGACATATGGTCAGAGGAGGCTAGGTGTGGCATCTGTATAGCCTTGTAACCATGTTTAATATTGGAGTAGACTTTATCTAGAGTATTTGCACCTCTAGTGGCACATTTTATGTGCTGATGTAACTTGGGGAGCACTACTTTCAAATTAACATGGTTAAAATCACCTGCTATGATATGTACACCCTCAGGGTGGCTATTTTGTTGAAGACTAATAGAATCATACAAGTGACTAAGGGCTACGTTAGCATTTGCATCTGGTGGTATGTACACAGCAGTTACCATGACAACAGTAAATTCACGTGGGAGGTATGTCGGTCTGCACTTAACTGTCACATACTCTAAGTCTGGAGAGCAGTGGCTGTCAATGGTAGTAGTGTTTGTGCACCAGCTGTTGTTTACATAAATGCAAACTCCTCCTCCTTTGCCCTTACCGGAGTCGCGGTTTCTGTCCATTCGGTGTACTGTGCGATCTGCTAGCTCAATAGCCGTATCTGGAATGGAAGGGTGAAGCCAGGTCTCGGTTATCACCGTGACACAAGTATTGAAATTGGAAGGATCTAACCATAATGGATGTGTCACGCTATTGAAGCTAATGAAATGAGCGATACCATATGGATGAATGAACGCGCAGAGCGCGATATTTAATGTGGCTTGGAATGAATTGATGTCGCTATTAAGCAAGCTTTGTGCAACGCTAAGTTTGGATCTGGAAAATAAGCGCTGCTGTTGTATTCTAAATACGGACGTCACGTCACGTTTTACTGATGTCTGTAAATGAAGCGGATGAATTACTCCAGTATGAAAGAGGCCTGTCCGTGTGTTTGCTTTTACAAAAACAGCTTAATTGATATAAGCATCAAAGCATTATTTTAAGTACTTTTTATTAGCAAGTGCATTCCATAGCGCTGGACCACACATGGACATCACAAACCTGCGACGGGAACAGTTCCTATGTAGTAAAAGATTATATGAAAGAAATATAATATTTAACTGGTTTATATTTTAGTTATAGATGGCAAGTATAATGTTAACGAATATTTGTCTTATTAGCCAGAGATCCTTTTAAAATGTTTCTATTACTGTGAGTGATATGGTCAGCTTCTTATGTCTTTCTTTCTTTCTTTCTTTCTAGATGTAGATGGAGATGACCGTAGATGCTGCTGGAACACTGAACCTGGTCTCCTGTGTGAACCACCCCATACTGGCTGCCATGTGGACATTATGAGTGTTTGTATAGAGAGAAGCATGGCTGAAGAGCTTTGCATATCAGTCGTTTCTTGCTGCTGCCAAAGTCAAATTGTGATATCTGTAGTGTTTAGTTCATGGCCGCTTATGAGATGTAGATATAAGTACACCTGACTGGTGGAATAGCCTTGTGATACATACACAAATGTGATACACAAAATGCCACAAACTAAAAGCTAAAAGCTGCACAAAAATCACACAAATCAAGGGATGTCCGACAGTCGGTGTTGGATATTGTCCAACTCCTAATTGCCGATATCAACAGATACCGATATATATATATATTATATGCAGGCTTTTTCCAGTGGTGGAAACATAACTCAAACTTTTTACTTAAATAAAAGTAGGCAATACTGCAATATAGAAATACTCCGTTACAATTCAACATGTACTCGAGTAAAGGTACAAAGGTTTTGGTATAAAATGTACTTAAAATACCAAAAGTAATTATTAATAATTACTCGTTATGCAAAATGTCTCATCTAAAATGATCTAATCTCTCACAAGCTCACATGTGTCTTATTGTATTGTGAGCTTGTAGATGTTTTTAATGTAAAATGATAAATAAAGTAAAATTAAGGGTTAGGGTTATACATTTTTAATGCCTTTATCGGCTGATAATATCGGACATCCCTAACAAAAACATATATCAAACGTGTCAATACATTTCAATGAATGCCACAAGTGGCACTAAAACTTCACCAATAAATAAAGAAACATCCACATGTTCCATAAATTAAATGCCACAAAGGTTTGCCGAAAAAATGAAAATTACAAAAAATACGTTTCTTAAACATCTTCTGCCGTATGTCCATAGAACTTCAGCTCTGTTGCAGCAAGCCAGTACAATGTGTCATTGTCTAGGTCACCTAAGCCACGATCACCATTCGGTGGCCGGTATTTGGGGCAAATGGTCATTACGTGTTCCACAGTCTGTAGTGGATCCTCGCATTCACAGTGGGCACTGTCCGAGATGTCCCACTTCTGCTCTGAGGGTTGTCCACTCCTTGCAGGGGAGGTGCTGTCAAAGAACATATTTGGGGTCCTCGATGTATTCCACTGGTCCCTCTGTCTTGCCTTCAACCAGGATGCCTTGGAGGTGTCAGCTGGTGTTGTGTGGAGCACTTCCTGGGCCTGTGTGGCAAAGGGGCACAGTGACTTGAGGCACGTGTGCTGTGGCAAAGGTCGCTGTGACTTGGTGTGTGTGTGTGTGTGTGTGTTGTGGCAAAGGGCACCGTGACTTGAGGCACGTGTGCTGTGGTGTCTCTGACGACCTTGTGGAGGAGATGGCTGGGATTCACTCAGCTGTGCCTTCCTGGTGAGGGCCAGCGTGGCTGCTTCTCGTCTGACCTCTGTTGGAGTGATTCCAGCGAGAACAGGCAGTTTTTTTGGGGTGGCCCATCCGGTGTTGAGGGCAGCATCCAGCTTCTTGACATGAGAGCTACGGCTCCAGACTGGGACACAGTACTCGGGTCGTCTGCACAGCCATACTTCATTGATGTTGTTGCAGGGAGGTCGTGGATGTAGCTGTTAGTGTTGAACAGCAGTTACTGGTGTGGAACCGAAAAGCTTCACAAACATGCCAAAAAATTCTAGTTTTGAACCTTTTTAATCTAGTTTATTTTCAAATAAATTTGTTTTTACTGTTTTGTGAAGCAACTTTGGGTACCTTGAAAAGTGCTATATTAATTGTATGTATTATAAAAAAACAGACAGACACAGCAATTGTCGCCACACAGACATCACAAAGTCCTATTGGCAGCAGCAACAAGTGAGTGCTGTGCAAAGCCATTCATAGACTATAACCACCATGTTTTCATTCCAGATGCTGCGAGGCTCAACCGGAGCCCCTACAGGTGGACATCTGCAGTTCTCGCTGTCCATGGATGAATCTGCATGGGGGGCTCTGAAGGCGGCTCAAAGTAAGAAACCACTTAGACTTTTCTATTACTGCGAGTGGTATGGTCTGTTTTAAATGTTCTCTATACATTTTGTGTATGATGTGAAAGGACACAATGTACGTATATCTGGCTCTTAAATTCACTTAAATTAATCTTTCGTTCTTTCTTTCTTAGGGTGGATGGGTCGTGGAAGGACAGAGATCCGTTCCAAAGCTTCCCTCCCGGGGGTTTCCTCTGAGGACTGATGAGCTGTGAGTAGGAATATTTCTTGTTGGGATGGATATCTGTTGTACAGTTATGGTACGAAGTATAGCATGGCAGTATGGTTCCTCCTAGTGGCACTGGTTGAATGTCTGTCAGCTCTCCAAGCTAATCAAAGTCTTAATGACACTTTTTTTTTAACCACTTTTGTTCAACCCCAGCATCTCTATTCTGGGGGGAGCGTACAGCCAAATTAGCAGATCTACAAGCTCACACCGCGTTGCAACATGTTGTGAGCTTGTAGATCTGCTATGTTTGGCAAATCAATTTGTGTAGAGTGAAATCGGAGCATATAACAAATGCTCTCTTTAAAGGTCTGTTTTATCAAATCTATAGAGGGTTTAAGTGGTTCTGAATATGCAGCTCAACAAAAGCTAATTTGGTCTTTATTTCTTTCTTAGGACGGAGATCTGTGTAGATGCCGGAGGACTTCGGACCTGGGCCTGCCCGGTGAGGAACCGCACAGTAAGAACTGCTATCACCGAAGAGCACACCCTATGACCCTAATTGATCACGTCTAGGAATTTCAACAATTTAGGCAGTTCTCACATCCAGAGTGACTTACAGTAAGCAACAACACATAGTAATACATCAAATTCATAAACTATTCAAGAATAAGAAGTATAGACTATCCAGACTATTGGCAGCAACAACAAGGGAGTGATGTGCGAAGCTCTTTTCTATGAAGCCATTCATAGACGATAACGGCCATGTCTTTCTTCCAGATGGACTGCAGGACTCTCCAGGAATCTGCATTCCTCTGAAGACGACTCAAAGTAAGACCCTGTTCAAAAAGAACCCTAACTGAAACGTTTATTACTGTAAGTGATATGTTTAGCTTCTGTTTAAATGTTCTCTATAAATAAAAGTTTTATGTATATATGTTGTGACAGGATAGAATATATATCTGGCTCTTGGTCACTCTAATCAATCTTTCTTTGTTAGGATGAAGATCGCGGTAGACGTCGCTGGAACGCGGCTGCTGGACAGGGAGTACACACACACACACACACACACACACACACACACACACACACACAGAAAGGCTAATTTGGTGTGTTTTTTTTTCTCTGTTAGAATGGAGATATCGATAGATGATCTGATGTTCCCTGGACAGAGATCCCTTCCAAAGCTCCCCCCCCCCCCCCCCCCGGGGGCTTCCTCAGAGGACTCTGATGAGCTGTGAGTAGGAATAGTTTTACAGTAATCCAAATGTTTTAAATATTTTAGGATAAATCTAAATTACTCTGCACAATAGTTTGAGAGTCAATATCTCATATCATGAGCGTGCCTCTTGGTCTTTGTAACAACTTGAATACAAATTACAAAAGATGTTGAGGACTGTACATGTGTTGATGCCTCCTAGTGGCACTCTGGTTGAATGTCTGTCAGCTTTCCAAGCTAATTAAAGTCTTAATGACACTTTTGTTAACCACTTCAACCCCAGCATCCCTATTCCGTTCAGCAAAAATAGCAGATCTACAAGCTCACACTGCAACGTGTTGTGAGCTTGTAGAGCTAATGGTTTCTTTCTCTCTCAGGATGGAGATCATAGACACAGCTGGAGGCTGGAGCCTCTAGAGATGGAGATCTGCAGGTCTGTCCATGGATGGGAGGACGGAGGACGGAGATCTGGGTAGACGCTGGAGGACTTCGGACCTGGGCCTTCTCAGTGAGGAACTCAACGGTACGAACCGCTTTAGGGTTAGGGCTTTTTTAGGCTTCGTAAAAAGCCAATAATCGTCCGTTGCCGATAATTGGTCGATCCCTATTCTTAAACGTTACTGTAAGTGCATGTGTATGTTGTGACGGGACACGCGCACACACAGCAAAGCTAATTTGGGCTGTGTGTCTTTCGTTCTTTGTTAGAATGGAGATCTCAGCCGATGCCCGAGATCCGAAGCTTTCCCCGGGTGTATCCGCTGAGGACTTCTGGGTCGCTGGGAGGCTCGGACGGAGCTAGAAGGTTCGGTAGACGCCACTGGAACCTGTTTAGGCCTGTCAGAATTTAAGGTTTTATAATGGCCGATTTTAATTGTCGCTCAAATAAATTACAAGTAACAATTTAATTGCGTCATACTAACATTCTAAATAAAACTTTGGCTTTTGTAGGCTTTGTAAACAAAAAGATGCACATGGCATAATTCAATAACTTTATACACTAAAAAAAGAGAAGTAAATTACAAAGTGACACATTTAGAGCTTGTAGATCGGTTGCTTGCATTATTTCTTTAAAATGTTTGACAATATATGAATATTTTCAACATGGAGACGATTATAACTCTAAAAAAGTATCTCAAATACTTGCCGATTAGGTAATTGTGACAGGCCTAAATCCTTCTAGTTGTGTTTTTTTATATCATGTTCTGTAATCAGTTAGGGTTGACTATAGACTTTTTTTAGGAACAAGATCATCATGCCGGTGAAGAGCACGTTTCTAGCCGATGGAGCAACCATTTCTGATCACCTTTGGAGTTACATCACAGCAAGGTAACTATACAACACACGCACACACACTATGATCATGACATGAGCTTGTGACTGCAACTTGTTCCTGTTCGCAGATGACTCGGCACTGCTAGTCTCGGACAGGAACAAACTGCAGGTTGAAAAGGCCCTCAGCTCTGAACTCGGTAGAATCTGCACCTGGCTCGCTGATAACAAACTATCTTTACACCTGGGGAAAAACTGAATCTATTCTCTTTGGATCTAATAGTAATCTCAGCAAGGCAAATGGCTTCTTGGTTAGAGTTGGTGACAATGTTATCACACGTAAAGATGAAATTACCTACCTAGGTTCCATCCTGGAGGCTAATCTTTCCGGTGATAAAATGGCCACCAACGTAATCAAAAAAGTCAACCAAAGAACAAGATTCCTTTACAGGATCTCCTCACTGGTCAACAAAAACACCTTGAAGACCTTAACGGGAGCCCTCGTACAAGGTTTCTTTGACTATGCATGGTACCACAGCACCTCAAAGGCCCTTAAAACTAGGCTCCAGACCTCCCAAAACAAACTGGTCAGGCTCCTACTTGGCCTCACCCCCCGAACCTACCTCACTCCTGCCCACTTTGACAGGCTGGAATGGCTTAGGGTCGACGACAGAGTACAGCATCTTGCAATGGGTCTGGTCCACAAGATTCGATACACCACCAAGATACCCATGTACCTGTCTAGATACTTCCTTTATGTTAACGAAGTCCACACCCACAACACCAGAGGGAGTGCAACGAACCATGTACAACCCAGATTCGGCACAAACAAGGGACTGAATTATTTTCACTCCTATGCCACCAAAATGTGGAACGCCCTACCAACAGTCATTAAGACATGTGAATCCCTTGACTCCCTTTTTCCCCTCACTGTATAAGTTTATTTTCCCCTTTTACCTCCTTTATGATGAATTCCTGTTCTGTTCTTTAACTATAAAGAAGTGTCTTATTTGTACGTCTCTAAATGTTTTGATGAATTGAACATGGTGGACCCTCTTGTAAACAAGTGTAATGCTTAATTGGGTCGTCCACTTACAGTTAACAGTCTTTGTATTGAGTTTGTGCTTGACATGTACTGTAATTCTGCAAACTGTTAATACATATTTCAATCAATATTGTTTTATGAACAAAGTAGTAATGAGCATTTCTTTCTTTTCTTTAGGACGTTGCTGGTCTCCTGTGTGGCTTCATCTGGAGGTCACCAGGGTTCTGAGTGACTCAGATCCTGACTGGTAGTGGTGATATGTAGATGTGATCAATCAGGGCTCTAAACAATAAAATAATAAACCAATATAAATAACTAGATAATAATATAAATAAATGGATAAAACGAACGATAAAAAATTGATTATAGTAAAATAAAAGTAAATTAAAATAGTAAAATAAAAGTAAATTAAAATTAGTAATACATAAAATAAATTAGTAATAGCTTAGTAATGGATAAAATAAATATAATTAGTAATATAGACAATAATACATAAAATAAATTAAATGATCAATATAGTAATGCATAAAATTAGTAATAACAGTAATACATAAAATAAATAAATGCATAAAAAATAAAATTAGTAATAACAGTAATACATAAAACAAATACAATTTGTAATGCATGAAGTAAAATTAGTAATAACATAGTAATACATCAAATAAATACAATTAGTAATATAGTTATACATAAAATTAGTAATAACATAGTAATATATAAAATACAATTAATACATAAAATAAATTAAATTACTTTGTGTTATAGAATGACTTAAAAAAACAAACAAAAAATATCAATCACATCTACATATCACAACCAGGCTATATTGCCAGCAGGCAGGTGGACTGTAGACTCACTACAGCTGTCACAATGTGGTATACTTTGTTTTGACCCAACTGGCCTCCAAGGAGAGGCGAGCATGGAGCCGGACATCTGATGATGGGAGAAGACGCCATAGTAAAAAAAAAAATGTAATAAAAGTAATATGTTTCATGTTGTTTGTAATTTATGCATGATGCCATATATCTGTAAATATTCATTATTTTCTTGTTAATAAATTATTGCATTTATACCCGGGTGTCCGTTATGTGTCCATTACCCTTAGATCGCGCCGCCGCGGATTTATTTATTTCCCTAATGGTCTAAAAATGAGTTATTTAGCGTACTTTTACCAATGAATTAGCCTATACACAGACAACGACTGATTAGCCTATTTTGGACGATATGGGTCTTTTCTCGAGTCAGTGTGTAGTCTCGACGTCGTTGCAGTTTACAGTATAGTTTCTGTCAATGGGTATCAGAATAAGCATAATTATGTATGGACTATGGATGTAGATATTGTAACGACCAAGGGAGCTATAGCCCTCTGTCAATATTCTTTTAAATATTGTCTGTCAATATTTTTTTTAAAGTTTGCTGAAAACGTTTTTTATTTCGGGAACATTTTTCTGATGTTATTTGACTTGATTATGATGTTCTTATTTGCTTGTTAATACATTTTTAAACTAATAATTATAACCGTAATAATGACTTAACTTGTATGTAAAGCTGCTGCAACCCAGCTGTCATGGGTGTAAGGGCAACTATAAAGGACCATGTTTACATTCTGCACTCTGCAGTACCGGATACTAACACATGGTGGCACCATTTAACTGCCAATAAATCCACAGATGTTCCATGCTATGTTCTATAGTTGGTGTTGAGGAGGATATATATATATTGTATAACAGTGGTTCCCAAAGTGGGGTCCGGGGACCCCCAGGGGACCCTGAGGGGGTTCCAGGGGGTCCCCGGCTAAATGATACTTTGGAACCAAATGGACCCCTTATGGGTCTGTAACTCTGAGAGTGTACAAACGGGTCCGTTTGGTTCCATTTGTATACACTCTCAGAGTTAAATTATTCAATGATTTTACAATATAAATCTCTGGGGTCCCAGAGATAGAAATGCCATTAAATGGGGGGGGGGGGGGGGGGGGGTCCGTATAGCCTAATCAATGCATGTCAAACTGGGGGGGTCCTTGAAATTAACCCATTCTGACCCGAGATCAGATTCATACGAGGTTTCCACTGGACACACACTGGTCTGATAAACCCATTCTGACCTGAGATCAGATTCTGAAAATGTCAGTCGTTCTTCGATTTTTCAAAAATAGCAGACCTACAAGCTCATAGCGCGCCACTCGGTGGCGCGCTATGAGCTTGTAGATCTGCTATTTTTCAATAGCTAAAGCATAACATGATGCCGACACCAATATGGGTTCCCGTTCAGAATGGGTTAAACGGGTTGAAAATCACTGCTAGAGCCATACAAATCGTCCCTGGAATATCTTTTCAATTTGGGGGGTCCTTGACATGAAAAGGTTTATGGGAACCGCTGTTCTCTAGTTAGTGTTGATGAGGTTATAATATATTCTATAACGACTGTAGCTCAGGAGGTATAGAGCAGGTCGTCCAATGATCCATATGGGTCGGCGGTTCGAATCCCGGCTCCTCCTCCTCCTGTCTACATGTCGAAGTGTCCTTGGGCAACAAGACACTGAACCCCACATTGCTCCCGATGTGCTGGTTGGTCGTTGGTGCCTTGCATGGCTTCCGCCACAATCGGTGTATGAATGTGTGAATGTAATGCACAATCTATGCAAAGCGCCATGGATATTAAAGGCGCTATATATATATAAATGCACCATTTACCATTTATAATGTTACGGTTTGGAGCCCGTCAACATCCACCTATAGCTTCTACCTCTGGAGTTCCTGCAGTGTGTCACCTGTAGCCACTCAGGATCACCTGGGTGTGGCACTGCACACCTGTTCCCATTCTCCAATCAACACCAGAGTCTTCAAGAACTGTCCTCCCCCCCCCCCCCCCCCCACACTACTACTCAGAGCATCCCATTGGTCCATTTACAGACCGCGGCGGCCATGTTTCCATCAGAGTTTGGAAGCACTGGTTTTCAGTAAAGCCACGTCCTGCTGCCTCTCGCATCATGTGCTGATTCAAAACAGGTGGTACACATGCAGGGCAGTTGAGTGATATCTAACGAGCACTCCCAAACTCCAGCACTTAGAAAAAAAAGAATCACCTGCAACTAAGGACACAAAGTAGCTCACAACAACATGTCTACCTACGTACAGTGGATTGTTATGAAACAAACAACTTTGAAGATATAGAAAGAGGATAATTCAAGCTTTCCGTACACAGCTGCAATGTTGGTGAGTTTGACATTTGTTTAGTATACACTTAGATAGGACCTTTCTGTTTGGTTGAATGGGCTGCCATTGGAAGTTGCACCTATTATAGCACCTTGCCATTAACTTATATGGTGAGATGGCCCGCCTTCTGCATATAGAGAATAGAATTACCTGGCAAGTATACACCTTACTGCAGTGCTGTCCGTATCTTCAAGATTCAAGATTCAATAATTTATTTGCCATGTCAACAAGTTGATAGGAATTTGTCTTGGTTCATATACTCAACATATACAGACAACCATAGATACACAAACAAGAAGGACAATACAATACAAAACCAGCAGCATAGGAGATTACATTCAGTATTTTAAAGTGCTATATGCATTATACTATATGAGTTCAGATGTCTAATGGCTACGGGGTAAGAAGTGCTATCCCTGAAGCGACATGTTGAGCTCTGGATACTTCTATATCTCCTGCCTGATGGGAGGAGATTGAAGAGGTGAAGATGTGCAGGATGGGAGTTTTGTCTGCAATGATTTTATTTGCCTTCCTAATTATTCTGGTGGAATCGAGTGAGGAAAGTGTAGGGAGGCTGCATCCTATGTTTTTTGATGCGCGACGTACTACTCTTTCCAGCTTTGATTTGTTTTGAGAGGTTGTGTGACCAAACCAGACAAGCAGTCGTCTTGTATGTAATCTGTAGTTGAGATTTCTCTGTGTTTTTTTAATGTTCTGCAATCCTCCTGATAGCTATTTTTTTTTGTCACGTTCCAGACTCGCTTCTCTGCAGTCTCACTCCTTGCCTAGGCTGCCATGATCACTATATTACTATTATTATTATTATTATTATTATTATTTATTATCACCTCTCATCTGGATTGTTTGTCTTTGTTTGTTTGGCTACCGACAACATGCTTATTGGACTCTGACTGTACTCTCCTGGAGGATACTCCTAAGAATATTTATATCATACATAATTATTGTAACGTTTAGCGGCTGCATGCCGAGCTGGAATCGAAACCCCCCCGATCTCCAGCTCAAAGATGGAGAGGGCTATACTGTAGCTCCCTTTTTGGTCGTTAGAATATCTACATCCATAGTCCATACATAATTATGCTTATTCTGATACCCATTATGTATGTGTATTCATGTAGATTTATATAGGCTAGATCTATATCTACCGTATTAACAGTTATTGACTTTTTTAACTTAATGTCTTTGGATATTAAAACGCCTAGCAAGGCCTTTTCCTCCCTCCCATGAGTCCTGCATGGTTGCATTTTGGGTTCAATCACAACTCTATTTTGGTATAGTGTTCATTTGTAAAGCCTACTGTATATGCTGATGGCTCAGTTATGTGCAGGACAGGTACAGTAAGTACAGTACCACATTAGCAAAAAAAAAACAAATGGGTTCAAATGTCCTGAATCATATGATAGGTCTTTACCTTATCCTTCGGTTTTTAAGTTAGAACCTTTTCAACCCATTTTGACCTGAGATCAGATTCTATAAATGTTCTTCTACATCCTGACAGTTTTCAGAAAAAGCTAATGTTTCTATGTCAGTGGTTCTTCGATTTTTGAAAAATAGCAGATCTACCAGCTCGTAGCGTGCCACACGAGCTTGTAGATCTGCTATTTTTCCATAGCTAAAGCATAACATGATGCGAACACCAAAAGGGGTTCCAACACATGCATACATTGAATAGTACTGTACAGTTATGTAATCATGTATACGGTATGGACTACTCCATATCTCCAGTGGTGTGAAGTGAGCCCTTGATTAGCACAGAGTGAGCGAACGCTGTAGGAAAAGTCTGTTCTTTGTCTGTGTTTCTCCACCTGTCAGCTGGCAAATACAATGGAGAGGAAGGGAGGATGCATGGAGAGCTGGTTACGTCAGTAGGACAAAGCATTCCCATCATTTCAATAATTATAATAGGTTTAGCCTATACCGTTACGTACAATTATGCTAGAATATTTATTTTGTAGTATGTGTGTTTTTTTTTTTAAACCTGACGGGGCAAAAAAAAAAAACTAAACTAGAAATACACACAATTAATCTGCCGAGGGGCAATGTGCACAAATGTGTGAAATATTTATTCTTTATTGCGAACGCAGTGATTGCGAACGCAGTGAGCACTTACTATGAGACCTAGCAGATCATGTCTCATGTGTGTCCGTGTGTCTGTGTGTCTGTGTGTCACGCTTTTGTGCCCATATATGGAGCTGCTTTGGGGACTCTTATATGGTTATGGCTGAGTCATGGTGACATGAGTGTGATGGACCCGGTTTGAAAAAATCAACAAAGCCAAGGGCCATGATGAACGCAGGAACGTGGACAAGGCCCTGCTTCGAATGCACAACAAGCTGGAACATGCCAACGAACAAGTATAACTACGTTGCGTTCGCTTCCCGCGTTTGCGCGTCTTACTTGTCTTATCTAAATCCAGACTATGAATAGGCCTTTAGTATGTCTAACAAACACATGCACCCCCTGATCATTGCCATATATACCAATGGGAAAACGTAGCACCGATAGCCTTGCCAGGGGAGGTTTTGGATCCTCTTAGTTTCGAGACAGATAATCTGTATTCAGGACAATTTGGCAAGAAGGGGTACTTTGGAGAGGTGGCCAAATAACGGAGCCCTTATACCAATGTTAACAATGCCAGTTGTCCAACTCTTGGCACCAACATTTGTAGCCTTATATATTCTCATGTAAGGTTTGTGTTTGTGGGCATCAGTGGACTTTGATACAATATATATTTGTTTTAAAGGTTTTTAATTGTGTGGTGTGTGTGTGTGTGTGTGTGTGTGTGTGTGTGTGTGTGTGTGTGTGTGTGTGTGTGTGTGTGTGTGTGTGTGTGTGTGTGTGTGTGTGTGTGTGTGTGTGTGTGTGTGTGTGTGTGTGTGTGTGTAAAGATATCTTTTATTGATGTTAATAAAATCCTCTGGTATCCGTAAACAGTGGCTCCACAAACTCCACATGGGGATTGTGAAGGGAGAAACTGGGGCCCTCACTGTCCCCTTCCAGCCCTAACGGCATTCTTTCACATACTCCACGCTGGGTGATCACCAGTGTGTGTGTGTGTGTGGGGTGGCTGGGGGGGGGGGGGGGGCACAGGGATCAAACGACAGCCTGGAATTCTATGGGAATTCTCTCAAGTGCCGTTTGCTGCTGCTAGTGCTGCGTTGCAGACAGCCAGCATAATTGTTTAGTATGTGTGGTTGGATAGACAAAGGTGCTGTTATATATATATATATATATATATATATATATAAACATGATGTCTCTTGATATGGTGATTACAATTTAGGCATTTAGCAGACGCTCTTAATCCAGAGCGACTTACATTAAGCAAGAACAAAAAAGCATGGGAATACGTACATCACATAAAAAGCATTTATCATGAAACATGCGTAAACTAAGCTTGAGGATTGAGGATTGAATGCTGACCTGCACATATTATGAGCAGGGCCTGGCTGTAAACAAGTTCTTGAGCTTAGTCCAGTTACCCTGCAGGGTAAACATGGTAACTTTGCTTTGGTAAAGAACTACTCGTTTGAATGTGAATGGTGTGTATAGGTTACCATGTGATGGATTTATAACACAGCTTTTCAGCCTATATATACTAACGTTATAGGTTACCATGTGATGGATTTATAACACAGCTTTTCAGCCTATATATACTAACGTTATAGGTTACCATGTGATTTATTTATAACAGCTTTTCAGCCTATATATTGTACTAACGTTATAGGTTACCATGTGATGGATTTATAACACAGCTATTCAGCCTATATATACTAACGTTATAGGTTACCATGTGATTTATTTATAACAGCTTTTCAGCCTATATATACTAACGTTATAGGTTACCATGTGATGGATTTATAACACAGCTTTTCAGCCTATATATACTAACGTTATAGGTTACCATGTGATCGATTTATAACACAGCTTTTCAGCCTATATACTAACGTTATAGGTTACCATGTGATGGATTTATAACACAGCTTTTCAGCCTATATATACTAACGTTATAGGTTACCATGTGATGGATTTATAACACAGCTTTTCAGCCTATATATACTAACGTTATAGGTTACCATGTGATTTATTTATAACAGCTTTTCATCCTATGAACTAACGTGTCTGGCGTGCCAGATCAAGAACACCTCAAGTGGTTTCAGGAAACATTTGAAATTTGACGCAAAGCCTTGAGTGAGTCGATGCGATGAAATAACACGATGCTCTCTCAAATAACACAGGCTCTGCTATAAAGCGGAATGTGGAAGGAACTCTTTGGCCGTGGCACCAAAAGACCCTGCCTTGGCCCCCCCCCCCCCCCCCCCCGCTGCTTTCATTAGGGGGAGAATAAAAGCCTCATGATAAAGTAATAAAACTCATATAACTGCCAATAGCTGGTGTGTGAAAAGGCTGGGAGGCCCCTGGAGGTCTGCAAGGAGAGCTGGGATTCTGAGCCGGTGCAACTTGACTTGCATTCCTGGCCAGGCAGATACAGTATATAGTATACAGTACAGGATAGGACCAGTGTGGTTCCCACAAGTCAAGGACCCCCAAACTGACCCTATAAGTATAGCCTGTGGACCCCCGTTTGAAAACATATGCCTGCAGGGACCCCCATCATGCATATATAAGAGAAGAGTTTAACGGCTCTAGCAGTGATTCTAAAACCCGTTTTAATGTCAAGGACCTCCAGTTTGAAATGCATTCGGCTACGAACGGACCCCCCCTCCCCCCCCATTTAATGGCATTTCTACATCTGGGACCCCCACTTTGTATCGTAAAAATCAATGTTAATTTAACTCTGAGAGTGTACAAATGTAGTGTTGTTTTGTGCCTTCCTGTCTGCCCCTGTTGTTCTGTACCTGCCTTGTCTAAGCTGTATTGTGATTAGTCTTCGTTTTCCACCTGTGTCCTCTTATTAGTCCCCCAGCCAATCACCTGTGTCCTCTTATAGTCCCCCAGCCAATCACCTGTGTCCTCTTATTAGTCCCCCAGCCAATCACCTGTGTCCTCTTATTAGTCCCCCCGGCCAATCACCTGTGTCCTCTTATTAGTCCCCCCGGCCAATCACCTGTGTCCTCTTATAGTCCCCCAGCCAATCACCTGTGTCCTCTTATTAGTCCACCCGGCCAATCACCTGTGTCCTCTTAGTCCCCCCAGCCAATCACCTGTGTCCTCTTATAGTCCCCCGGCCAATCACCTGTGTCCTCTTAGTCCCCCCAGCCAATCACCTGTGTCCTCTTAGTCCCCCCGGCCAATCACCTGTGTCCTCTTAGTCCACCCAGCCAATCACCTTTGTCCTCTTAGTCCCCGCCCGGCCAATCACCTGTGTCCTCTTATTAGTCCCCCGGCCAATCACCTGTGTCCTCTTATTAGTCCCCCAGCCAATCACCTGTGTCCTCTTAGTCCCCCCGGCCAATCACCTGTGTCCTCTAAGTCCCCCGGCCAATCCCTGTCTTGATTTTGAGTTTTGTTTCACCTGTGCCTAGTTAGTCTGTGTCTATTTATACTCCCCTGTTTGTTCAGTTACCTTTGCCATAGAGCACCGAAGTCTGACGTCACTTTCAGTAGAGGGCGTCAGTCCCCAGGTTCATGTATTTGTTTAGTTGCATTGAAATCCCCATTGAGGCGATTTTAGATCGCCTCATATGTATAACAACTGTGTTTGAAAAATAAACATGTCACCCCGGCCGCTTCACTCATATGGATATGAAGAATCAACTGACTGAGAGAAAACGCTAATGTTACTGCTGCTGAATTAGTTAGATTTTCGCTAGAAGCAGACTGTATCATATATGAGTGACTGACTGACGATACAGAGACACCTCCCTAACAATAACGCAGAGACAGCTTGTTTATGTTTGGACCACAACGCTTATAGTAGACGATATTAAGATCACCCCATGTTATTCTCCATAGAGAAATTACTTCCGCGAACCAGGGGAATGGAAGGGATGAGCGAGTTACGTCAGGACTTTAGAACCAGGGGAATGGAAGGGATGAGCGAGTTACGTCAGGACTTTAGAACCAGGGGAATGGAAGGGATGAGCGAGTTACGTCAGGACTTTAGAACCAGGGGAATGGAAGGGATGAGCGAGTTACGTCAGGACTTTAGAACCAGGGGAATGGAAGGGATGAGCGAGTTACGTCAGGACTTTAGAACCAGGGGAATCGTCGGGATGAGTGAGTTACGTCAGGACTTCGGTGCTCTATAGTTCCTCACTTAATGTCAGTAGTGTTCTCCTCGTGTATCCTGGTGGCCTCATGCCGCCTATTGGCCTGTGCCGGCCCACCGGGAATATGCCCGGTATGACCTACTGTATGACCTGCAGTGCGCGGTTCAGCCCCTGCAGTTGTTGCGCAGTACTGCAGGCTGCTGGCACAACAAGGGAGTTCATAGCAATTAGTCAGCTTCACAGATCCATCCTACACTGACTGGTCCAGGGGAACGAGGTGTGTGTGTGTGTGTGTGTGTGTGTGTGTGTGTGTGTGTGTGTGTGTGTGTGTGTGTGTGTGTGTGTGTGTGTGTGTGTGTGTGTGTGTGTGTGTGTGTGTGTGTGTGTGTGTGCGCACACTGCACAGTGACATTCCTTGTTGCTCTTGACTTTGATTCAAAAAGAGGTCACAACCATATAGACGTGCTTTCTAGGCTCTCTGTAATCTCTCTAAACACCTGCCTGGTGCTCTTATCCCCCCCAACATGCTCTGGACCGACCGGGGAACAATAGAGCTGCTTCCCTATCGCGGCGCGGACGCCGCGGAGCGCTCGCCCCCCTCACCCCCCCCCCCCCCCCCAGGGAGCAGAGTGCCAACCTTCTCCCCTGCCGCCACACCGCCGGACCGTCGGCCGGCCGGGCCACGCTTATCTCCGGACACCCAAAGTCCTGTCCCTGAAGTGCTTCCACCAAAGTCCAAAAAGGGCCACACGTTATTTTATCTGCAAGAGACTCGGGGCTGTATTTTGCGTGTCTTAAGTATATACCAGGTCTTATTCCCTATAACTTGAGTAAACTAAAGACCTGGAGGGCGTGGTCAATGCTCTTTGGCCACTCAGAATAGCCAAATGGCATTGACCACGCCTCCAGGTCTTATAGTTAGGGAATAAGACCTGGTACTTAAGACGCAAAAGTGTTGATTTCGTCGACTAAAACTATATGACTAATACCTTTTTTTTCACTGACGAAAACTAAATGGAAACTAAATGAAAACTATATAAGCTTTGAATAATAAAAACTAGACTTAATTGTTAGGAAGGGGACAAGAGATCCAGTATAAGTCATTTTACACTTCACGTTGTGTCACAAGTGACACAACGTGTCGCGCTGGCATTTATCTTTTCAAATGGGGGGTCCAAATGGGGGGTCCAAATGGGGGGTCCAAATGGGGGGTCCAAATGGGGGGTCCTCTCGTGTCAATCTGGGGGTCCTTGATGTGGGAAACGTTTGGGAACACCTGACAACGACAGACAGACAGACAGAAAACGACAGACAGACAGACAGACAGACAGACAGACAACGACAGAGAGAGATAGGAGTGGCAGACAGTAGACAGTAGGGGGGGGGGGGGGGGGGAGTGGGCAACGCCAGCCATGATCTCACCCCCCCCCCCCCCCCCCCCCTCTCCTTGGCAGCTCCAGAAAGCTGCCCTTTGGATGAAAAATGCCGAGCGCACCGCATTCCAACCACCGCCACCGCCACCGCCGCACAGAGGCGGGCCTCCCTCCCTCACTCAGCTGTGCGGCGATCAGACACAATCAGACAAGGGGATATCATGATGTCATTATGTCTGGCTGCAGGCTGCATGCGTGGTGCAGACGCCAGACCGGGCCGGACCCCCCCCATCTCCCCTCCGATCAGGGCCTGTATTGTCACCGTGCGTGCGTGCGAGCGAGGTGGGGACTTTTTGGATGGGAGGCCTGGACGGCCCACGGCCAAAAGCTACACCAGGCAATTTTGCGCGTGTGCGTGTGCGTGTGCGTTTACTGCGTATGCGTTTACTGCGTATGCGTTTACTGCGTATGCGTTTACTG
>NC_137872.1:1573865-1583865 GCF_963924005.1 Protomyctophum bolini
ATTCTTTGCACATATTTATTGCATATATATATATTTATTTATTGTATTGTAATATTTTGTGCACTGAGCTATATAAACGTTTTAAATTTTGAGCTTGTTTGGAAATGAATCATTTTATCATTGTTTTGTCGCGCGTCATTACAGTTTGTTTTTAGCTCCCAGGCTTAGCCTGCCGGCATGAGTAATTTATCGGCAAATTATTATCAGCCACAACATTGTCAACAAACCTGTATCTTGTTGGTGTTGGTGTCGGGAAGTTGGCGTGTAGCCTAACTGGTTTCCCACGACGCTTATACAACGGAACGTGCATTGGTGTGCACCACGGCAGTATATGTTGTATTCCGCTATCGTTTGTTTAATCCATTCGTATATCGAGTCCACTCGGCACGTTGCACGCTCGCATAGCGGCTTAGCCCAAACAGCTGTTGCACGCACACACGCGCACACAAACACACACACACATTCTATTGTTCCTCTATAGGTGAAGCGGCTTTAGCCTATAGCTCCGGTTGTAGGCTATTGTTTATTGTTTTTCCTGCGTATGAACGGATCGGCCCGCTTTATTTACCCGCTGACCGGGTGGCCCGGGAGTGTCGTCTCTTAATTGAGATATATAGGCACATAAATACCCATCGTTACATGCTGAAGACATAGGGTCTGCTTTGATAGTTTAGATTTTTCAGGAAGTTTAGAGGGGAGCAATAGCTTTCTTTTAATATACTACAGTTACTTTCACACACATGCTACTGTTTAGGGCTGTCACTGTGCAACGTGTATGCTGACCTTTGAGTTGGATAAAGGATTTGATACTTTGATTCATTTAACGCAAATTCGAAATGGAATTAAATTCATCTAGGCCAGGTTCTAGTGCCAGTACAAGTGAACTGAAAAGGCAATCAAAGCCCACTGCCAAAGCATTTTTACACAAAATGGAACAACTTCAAAAGGAACGAAAAGCTAAGGTTAATAAAATTGATGGTCTTGTAAAAGCAATTACTGACCTTATGCAAAACACTGACAATGCAAAAACCGTTCAATTTAATCTTCACACTGTGTCTGCACTGTACAATGAAGCGAGCCATCTGCATGATCTTGTCATCCCATTACTTCCTTTGGAAGAACAAGAGAGACAAAATACTTGGTTTTCGAACATACACAGACATAAGGTTGTTTTCATTGAAAATGCAAATAAATGGCTCTCAGACATAAATGGCCCACTTCAAAGTGCAGCTCAGTTACAGGAAGTTACTCAGTCACACACACCTCATGTTGTAACATTGAATGAAGTAAATAACGATGATGTTATTTGTGTTACAGAAGGCGGTGAAGATGAGGTGGTATCCTCAGTTGTTGATAACATTGACCCTGATGATAGTATTTCAAATGTTGCAGTTGAAGCATCAAGGGAAAGGAGCATTGCAGGTAGTAAGTGTAGGTCCACTAGTACCACCGCCTCAACTACTGCATCTGCACGTGTAATGGCAGAAGCAGACTTGGCAGATCTTCTCGTTCGCCAGAATATGCTCCAGGAGAAACAGGATCTGGAAGAGCAAGAGGCGCAGGTCAGAGCGCAAGAGGCGCAGGTCAGAGAGCAAGCCATGCAGCTCAAAAGAAAGAAAGAGCGGCTAGAGTTGGAGACTGATATAGCAGCATCTGCAGCTAGAATAAGTGTCTTGAAGGTTTCTGGCAGCTCTCGAGTGTCTGGTGCTGCAGCCAGTAGGGCAGATGGGATGAATTCCTACATTGAGAAAAGGAAAGAAAGGTTTCCGTTGTTGGATGCGGATGCTGAGACCTTTGTGCCTGTGTCAGGGAGGCATCCATCTCAGCATACTTTAATACGTGAACCACAGTCACGTTCCCATTTGCTTGACGCTAGGCCTAAGCAGCCGGTATCGCGTCCACCTTTATTGGATCCTCGACCTAGTGTGAAGAACATGGGGCTGCAGTCTCACGCTGCAGTATACCAGCCTCAGCCAAGGCCAGAGACGGTTAGGGTGCAACAAAGTGGAGGGTATAACCCTCAAGTACATTCCCAGCCGCAGCTGCAGTCACACCATCCTGCACCGTTATCGCAAGGCAGCGCCAATCATGGTCAGCTGATCTCTGTTTTGGAGAAACAAAACGAGATAACCTCTTTGCTGGCTGAACAGCAGTCATTGTTCTTTCTCCCGCGCCGTGACATTCAAGCCTTTGACGGTGATCCTTTGGAATACCAAACATTTATGAGAGCCTTTGAGCATTGCATTGAGGAGAAGACTCGCAGCGCCAAGGATTGTTTGTACTTTCTCGAGCAGTATACCAAAGGGAAGCCCAGAGACATGGTTCGGAGCTGTCATCATATGTCTTCCGAAAATGGCTATGCCAAGGCCAAATCCTTATTACAAGAACACTTTGGCAACTCATTGAAGATCACCTCAGCATACATGGACAAGGTCTTCTTGTGGCCAGCGCTAAAGTCTGAGGACGTGAACACGCTTCAATCTTACAGCTTCTTGCTGCGGTCCTGCTTCAACGCTCTGGGAGAGTTTGAATCCACCTATGAGCTGGATGTTCCTGCTAACATGCAGACTGTTATCAGGAAGTTACCCTATAAGCTAAGGGATAAGTGGAGAGATGTCGCTTGCAGTTTGCAGGAGAGGAACCAGCGCAGAGCCACCTTTCGCGACATCGTTGAATTCATCGAATGGCAGGTGAAGATTGCAAGCGACCCCCTGTTCGGAGACTTACAGGATTCTTCCCCGGCAGTATCGAGAACTATCAAATCCCAGTCCTTTTCTAAACCCAGGGGAAGTAGCTTTGCGACCACTGTCGCTACAGTCGAAGGGGACAATGACACTGGATGGAATAGAGAGAGGAGCTCACCTGGAGCTTGCTTGCTTTGTGGAGCAGGTCACACCTTGGACCTGTGTTCTTTATTGGAAAGGAAGACACACATCGATAAGATGTCCTTCTTGAAAGAGAAAGGGGTGTGTTTTGGCTGCATGTGCACTGGGCACCAAAGCAAACAATGTTGCAAACGCCTGGTGTGTAAGGTGTGCGGTATGAAACATCCCAGCATGCTGCATATCTATTCCCAAGACTGGGAAGGTCCTATGCAGGCCAAAGGTGAAGAGAGAACAGCAGATGAAAGTGCTCTGATCTCAGTTCAGTCCAGCGGTCTTACTGGGGCCGGAGATGGTGAGTGCACACTTGCTATAATTCCGGTTCTAGTGAAGTCTAGGAAGGGTCATAAAACAGTGGTCACTTATGCATTTCTTGATCCTGGAAGCTCGGCTACTTTCTGTACAGAAGGGCTAATGAAACGGCTGAACCTCTCAGGACGAAAGTCAGATATTCTCCTACGGACAATGGGTCAGGAGAAGGTGGTGGGCAGTCACATTGTGATGGACTTGGAGGTAGCTGGGCTGGACACAGACTGTTTCTGTGAGCTACCTGAAATATTCACGCAGAAGTGCATGCCTGTCCACCAAGGCAACATTCCTAGGCAGGAAGATCTGCGGAACTGGCCGCACCTTGAGCACATAGACATCACAGCAATCGACTCAGGAGTGGATCTTCTTATTGGCACCAACGTCCCCAAGGCTCTAGAGCCATGGGAGGTGGTCAGAAGTGAGTCTGGTGGTCCTTATGCCATTCGAACCATGTTGGGTTGGACCGTGAATGGTCCTCTTAGGGGTGACTGCACTACTGACACCACTTACACGAGCCATGACGTAACCGTCAATCGGATTGCAGTCGCAAGACTAGACCAGGTGTGGGAGCAGCAGATGAAGGCAGACTTCCCTGAATGTGCTCAGGAGGAACAGCTTGGAATGTCTAGGGAAGACTTGAATTTCATGGAGGCCGTCAATGGCTCAGTTAGGAAGGTTGTTGAGCAGCGTACCCCGGCTCTCAAAAGGAGATTTGACGAGGACTGTTCGTTCCATACGAACCCCGAAAAAGAGGCAGTGTCACTATATCACCAACATCGGGCTCTGTGTGCTAAAGGAGGCTTCCAGGTAACAAAGTGGATTAGCAACAGACATGCTGTGTTCACTGCCCTACCTCCACAGGAAAGAGCGGTGGATGTCAAGGATCTTGACTTGGACAATGACAATTTGCCTGTGGAAAGGGCTCCGGGCGTACACTGGTGTGTCCAGTCGGATGCTTTCGAGTGCAAGATCACACTCAAAGACAAACCTCTGACAAGGAGAGGGATCTTGTCCACCGTTAGCTCCATACACGATCCGTTGGGGTTTCTTGCACCTGTGGTGCTGAGCGCCAAGAGGCTACTTCAACGCCTGTGCAGGGATCAGCTGGGCTGGGATGATGTTTTGCCAGTAAGCACTGTCCGGGAGTGGACAGTCTGGCTGGAGGAGCTTCATCTCATCGAAGAGTTTCGCTTGTGCAGGTGCTTGAAACCTCCCAAGTTTGGAGAAGTCACTTCCGCTCAATCGCATCACTTCGCGGATTCTAGCGAGGACTGGTATGGCACGGTCACATACCTGTTACCGAAATACATCCGGAATGAAACATCAAGGTTCAAGACATTTGTGGCTAATCGTGTCTCCGAGATACTTACAATGTCCAGTCCTTCTCAGTGGAGATACGTTGACACGTTGAGTAATCCAGCGGACTTGGCTTCCAGAGGGACCAGAGTGGAATCCTTCCTGAAGTCCGATGCTTGGGTGGCAGGACCCAAGTTCCTTGTTGAACCTGAAACGGAGTCTGATCTTGCTGGAAAGGTCTCTCTAGATGATCCTGAAGTTAAGATGGTGGCCTCTGTGAATGCGATCCAAGCTGATGAGCAGGCAGACTTGGTCATGCAGTTCAGTACCCACTTCTCGCCCTGGTTCCGCCTGAGAAAGATGGTTGGTTGGTTTCTCAGGTTTAGGAGACTGTTGTTGTATTTGGCTCAGAAGAGGAGGCTTCTCGTCCAGTCTGGTCTGGAGGATGAGAAGGTGCATGAGGAGATGCAGACCATCAGAGTCCAGGCAGCTCAAGCTGCCTGGATAGGCCCATTACTAAAGGGTGTCTTCTTCAAGAAGCAGAGGAGCCATGAAGTCTTACTCGGGGCGCTCATGCTCCGAATCCTCTCTTTGTCTCTATTTTGCAGGTGGAGAGTTTATGGAGGAATGGAGATCCTATCGATGGAGAAAATGATGCATTATTCTGAATTAATTTGCATTGACTTTATATTTGTGAATTATTGTAACTTTGCTAAGGCTAATTAAGGGCTCCTACATAATCGATAATAGTTAATTAATGCAAGGCTTAATTAGGGGCCGGAATGTAGGAGCCAAAGAGTGCTTAGCTATGTTGTCACTTGGTTGGTGATGGGTGTGGGCACCGCATTGACGCTCCGTTATTGGTGGGAGCGTCTCTGTGGGTGGCCCTTTGTAGTCAACAAATATTGGGTGTCTGAACCAGCTCACTCCTAAGGCTGTTTGAACTTGGAGGCAGGGTGAGCTGGGAGGATACATTTTGTTGACCGCACAATGCACTTTGGTATAGTTTGATTCATTCACGTTGTTTGCTCACTGTTTGACTGTTATTTATTAGATTCTTTGCACATATTTATTGCATATATATATATTTATTTATTGTATTGTAATATTTTGTGGACTGAGCTATATAAACGTTTTAAACTTTGAGCTTGTTTGGAAATGAATCATTTTATCATTGTTTTGTCGCGCGTCATTACAGTTTGTTTTTAGCTCCCAGGCTTAGCCTGCCGGCATGAGTAATTTATCGGCAAATTATTATCAGCCACAACACTGCAGTCTAATGTTTACTAATACTGCAGTCTAATGTTTACTAACACTGCAGTCTAATGTTTACTAATACTGCAGTCTAATGTTTACTAATACTGCAGTCTAATGTTTACTAATACTGCAGTCTAATGTTTACTAATACTGCAGTCTAATGTTTACTAACACTGCAGTCTAATGTTTACTAATACTGCAGTCTAATGTTTACTAATACTGCAGTCTAATGTTTACTAATACTGCAGTCTAATGTTTACTAATACTGCAGTCTAATGTTTACTAATACTGCAGTCTCATGTTTACTAATACTGCAGTCTAATGTTTACTAATACTGCAGTCTCATGTTTACTAATACTGCAGTCTAATGTTTACTAATACTGCAGTCTAATGTTTACTAATACTGCAGTCTAATGTTTACTAATACTGCAGTCTAATGTTTACTAATACTGCAGTCTAATGTTTACTAATACTGCAGTCTAATGTTTACTAATACTGCAGTCTAATGTTTACTAATACTGCAGTCTAATGTTTACTAATACTGCAGTCTAATGTTTACTAATTAATACTGCAGTCTAATGTTTACTAATACTGCAGTCTAATGTTTACTAATACTGCAGTCTAATGTTTACTAATTAATACTGCAGTCTAATGTTTACTAATACTGCAGTCTAATGTTTACTAACACTGCAGTCTAATGTTTACTAATACTGCAGTCTAATGTTTACTAATACTGCAGTCTAATGTTTACTAATACTGCAGTCTAATGTTTACTAATACTGCAGTCTAATGTTTACTAATACTGCAGTCTAATGTTTACTAATACTGCAGTCTAATGTTTACTAATACTGCAGTCTAATGTTTACTAATACTGCAGTCTAATGTTTACTAATACTGCAGTCTAATGTTTACTAATACTGCAGTCTAATGTTTACTAATACTGCAGTCTAATGTTTACTAATACTGCAGTCTAATGTTTACTAATACTGCAGTCTAATGTTTACTAATGCTGCAGTCTAATGTTTACTAACACTGCAGTCTAATGTTTACTAATACTGCAGTCTAATGTTTACTAAAACTGCAGTCTAATGTTTACTAATGCTGCAGTCTAATGTTTACTAATACTGCAGTCTAATGTTTACTAATACTGCAGTCTAATGTTTACTAATACTGCAGTCTCATGTTTACTAATACTGCAGTCTAATGTTTACTAATTACTGCAGTCTAATGTTTACTAATACCGCAGTCTAATGTTTACTAATACTGCAGTCTAATGTTTACTAATACTGCAGTCTAATGTTTACTAATACTGCAGTCTAATGTTTACTAATACTGCAGTCTAATGTTTACTAATACTGCAGTCTAATGTTTACTAATACTGCAGTCTAATGTTTACTAATACTGCAGTCTACTGTTTACTAATACTGCAGTCCTTCTGACTTATTCTGTTCTGTTATTCTATGTTCAGTATTTTGCCTTGTCTTCCTGTTCTGTTTGGTTTTGTTACTCTGTTGGTTTTGTGTATCTTATTTTGTAGTATGGTCCCTAGTGTTTCCTGTCTGCCTAGTTACTGTTCCCTACCTTGTCTCACCTACCTTGTGATGTGTCAGTGTTTTCACCTGTGTGTCCTCTTAGTCCTGTTAGCCTATCCTGTGTTTGATTGTATTTTGAGTTCACCTGTGTCTAGTTAGTCTGTGTCTATTTATATACCCCAGTTTGTTCAGTTCCTTTAATGTCAGATCGTCATTTCATGTCAGAGTGTCTACTGTGTCCTTATTTTGCCTGCCCCATTTTATGGGAAGTTTAAGTTATAGTTTAAATAAACATCCTGAACTGTGAATCCTGCCTTTTTTTTATTTGTATTTTTTATCCCACGATTTTGTAACCCATTTTTCACCCCTGTGTCAATCATCTAATCCTGGGCTCTACACACCCTCCGCCAACCTGGGGAGAGCAACGGACTTGAACTCATGCTTCCTTCATGCTTGAGTGTCCAAGTTGCTCCTTTACACCTGACAGGGGGGAGTTTCCCTGGTTGGACGTAGCGCGTGGAAGGAACACGATTACTGCATGTTTTTTGTGAGGGTACCTATAGGGGACACGGGGAGAACATGTGAGGGTACCTATAGGGGACACGGGGAGAACATGTGAGGGTACCTACCCTAGGGGACACGGGGAGAACATGCAAACTCCACACAGAAAGGCCCTTTCGCCAAACCCCCGCCTTCGGGTATGTATGGGCACTGATGACGCGGAGGAGGAAACACGCCGCCAACACCCACGGCGCCCCGAGCGGGAATCGAACCCAGGACCTTCTAGCTGTGAGTGAATCCTAGCCTTTTGGTCGTATACTGCTTTTGGGTCCACTAGTCTGAACGCACCCCGACAGAATTCTGCCCCCTTTGCAGATAAACAGGAAGTCCACCCACTAAGGCGATTTTAACCCATTCTGACCTGAGATCAGATTCATACGAGATTTCCACTGGGACAACACACTGGTCGGATTAACCCATTCTGACCTGAGATCAGATTCTAAAAAATGTCAGTCGTTCTTCGATTTTTCAAAAATAGCAGACCTACAAGCTCGTAGCGCGCCACTCGGTGGCGCGCTATGAGCTTGTAGATCTGCTATTTTTCAATAGCTATAAAGCATAACATGATGCTAACACCGAAATGGGTTCCCGTTCAGAATGGGTTAATATAGGATTATCACTGGGATTGTTACTGTACTGCAGAATGCATTCTCATGTACCCCGCTGCTAAATAACTATAAATGGGGCCTTTACGGTGAGAACCCACGACGCGTCTCTGTAGAAAAAGAAAAACAAAAAATCATTGCTGATGTTTCCCTGGTTTTTAATAATTCCGTTTTTAGAAGTTGGCAACTTATGTCTTATGTGCTTTTGTTTATCCCCGGAGGCTTGCTATGTATACGCTTTGGTGCTTTGGAAAATGTTTGTCACTGCAGTACAAAATTCCCCAGGTCACATTTTTTTATTTGTTGTTATTAATTATTAAAAGGGTTAGTAAAACCCATAGTTATACTGTATTTTTACTGCATTTCAAAATACTGTATGCTGTTAAATTACCATGAACCCACATTTAATTTAAAGTTATTTACTGTAATTGAAAAGATGGTATGCTGTTAAATTACCATGAACAGACATTTAATTTACAGTTATATACTGTAATTGGAAAAAAAGTATGCTGTTTAATTACCATGAACCCACATTTAATTTACAGTTATATACTGTAATTGAAAAAACTGTATATCTACTGTAAAATGAATTACAGTAGATGTACTGTAAAATAACAGTAAATTGCGGGCATCAGTGCTGCCAGTAATTTACTGTAATAGTACAGTGAAATCTCTTACAGTAATCATTTGATGGCAGGGGGAGATATTAGCTTTGACATCCAGGTTTCATAATGCATTCATCAAGAAACATAATTATATTTTTCTGCTTGCTACATGCGGTGATTAGTACACATTTTACATTTTGTGCTTTTACTGGTAACAATAATTATGCTGAATATAAACCGATTAAATCAATGAACCAGTGCCGTGTGCAGTGTGTAAATATAGTGATTTAAGAATTGCTCACTGTCAAAGATGTGTGTACCACCAGTCGACTACCACACGTACCTGTACACACACATGCACACATGTATGCACACTTGAAACCACACTAATAGCCTCACAGGTGACATGTAGCGCTTGTAGAGCCCAAGTCTGTCATGATCTGACGTTTTCTGCTGGCTCAAAGATAACGTGTAACATCAACACATCATCAGCTCTGAGAGATTCTCCTCCTGCCCCCGGACCGGAGTCTCTCTCCACGCTATAACCTTTTGCATGACGCCAGGCCAGACTTTCCGGCCGTCCGGCCCCTGACCACCAGTGACCATTCTCTCTCTCCTCTGGAATGCCCTGACCTTTTTGGGTCACGTCTTTTTAGAATGGTCTTTGCAGTCGCGGCCGGCGGGGCGGCCTGGAGTCAGCGTGTGTGTGTGCGTGTGTGTGTGTGTGTGTGTGTGTGTGTGTGTGTGTGTGTGTATGGGCCGGCCGATGTGTGTCAGAATGGAGAATGCATGCAGGGATTCATCCATTTTTAGCGGGAACCCCTTTCGGTGTTATAGCATTATGTTATGCTTTATAGCTATTGAAAAATAGCAGATCTACAAGCTCATAGCGCGCCACCGAGTGGCGCGCTACGAGCTTGTAGGTCTGCTGTTTTTGAAAAATCGAAGAACGA
>NC_137872.1:1588865-1591365 GCF_963924005.1 Protomyctophum bolini
TATTGTTGTATTACTGTACATCTTATTATTGTATTACTGTACATCTTATTGTTGTAATACTGTACAGCTTATTACTTGCGCAAGCAGAGCGCGCAAGTACTGTGATTGACTGTGTTGTCCACCATACCGTATGTCCCAATAAGGGACCACCATTCTTGATGACGTATGTACAGTGTGTGTGCGTGTGCGTGTGCGTGTGCGCGTGTGCGTGTGCGTGTGCGTGTGCGTGTGTGTGTGTGTGTGTGTATATAGGGCAGCCCGTGCCCTATATTGTACAAATGGTTTAAATATGTTTATATTGTTATTGACACTGAGGTTGCATTATGTGTCACCTGTCTCTCCTCTGCAGGGCTGGCCACTCCCCTCTAGATTGGAGGGTGCCAAGTACTGTGGAGGAGGAGGAGGGAGGGGTGTTTGTTCCTTTTATGTTATGCATTTCTTTCCATTGTATTATGTTGTCTTATAGTAAATTAAATGTGTGAAATGTATAGTTGATTGTATATGTTCCTCTAAAAGATAGTACACTGTGAAAGATTACTCGTAGGCTTTAGTTAGCCGTGTGGTGAGTTAATTATCACCTATACTGATTAGAGGATGGTTTGACCCACCTGTTTAAGAGCAGGATTGCTGCAGGGTGAGGCAGTTCAGTTCAGTCTCACTCAGGTTAGAACTGTGAGCCCGGGGCCCATCCAGAGGCCCATGCAGGGCCTCATCGCATCGCAGGAGGCATTTCAGCCTGTAACAGTTGCTGTTTGTTATTTTCTTAAGTGTTAATGTTGTTTCCTGTTTGTGGAACGTTATTTTTGGCCAGTAGTTATTATTTATTTTTCTAAAGACACTTTTGGAGGTCAATAACATGATTGTGGACCTGTCTACTCCTTGGAGCCTCCGACCATCGCCTGGCATCATCACAATGACGTAACTAAGGTATGTTTCAAGGTTGGTCTCTAATGGATTTAGAACAGTAAAATACATAGTTATTAGTAGCAGTATACTTGCGCGCTCTGCTTGTACACAAGTAGGCCATGTAAGGCCATGCAAAGCACACGTTGGCACCTCGACAGAGTGCATTTCTAGTTACTATATGTAAATATTCATGTTGTCAGTGTGTCTGTTTGTCTGTCTGTCTGTGTGCCTCATGGATTATGCCCAAATGTGGATAGGATTAAGGAAAGGAAAGGTACTATGTTTACCCAGGGTAACTGGACTAAGGAAAGGAAAGGTACCATGTTTACCCAGGGTAACTGGACTAAGGAAAGGAAAGGTACTATGTTTACCCAGGGTAACTGGACTAAGGAAAGGAAAGGTACTATGTTTACCCAGGGTAACTGGACTAAGGAAAGGAAAGGTACTATGTTTACCCAGGGTAACTGGACTAAGGAAAGGAAAGGTACTATGTTTACCCAGGGTAACTGGACTAAGGAAAGGAAAGGTACCATGTTTACCCAGGGTAACTGGACTAAGGAAAGGAAAGGTACTATGTTTACCCAGGGTAACTGGACTAAGGAAAGGAAAGGTACCATGTTTACCCAGGGTAACTGGACTAAGGAAAGGAAAGGTACCATGTTTACCCAGGGTAACTGGACTAAGGAAAGGAAAGGTACCATGTTTACCCAGGGTAACTGGACTAAGGAAAGGAAAGGTACCATGTTTACCCAGGGTAACTGGACTAAGGAAAGGAAAGGTATGTTTACCCAGGGTAACTGGACTAAGCTCAAGAACTTGTTTACAGCCAGGCCCTGCTCATAGAACATTTCATGGTAGGGGTTCAATGCCTTGCTCAAAGGCACTTCAGCGGTGGTAATTTTAACGTGCCGGTCCGGGGATACGAACTATAGCGACCTTCCGATATCAAGACCGCTCCGCAAACCGTTCGGCCACCGCTGCCCCAAACACTACCATAATTTCATTAAGCAAAGGGGGGGAGGGATGGAGAGGATTAGGGGGGTGGCACGCTGTAGAGTGTATAATTGTATAAGGGTATAAATAACTATACATTAGAGTGTATAATGTTTTGGGGGGCGGAAGTTTTCGGGAGTATCAAAGGAAATGACGTGGACGCTTTACAAATCCGTTAACATTACCCCCGTGAATGAAACAAGTGTTGTGATTGGTTGAAAATAATATATCGTATATCCGACGGAAATACATCTGACGAATGTTTTCCGGCACGACACTTCCTCCGGGACACTCTCTGGGGGGGATTGAGCAGGTGGTCAAACCTGGTCACAAACCTGAACACGTTGCATGTTATACTTTAGCTGCAGCACATTATACACGTTATACATTAGCTATTGAAAAGTAGCAGATCTACGAGCTCATAGCGCGCTATATATGGAACAACATATTTTCAGATGGGGGGGTCCGCAGCCAAACACAGATCATTCTGAGGGGAACACATCGCTATATACACTGACAGAGAGTAAGATATGAGAACGCAACGTAAAGAATGCGACAGGCAGTGCATTCCTCCAACCTGTTGCAACCGCCCTTCTATCAC
>NC_137872.1:1596365-1616365 GCF_963924005.1 Protomyctophum bolini
TGGCATACTGTATGAAGAGATACAGAGCACTGTAATGTAGGGTGGCATACAGTATGTCTTCTTTGGACAGATACTGAAGTTGCATAAGTTGCACAGTGAAAATATATATTTCTTTATGGCAAAACGGTGATCTTGACAGCTGCCGTGTCCTGATGATACTGGTCACTAAAGAATGGTGACGTTTCTCTGTCAATAAATACAGTCAATTTGATAACCATCAACGATTAACTGGAATGCACATCAAAATGTCGTGTGTGCTTTTAACTATACTTAAACTACTGTAAACGTAGACAGAGTCCCCCACGGGTCTATGTACTGTAAGCCCCCTCCTTCATACTGCCCCTATATGATCCAAAAATAGTCACTGTACTTGTGCTCGCAACACGTCACATTGCGACTCTTTTTTATACAGGAGAACAACTTGTTTTTTTAATCCAAAATTAGTTAATAGCACAGGCAGACTCTTCACATATACTAGAGAGCACGTCTGAAATACATGTCGGAGCTGAAATGTAAATATGATATGATTGCATGTGACAGGGGGGCGGGATCAAGGGGTCTGTGAGTGACAGCTCAACAGGCGCTGCACCTGCAGCAGATTGTGTCAATTAAATGAAGGACAGCTGCTGTGTACAGTATAATATACTGTACACATATTATTATATTATAAGGAAGCTAATGGGCTTTAATGTGTTCTCTGTTGCAGTGAGAGGCTAGCTGGGTCCACACAGAGACACACAATACTCCACATTCCTGCCTGTCATAGTTGTATGTTTAATGTCACACGGTGACTGTTTAGTTCATGTTATAGTTGTATGTTTAATGTCACACAGTGACTGTTTAGTTCATGTTATAGTTGTATGTTTAATGTCACACGGTGACTGTTTAGTTCATGTTATAGTTGTATGTTTAATGTCACACGGTGACTGTTTAGTTCATGTTATAGTTGTATGTTTAATGTCACACGGTGACTGTTTAGTTCATGTTATAGTTGTATGTTTAATGTCACACAGTGACTGTTTAGTTCATGTTATAGTTGTATGTTTAATGTCACACGGTGACTGTTTAGTTCATGTTATAGTTGTATGTTTAATGTCACACGGTGACTGTTTAGTTCATGTTATAGAAGTTGTATGTTTAATGTCACACAGTGACTGTTTAGTTCATGTTATAGTTGTATGTTTATAATGTCACACGGTGACTGTTTAGTTCATGTTATAGTTGGATGTTTAATGTCACACGGTGACTGTTGAGTTCATGTTATAGTTGTATGTTTAAAGTCACACAGTGACTGTTTAGTTCATGTTATAGTTGTATGTTTAATGTCACACAGTGACTGTTTAGTTCATGTTATAGTTGTATGTTTATAATGTCACACGGTGACTGTTTAGTTCATGTTATAGTTGTATGTTTAAAGTACGTACACGGTGACTGTTTAGTTCATGGTATAGTTGTATGTTTAATGTCACACAGTGACTGTTTAGTTCATGTTATAGTTGGATGTTTAATGTCACACAGTGACTGTTTAGTTCATGTTATAGTTGTATGTTTAATGTCACACAGTGACTGTTTAGTTCATGTTATAGTTGTATGTTTAATGTCACATGGTGACTGTTTAGTTCATGTTATAGTTGTATGTTTAATGTCACACAGGGACTGTTTAGTTCATGTTATAGTTGTATGTTTAAAGTCACACGGTGACTGTTTAGTTCATGGTATAGTTGTATGTTTAATGTCACACAGTGACTGTTTAGTTCATGTTATAGTTGGATGTTTAATGTCACACAGTGACTGTTTAGTTCATGTTATAGTTGTATGTTTAATGTCACACAGTGACTGTTTAGTTCATGTTATAGTTGTATGTTTAATGTCACATGGTGACTGTTTAGTTCATGTTATAGTTGTATGTTTAATGTCACACGGTGACTGTTTAGTTCATGTTATAGTAGTTGTATGTTTAATGTCACACAGTGACTGTTTAGTTCATGTTATAGTTGGATGTGTTTAATGTCACACGGGGACTGTTTAGTTCATGTTATAGTTGTATGTTTATAATGTCACACGGTGACTGTTTAGTTCATGTTATAGTTGTATGTTTATAATGTCACACAGTGACTGTTTAGTTCATGTTATAGTTGTATGTTTATAATGTCACACAGTGACTGTTTAGTTCATGTTATAGTTGTATGTTTATAATGTCACACAGTGACTGTTTAGTTCATGTTATAGTTGTATGTTTAATGTCACACGGTGACTGTTTAGTTCATGTTATAGTTGTATGTTTATAATGTCACACGGTGACATGTTTAGTTCATGTTATAGTTGTATGTTTAATGTCACACGGTGACTGTTTAGTTCATGTTATAGTTGGACGTGTTTAATGTCACATGGGGACTGTTTAGTTCATGTTATAGTTGTATGTTTATAATGTCACACGGTGACTGTTTAGTTCATGTTATAGTTGTATGTATAATGTCACACGGTGACTGTTTAGTTCATGTTATAGTTGGATGTTTAATGTCACACGGTGACTGTTTAGTTCATGTTATAGTTGGATGTTTAATGTCACACGGTGACTGTTTAGTTCATGGTATAGTTGTATGTTTATAATGTCACACGGTGACTGTTTAGTTCATGTTATAGTTGGATGTTTAATGTCACACGGTGACTGTTTAGTTCATGTTATAGTTGGATGTTTAATGTCACACGGTGACTGTTTAGTTCATGTTATAGTTGTATGTTTAATGTCACACGGTGACTGTTTAGTTCATGTTATAGTTGTATGTTTATAATGTCACACGGTGACTGTTTAGTTCATGTTATAGTTGTATGTTTAATGTCACACGGTGACTGTTTAGTTCATGTTATAGTTGTATGTTTAATGTCACACGGTGACTGTTTAGTTCATGTTATAGTTGTATGTTTAATGTCACACGGTGACTGTTTAGTTCATGTTATAGTTGTATGTTTAATGTCACACAGTGACTGTTTAGTTCATGTTATAGTTGGATGTTTAATGTCACACGGTGACTGTTTAGTTCATGTTATAGTTGGATGTTTAATGTCACACGGTGACTGTTTAGTTCATGTTATAGTTGGATGTTTAATGTCACACGGGGACTGTTTAGTTCATGTTATAGTTGTATGTTTAATGTCACACGGTGACTGTTTAGTTCATGTTATAGTTGTATGTTTAATGTCACACGGTGACTGTTTAGTTCATGTTATAGTTGTATGTTTAATGTCACACAGTGACTGTTTAGTTCATGTTATAGTTGGATGTTTAATGTCACACAGTGACTGTTTAGTTCATGTTATAGTTGGATGTTTAATGTCACACGGTGACTGTTTAGTTCATGTTATAGTTGTATGTTTAATGTCACACAGTGACTGTTTAGTTCATGTTATAGTTGTATGTTTATAATGTCACACGGTGACATGTTTAGTTCATGTTATAGTTGTATGTTTATAATGTCACACGGTGACATGTTTAGTTCATGTTATAGTTGTATGTTTAATGTCACACAGTGACTGTTTAGTTCATGTTATAGTTGGATGTTTAATGTCACACAGTGACTGTTTAGTTCATGTTATAGTTGGATGTTTAATGTCACACGGTGACTGTTTAGTTCATGTTATAGTTGGATGTTTAATGTCACACGGTGACTGTTTAGTTCATGTTATAGTTGTATGTTTATAATGTCACACAGTGACTGTTTAGTTCATGTTATAGTTGTATGTTTAATGTCACACGGTGACTGTTTAGTTCATGTATAGAATTAGTATAGGATTCACATTGAGGACACTCTGTGACTTGTTACACTTTAGTTTTGGCTCCTGATGACGGAGATAGTTTGTTTGATGACCAATTCCCTGCAGGGAATAAACACTAGGAGGAGGAATAAACAGCCTACTTAAGAACAACTGCCTGTGTTGTGTCCTTCCCTGCCCTGGGTTGTGACCCGCTTGGTCACAATGATAAAAGCTTAAACATGTAGCTATAGGTGTAATGTTAGAGAACCACAGAAGTGAACCTTTTTCAAGCCTGTTTTCTCAACTCGCTGTTTTCTGCAAGACATTAATTACTCTATAAGCCATATCTCCAAAACTGGTGGGTCAAAGTGAACAACCAATATGTCAATTTGAAGCTATGATTCCCTGCTTTCACATGACATGAAAAAAAAATAGTCAAACTGTCACATATTGGAATGTACTGCTCAGCTTATATGTATACAGCAGAAGCGCTATTATCTCCAATCTTTACCTACATGTATGACATACCGTACCCATGACAATAGCGTGGCTATATGGGGTCATATTAGTGTTTACGCCAAAAGCTCATCACCAACGTCAGAGGAAATGTTTTATGAACATCTAGTTCATAACCCCCCCCCCCCCCCATTAAATCCCCTCTGACATCACTCTAGCCAAACAAGAGAACACCTACTATAACAACAACAACCTAATTCTCTGTATACTGTCCTTCCATACATACTGTACGACCCCCTAATATCCTGACACTGCTAAATGATATAGCTGCTATACGGTTAGAACTTAGAAGAGGATACCGCAAGGATATCTAGCTTTTATTCCATTTGGATTGTCGGGCCCGATAGAGGAATATCTACAACGAACCACCTCTCTGGCCATCAAAGCTGCTGTGCTGCTATTGTTCGCCTCCAGTCACAGGATGCAACGCTTGTTGTGTTATTATTGGATGGGGAGGTGGGATGAGAGACAGAGGCAGGACGGGAGAGGTGTGTGTGTGTGTGTGTGTGTGTGTGTGTGTGTGTGTGTGTGTGTGTGTGTGTGTGTGTGTGTGTGTGTGTGTGTGTGTGTGTGTGTGTGTGTGTGTGTGTGTGTGTGTGTGTGTGTGTGTGTGTGCGTGTGTGTGTGTACATCCGCTGTGTGCAGAACAAATCCATATTCACAATACAGTATGTTTGTTTTCGTGTGTGTGTGTGTGTGAGACACAGTAAGGGGAAGCCATATCGCTACCTGAGTCAGAGCGGACGAGGGGCTTAAACCAGCTCACACACTGCAGGAAGACACCTGGGAGAACACACACACACACACACACACACACACACACACACAGGAGGGAAGAGGAGGTAGGAGAGGAAGGAGAAGGGAGGCAAGGGAAGAGCAGATAGGGAGGGGATAGCGCGCGCGAGAGAGAGAGAGAGAGAGAGAGAGAGAGAGAGAGAGAGAGAGAGAGAGAGAGGGAGGGAGGGAGAGAGAGAGAGAGAGAGAGAGAGAGAGAGAGAGAGAGAGGGAGAGGGTATAAGAGGATATAAGAACCCAGATCTGTTTTGGATGTCTGAGTGTTTTATGTTAAATTGGTTGTTCAGTATAATGAAGTTTTGGTTTTTGGAAAATTCATAGAGAAGGCATGAGAAGGCATGACAGTTACGTTGGAGAACGATGCATCCATGAGTACTATTTACTATTTGTGTATTATGTATTATTATCAGGGGGGCAGTCAGACAGATTTTTTGTGAAGCCACTAAGGAAGTTATGGTTAGGTGTAGGTGTGCTGCCCCGTGGGAGGTTAGGTTTAGCGTGAGGGTTTGAGATAGGTTGTAGTTGTAGGACTAATGACTGGTCTAACCAATGACTGTCTAAACTAAGTACTGCATCTTATGATGCCCAGGACACTTTAATAAAAACTCTATCTATCTATATATCCATCTGTAGAAACAACAAACAGCAAAGTTCCCCTTCGACCCCCAGAGTCCCCCATGTTGTCCAGACAGACAGACAGCCCCAGGCTGGTTGACACAGTTCCCTGGCTGCCATGCATGCCGTAGAGAACTGGGGCCATGCCACTCTCTGCCCACTCCGTCTCCCCAGATGGCATTGTAATATGTTCGCAGACACAATTTTCATTGTATCTGGACGAGTAGGAGGGAGAGTTTCGCGGGGCGGCCGTGGAAATAATCACTGCAGCAACATAATTATGCCAAGACATCTTGTACTCAACGACCCTCTTCAGTTCAGTTCCTCTCCTCTCCTCTCCTTTCCTCCACTCCCTCTGTCTCTCTATATTTTCTCTCTGTTTATTCCCTTGCATTCATCGTGTGTCCCTCTCTTCCTTGGGCCACATGCCACTGTTAACCCCCCCTCCCCCCCCCCCCCCCCTCTCTCTCTCTCTCTCTCTCTCTCTCTCATTCTCCCACACTTCATTCTGAGTTCTCTTTCTGTCCTTCTCTTGTTCTCCCTCTCTCTCGTTCATCCTCTATCTATCGATTGGTGTGCCGCTTATTTCCCATTGGCCATCACCTATACGTGGTCGGTTAAGACTGAGGTTAGGGTTATAGTGACCTACGTGGCCGGTTAAGACTGGGGTTAGGGTTATAGTGACCTACGTGCTTGGTTAAGACTGAGGTTAGGGTTATAGTGACCTACGTGGCCGGTTAAGACTGAGGTTAGGGTTATAGTGACCTACGTGGCCGGTTAAGACTGAGGTTAGGGTTATAGCGACCTATACGTGGCCGGTTAAGACTGAGGTTAGGGTTATAGTGACCTACGTGGTCGGTTAAGACTGAGGTTAGGGTTATAGTGACCTACGTGGCCGGTTAAGACTGAGGTTAGGGTTATAGTGACCTACGTGGCCGGTTAAGACTGAGGTTAGGGTTATAGTGACCTACGTGGCCGGTTAAGACTGAGGTTAGGGTTATAGTGACCTACGTGGCTGGTTAAGACTGAGGTTAGGGTTATAGTGACCTACGTGGCTGGTTAAGACTGGGGTTAGGGTTATAGTGACCTACGTGGCCGGTTAAGAGACTGAGGTTAGGGTTATAGTGACCTACGTGGTCGGTTAAGACTGAGGTTAGGGTTATAGTGACCTACGTGGCCGGTTAAGACTGAGGTTAGGGTTATAGTGACCTACGTGGCCGGTTAAGACTGAGGTTAGGGTTATAGTGACCTACGTGGCCGGTTAAGACTGAGGTTAGGGTTATAGTGACCTACGTGGCCGGTTAAGACTGAGGTTAGGGTTATAGTGACCTACGTGGCCGGTTAAGACTGAGGTTAGGGTTATAGTGACCTACGTGGCCGGTTAAGACTGAGGTTAGGGTTATAGTGACCTACGTGGCCGGTTAAGACTGAGGTTAGGGTTACAGTGACCTACGTGGCCGGTTAAGACTGAGGTTAGGGTTATAGTGACCTACGTGGCCGGTTAAGACTATGAGGTTAGGGTTATAGCGACCTACGGGCCCCCTGCTGGTCAAGTGGTCCAGCGCGTCACGTGTTCGAGTCCTGTTCATGACGACCTTCTGCTGCATTGCTCTGTCCTGTCTATCTTCACTTGATATATTATACTATTAATGTAGGCAGAAAACTAATCTAAGAAGAAAATGGGATTATAGTGACATGATGTTATACCACCTCCTGTTCCAATTAATTAAGATACATTCCCTGTCTTTCTCATTCTCTGCTTCTCTCTCTGTTTTCCTACACCCCCCCGCTCCCCTCCCCTCCCCCCCACTCTATCCACTCTCTCTCTCTTCTCTCTCTCTCTCTCTCTCTCTCTCTCTCTCTGTGTGTGTGTCTCCTGGGAGGTAAAGTCTGGATTTCCCCCGTTTCCCTATTTAACCACTGTAGCGTGTCACCCTCTCATTTAGCTCCTCGTGTTTCCTCTCCTCTTCTCCGTGATGTGAAAAACCTTTTTATATGATTTTTATTTCACAGGGTGCTTCTTTTTTTCTTTCTCCTTCTCGTTCGCCCGCCCCAAACCAAGTTCCCAGACCACTGAACCTGCTGCGCCCCGTGGCGTTTCCAGACCATTTAACCACCTGGGTATCAGAGGTTCATTCTATTTAACCATTTAACCACCTGGGTATCAGAGGTTCATTCTATTTAACCATTTAACCCCCTGGGTATCAGAGGTTCATTCTATTTAACCATTTCACCACCTGGGTATCAGAGCAGATCGTATTTATTTGCAATGCCATACGTTGAAAGATCTGTTGCCTTGTGGACAAGGCACGCTGTATACCTCCGCAAGTTAGATATTATCGGCATATCTAGATGTTTGTCCGTATGTGATTAAGTATTGGACCAAGTTGCATTGGCAGCCATAGAAGATTCTTATACCCCGGGCTAAAACCGGATGTGACGTTTTTTGTGGGCGTTCCTCATGTCTATAGCGTGGTGTCAGTCTGTGGTATTCAATTGGCGGCCCGCCGTCCGAGCGCCCCCTTGTGGCCCCTGAAAGAATTTTGAGAACAATAAGAGGGCTAATAAAAGTTAGAGGTATGGTGTGTGCGATATTAATTGTGAGATCACCATAATGACGGTAATCATTAAGGGACCGCCACTTTTCAGCCTATCTTCATAGAGCAGGATAATATGTCTATACAGCTCATTACAGTGCGGAAATATACATAAATCTTCGTGTTTGAGCACAAAAAGCATTTTGAGAACCCACTCATTTCCGCGCTTCGCGCGCATGCACTGTGCGGCCCCCCACACACAGTTGTGGCCCCCGGGCCAAATCTAATTGAATACCCCTGGTCTATACTGTATGTCAGTGTTCAGCAGCCAGTCAGGACTGTTCCATGCTGTCTATACTTTATTGCTTCTCACAGTGGGGTCCTGGGGGTCCCCAGGGGTTAATATAGCACCAATATAGCAGATGTAAATAGGCTTGTATACATCTGCTATTTCTTCGGTATAGCATTCTTACACAATACAAGTAAATAATGTATAACGAGCATGCAGGCAAGCTGGAGGTACAGTATATTTAACCCATTCTGACCTGAGATCAGATTCATACGAGGTTTCCACTGGACACACACTGGTCTGATTATAACCCATTCTGACCTGAGATCAGATTCTAAGAATGTCAGTCATTCTTCGATCTTTAAAAAATAGCAGACCTACAAGCTCATAGCGCGCCACTCGGTGGCGCGCTATGAGCTTGTAGATCTGCTATTTTTCAATAGCTAAAGCATAACATGATGCTATAACACCAAAAGGGGTTCCCGTTCAGAATGGGTTAAAGCGCATTCATCGGATGCAATTAATATACAGTATATTATGTAATTTAAATGAAAATGAAATTCACTCTCTCTCCTTCTTCTTCTGCTCTGTCTGGACCTGTTTGACTGTTTTCATACTTTGATTACAGGGTCCTGGACTGAACCAGTGACGTGCATGTGTATGTGCATCATGTACATGGGCCCTCTAGCGCCCCCCCCTGGAGCCATCACTATATATGCATCTGTGCGTGCGTGTGAATGTTTGCACACATGTCTGCAGTAGTCTACAATACATCAAGGGCTGTATTTTGCGTGTCTTAAGTACCAGGTCTTATTCCCTATATAACTTGAGTAAACTAAAGACCTGGAGGTTGTGATCAATGCTCTTTGGCCACTCAGAATAGCCAAATGGCATTGACCACGCCTCCAGGTCTTTAGTTTACTCAAGTTACGTAGGTAATAAGACCTGGAACTTAAGACACGCAAAATACAGCCCCAAGTGTGTGCATATCTGTAAACGAATCACACAATGTGTGAGTGCAGTCTACGAGTGCATGCATGTGCGTGCATGTTTACAGTAGGCCTATAGCCTATACGCGTGTGTGTGTGTGTGTGTGTGTGTGTGTGTGTGTGTGTGCACACATGCACATTTGTACGGTATATACAGAGCGAAGGTTTTGAGTGCAGGTGCACGCTAACATTCCCTCTGCCTTCCAAGAATCTGTGCAGGAGAACTTTGACGTGTTTTATAATTTATGGCATTCTAAGGATTTTGCGGCTCGCTCCGCGGCGGTGTGCAGCTGCCATGGCAGAACTACAAAGACCATCAAGCTGCCATGGCAGAACTACAAAGAGAAAAACGCAGCGACCACATTACAAAGGTGTCAAATTAACTCCCTATAGGCGGCCTCCTGACCTTTAACTTTTATGGATTTCTCCCTCTGAACATTCTTAATTATTCTTCACTTAATATTAGACCATAACACACACACACACACACACACACACACACACACACACACACACACACACACACACACACACACACACACACACACACACAGAGAGAGATGCCATATACAGTAGGTGAGTGTACACTATATAGCCACAGCATTATATCATTCACAGACAGTTATAATTATTTTGATTATTGGCGCTTATTATATGATCTTCAGGGTATTTAAATATACGACTGTATTTCAGACTGCCCGTCCACACAAACACACACACACACACGGTCACAGTCATGCACACACACACACACACACACACACACACACACACACACACACACACACGCACATGCATATGCACACAGACACGCACACGCACATGCACACGGTCACGCGCACACTACACACACACACGCACACACACACACACACACACACACACACACACACACACACACACACACACACACATCCAGGAACCCTGTATTGTGTGAGAGGAATATACCAGATGACGGGACCGCGGTGACACCAGGAAGTCACCCTGTAAACAGGAAGGCCTTAGGGGAGGGAGGGGCTCGCCTACTACGTCACAGACAGACAGACAGACAGACAGACAGACAGACAGACAGACAGACAGACAGACAGACAGACAGACAGAGCGTGTGCGTGCGTATATACTGTACTGTAGGCGTAATTTGCTTTAATTTTACATATACACACCTGCACCTCAACTCGATCCTCCAATTGTCATACTCCATCCATCCATGCATCTTCAACCGCTTATCCGTAGTCGGGTCACGGGGGCAACAGCTCCACCAGACTATTCCAGACTTCCCTCTCCTCCAGAGCAACATTAGTGACTTCCTCCTGGGGGGGTTCCCGAGGCGTTCCAAGGCCAGTGAGTCGATGTGTTTCCTCCAACTGCGTGTTTCCTTGGTCTCCTCGCAGTGGGACGTGCCTCGAGGACCTCCCTAGGGAGACGCCCGAGAGGCATCCTAACCAGATGCCCCGAACCACCTAAGCTGTCTCCTTTCCAGGCAAAGAAGCTGCAGCGGTTCTACTCCGAGTCTCTCTCGCGTGACTGAACTTCTCATGCCAGCCACCAATCTCATTTCGGCCGCTTCACGACCGTATTCTTTCGGTCATGACCTACTGTACACCTCATGATCATATTATAGGTGAGAGTAGGGTCAAAGATAGCTCGGTAGACAGAGAGCTTTGCCTTCGGGCTCAACTTCCTTCTCAAACTCTGCTTCTAAATCTGTTCCTCTGTCTATTTCTGGGACCAAGCTCCTGGCCGCTTCCCTGTCCCCCTGTCCCCCTGTCCCCCTGCCTGCCCTGCCTGCCTGCCCTGCCCTGTCTGCCCTGTCTGCCTGCCTGCCTGCCCTGCCTGCCTGCCTGCCTGCCTGCCTGCCTGCCTGCCTCTCCCTCTCCTCCTTCAGTTTTTCGGAACGCTGTGTCTCCCACCATCTCTGCATGCCCATTCCTCTCCTCGCATGCTTCTGTGGTATTCTGGGATGCTGAGTGGATGGGACCCCCTGGGGGGTCAAAGAGATTGAGACATGTTGGCAAAGAAGGCAAAGTCAGAGAGAGAGAGTACAGTATGTAACATATTATAGAGAGATATGTTTGGAAAGAAGCCATGAATCGACAGCAGTTACACCGCCGGTGCACATGTATGTTCTCAAAGTCATTAATGTACCCGGGGCACATGTATGTTCTCAAAGTCATTAATGTACCCGGGGCACATGTATGTTCTCAGAGTCATTAATGTACCCGGGGCACATGTATGTTCTCAAAGTCATTAATGTACCCGCGGCACATGTATGTTCTAGAACTCATTAATGTACCCGGGGCACATGTATGTTCTAGAACTCATTAATGTACCCGGGGCACATGTATGTTCTAGAACTCATTAATGTACCCGGGGCACATGTATGTTCTAGAACTCATTAATGTACCCGCGGCACATGTATGTTCTAGAACTCATTAATGTACCCGGGGCACATGTATGTTCTCAGAGTCATTAATGTACCCGGGGCACATGTATGTTCTAGAACTCATTAATGTACCCGGGGCACATGTATGTTCTAGAACTCATTAATGTACCCGGGGCACATGTATGTTCTAGAACTCATTAATGTACCCGGGGCACATGTATGTTCAAACTCATTAATGTACCCGGGGCACATGTATGTTCTCAGAGTCATTAATGTACCCGGGGCACATGTATGTTCTAGAACTCATTAATGTACCCGGGGCACATGTATGTTCTCAAAGTCATTCATGTACCCGGGGCACATGTATGTTCTCAGAGTCATTAATGTACCCGGGGCACATGTATGTTCTCAGAGTCATTAATGTACCCGGGGCACATGTATGTTCTCAGAGTCATTAATGTACCCGGGGCACATGTATGTTCTAGAACTCATTAATGTACCCGGGGCACATGTATGTTCTCAGAGTCATTAATGTACCCGGGGCACATGTATGTTCTAGAACTCATTAATGTACCCGGGGCACATGTATGTTCTAGAACTCATTAATGTACCCGGGGCACATGTATGTTCTCAGAGTCATTAATGTACCCGGGGCACATGTATGTTCTCAGAGTCATTAATGTACCCGGGGCACATGTATGTTCTCAAAGACATTAATGTACCCGGGGCACATGTATGTTCTCAGAGTCTTTAATGTACCCGGGGCACATGTATGTTCTAGAACTCATTAATGTACCCGGGACACATGTATGTTCTAGAACTCATTAATGTACCCGGGGCACATGTATGTTCTCAGAGTCATTAATGTACCCGGGGCACATGTATGTTCTAGAACTCATTAATGTACCCGGGGCACATGTATGTTCTAGAACTCATTAATGTACCCGGGGCACATGTATGTTCTCAGAGTCATTAATGTACCCGGGGCACATGTATGTTCTCAAAGTCATTAATGTACCCGGGGCACATGTATGTTCTCAGAGTCATTAATGTACCCGGGGCACATGTATGTTCTCAGAGTCATTAATGTACCCGGGGCACATGTATGTTCTAGAACTCATTAATGTACCCGGGGCACATGTATGTTCTCAGAGTCATTAATGTACCCGGGGCACATGTATGTTCTCAGAGTCATTAATGTACCCGGGGCACATGTATATGTTCTAGAACTCATTAATGTACCCGGGGCACATGTATGTTCTCAGAGTCATTAATGTACCCGGGGCACATGTATGTTCTCAGAGTCATTAATGTACCCGGGGCACATGTATGTTCTCAGAGTCATTAATGTACCCGGGGCACATGTATGTTCTCAGAGTCATTAATGTACCCGGGGCACATGTATGTTCTCAGAGTCATTAATGTACCCGGGGCACATGTATGTTCTCAGAGTCATTAATGTACCCGGGGCACATGTATGTTCTCAGAGTCATTAATGTACCCGGGGCACATGTATGTTCTCAGAGTCATTAATGTACCCGGGGCACATGTATGTTCTCAGAGTCATTAATGTACCCGGGGCACATGTATGTTCTAGAACTCATTAATGTACCCGGGGCACATGTATGTTCTCAGAGTCATTAATGTACCCGGGGCACATGTATATGTTCTAGAACTCATTAATGTACCCGGGGCACATGTATGTTCTCAGAGTCATTAATGTACCCGGGGCACATGTATGTTCTCAGAGTCATTAATGTACCCGGGGCACATGTATGTTCTCAGAGTCATTAATGTACCCGGGGCACATGTATGTTCTAGAACTCATTAATGTACCCGGGGCACATGTATGTTCTCAGAGTCATTAATGTACCCGCGGCACATGTATGTTCTCAGAGTCATTAATGTACCCGGGGCACATGTATGTTCTAGAACTCATTAATGTACCCGGGGCACATGTATGTTCTAGAACTCATTAATGTACCCGGGGCACATGTATGTTCTAGAACTCATTAATGTACCCGGGGCACATGTATGTTCTCAGAGTCATTAATGTACCCGGGGCACATGTATGTTCTCAATCTCATTAATGTACCCGGGGCACATGTATGTTCTCAGAGTCATTAATGTACCCGGGGCACATGTATGTTCTCAAAGTCATTAATGTACCCGGGGCACATGTATGTTCTAGAACTCATTAATGTACCCGGGCCACATGTATGTTCTCAGAGTCATTAATGTACCCGGGGCACATGTATGTTCTCAAAGTCATTAATGTACCCGGGGCACATGTATGTTCTAGAACTCATTAATGTACCCAGGGCACATGTATGTTCTCAGAGTCATTAATGTACCCGGGGCACATGTATGTTCTCAGGGTCATTAATGTACCCGGGGCACATGTATGTTCTCAAAGTCATTAATGTACCCGGGGCACATGTATGTTCTCAGAGTCATTAATGTACCCGGGGCACATGTATGTTCTAGAACTCATTAATGTACCCGGGGCACATGTATGTTCTAGAACTCATTAATGTACCCGGGGCACATGTATGTTCTCAGAGTCATTAATGTACCCGGGGCACATGTATGTTCTCAGAGTCATTAATGTACCCGGGGCACATGTATGTTCTAGAAGTCATTAATGTACCCGGGGCACATGTATGTTCTAGAACTCATTAATGTACCCGGGACACATGTATGTTCTAGAACTCATTAATGTACCCGGGGCACATGTATGTTCTCAGAGTCATTAATGTACCCGGGGCACATGTATGTTCTCAGAGTCATTAATGTACCCGGGGCACATGTATGTTCTAGAACTCATTAATGTACCCGGGGCACATGTATGTTCTCAGAGTCATTAATGTACCCGGGGCACATGTATGTTCTCAGAGTCATTAATGTACCCGGGGCACATGTATGTTCTCAGAGTCATTAATGTACCCGGGGCACATGTATGTTCTCAGAGTCATTAATGTACCCGGGGCACATGTATGTTCAAACTCATTAATGTACCCGGGGCACATGTATGTTCTAGAACTCATTAATGTACCCGGGGCACATGTATGTTCTCAGAGTCATTAATGTACCCGGGGCACATGTATGTTCTCAAAGTCATTAATGTACCCGGGGCACATGTATGTTCTAGAACTCATTAATGTACCCGGGGCACATGTATGTTCTCAGAGTCATTAATGTACCCGGGGCACATGTATGTTCTCAGAGTCATTAATGTACCCGGGGCACATGTATGTTCAAACTCATTAATGTACCCGGGGCACATGTATGTTCTAGAACTCATTAATGTACCCGGGCCACATGTATGTTCTCAGAGTCATTAATGTACCCGGGGCACATGTATGTTCTCAAAGTCATTAATGTACCCGGGGCACATGTATGTTCTCAAAGTCATTAATGTACCCGGGGCACATGTATGTTCTAGAACTCATTAATGTACCCGGGCCACATGTATGTTCTCAGAGTCATTAATGTACCCGGGGCACATGTATGTTCTCAAAGTCATTAATGTACCCGGGGCACATGTATGTTCTCAAAGTCATTAATGTACCCGGGGCACATGTATGTTCTAGAACTCATTAATGTACCCGGGCCACATGTATGTTCTCAGAGTCATTAATGTACCCGGGGCACATGTATGTTCTCAGTCATTAATGTACCCGGGGCACATGTATGTTCTCAGTCATTAATGTACCCGGGGCACATGTATGTTCTAGAACTCATTAATGTACCCGGGGCACATGTATGTTCTCAGAGTCATTAATGTACCCGGGGCACATGTATGTTCTCAGAGTCTTTAATGTACCCGGGGCACATGTATGTTCTAGAACTCATTAATGTACCCGGGGCACATGTATGTTCTAGAACTCATTAATGTACCCGGGGCACATGTATGTTCTAGAACTCATTAATGTACCCGGGGCACATGTATGTTCTAGAACTCATTAATGTACCCGGGGCACATGTATGTTCTAGAACTCATTAATGTACCCGGGGCACATGTATGTTCTAGAACTCATTAATGTACCCGGGGCACATGTATGTTCTAGAACTCATTAATGTACCCGGGGCACATGTATGTTCTAGAACTCATTAATGTACCCGGGCCACATGTATGTTCTCAGAGTCATTAATGTACCCGGGGCACATGTATGTTCTCAAAGTCATTAATGTACCCGGGGCACATGTATGTTCTCAAAGTCATTAATGTACCCGGGGCACATGTATGTTCTAGAACTCATTAATGTACCCGGGCCACATGTATGTTCTCAGAGTCATTAATGTACCCGGGGCACATGTATGTTCTCAGAGTCATTAATGTACCCGGGGCACATGTATGTTCTCAGAGTCATTAATGTACCCGGGGCACATGTATGTTCTAGAACTCATTAATGTACCCGGGGCACATGTATGTTCTAGAACTCATTAATGTACCCGGGGCACATGTATGTTCTAGAACTCATTAATGTACCCGGGGCACATATATGTTCTAGAACTCATTAATGTACCCGGGGCACATGTATGTTCTCAGAGTCATTAATGTACCCGGGGCACATGTATGTTCTCAGAGTCATTAATGTACCCGGGGCACATGTATGTTCTAGAACTCATTAATGTACCCGGGACACATGTATGTTCTAGAACTCATTAATGTACCCGGGGCACATGTATGTTCTCAAAGTCATTAATGTACCCGGGGCACATGTATGTTCTAGAACTCATTAATGTACCCGGGGCACATGTATGTTCTCAAAGTCATTAATGTACCCGGGGCACATGTATGTTCTAGAACTCATTAATGTACCCGGGACACATGTATGTTCTCACAGTCATTAATGTACCCGGGGCACATGTATGTTCTAGAACTCATTAATGTACCCGGGGCACATGTATGTTCTAGAACTCATTAATGTACCCGGGGCACATGTATGTTCTCAAAGTCATTAATGTACCCGGGGCACATGTATGTTCTAGAACTCATTAATGTACCCGGGGCACATGTATGTTCTCAAAGTCATTAATGTACCCGGGGGCACATGTATGTTCTCAAAGTCATTAATGTACCCGGGGCACATGTATGTTCTTAAAGAATGAATGAACATATACACCAAGATGTCTGTCCACAAACAGAATACATTTAAACATATACACTGTATACAGAATGAATGAACATATACACAAAGATGTCTGTCCACAAACAGAATACATTTAAACATTATACACTGTATACAGAATGAATGAACATATACACAAAGATGTCTGTCCACAAACATTTGAACATTATACACTTGTATTATCGACTGTCCCGGCTGTGAGCTTGTGGATATACGTCGTTCTCTCTCTATGAACTTTCCTAAAACAAAAACGTCCTTCATAGTGAACGGCCAACTTTATCAGCAGCACAAAACGTGTGCAATCATACAATGCGCTGCGCTTACGGTATATATACTGCGTCCACAGAGGGGACCTACGGTGATAATTATAATAATTTACAGTACTGTACGTTGTTGACATGCAGACTGTACAGTAGTAGAGTATAGTACAGCAGAGAGCTAGGGAAGTCCCCTCTGAACCAGGATAGGGAGGGGAGCCGGGCAGCGGATGGCTGTTATACACAGTGTGGAGGAACTAAACAAAAGCCTCACATTCCTCATGGGGCCGTTTGCATTCAGCCACGCAGTGTTGTCTGTTCTGCAGTGTATCTCTGTATCAATGCAGTGTTGTCTGTTCTGCAGTGTATCTCTGTATCAATGCAGTGTTGTCTGTTCTGCAGTGTATCTCTGTATCAATGTAGTGTTGTCTGTTCTGCAGTGTATCTCTGTATCAATGTAGTGTTGTCTGTTCTGCAGTGTGTCTCTGTATGAATGTAGTGTTGTCTGTTCTGCAGTGTGTCTCTGTATCAATGTAGTGTTGTCTGTTCTGCAGTGTATCTCTGTATCAATGTAGTGTTGTCTGTTCTGCAGTGTGTCTCTGTATGAATGTAGTGTTGTCTGTTCTGCAGTGTGTCTCTGTATCAATGTAGTGTTGTCTGTTCTGCAGTGTATCTCTGTATCAATGTAGTGTTGTCTGTTCTGCAGTGTATCTCTGTATCAATGCAGTGTTGTCTGTTCTGCAGTGTATCTCTGTATCAATGCAGTGTTGTCTGTTCTGCAGTGTATCTCTGTATCAATGTAGTGTTGTCTGTTCTGCAGTGTATCTCTGTATCAATGTAGTGTTGTCTGTTCTGCAGTGTGTCTCTGTATGAATGTAGTGTTGTCTGTTCTGCAGTGTGTCTCTGTATCAATGTAGTGTTGTCTGTTCTGCAGTGTATCTCTGTATCAATGTAGTGTTGTCTGTTCTGCAGTGTGTCTCTGTATGAATGTAGTGTTGTCTGTTCTGCAGTGTGTCTCTGTATCAATGTAGTGTTGTCTGTTCTGCAGTGTATCTCTGTATCAATGTAGTGTTGTCTGTTCTGCAGTGTATCTCTGTATCAATGTAGTGTTGTCTGTTCTGCAGTGTGTCTCTGTATGAATGTAGTGTTGTCTGTTCTGCAGTGTGTCTCTGTATCAATGTAGTGGTGTCTGTTCTGCAGTGTATCTCTGTATCAATGTAGTGTTGTCTGTTCTGCAGTGTGTCTCTGTATGAATGTAGTGTTGTCTGTTCTGCAGTGTGTCTCTGTATCAATGTAGTGTTGTCTGTTCTGCAGTGTATCTCTGTATCAATGTAGTGTTGTCTGTTCTGCAGTGTATCTCTGTATCAATGTAGTGTTGTCTGTTCTGCAGTGTATCTCTGTATCAATGTAGTGTTGTCTGTTCTGCAGTGTATCTCTGTATCAATGTAGTGTTGTCTGTTCTGCAGTGTATCTCTGTATCAATGTAGTGTTGTCTGTTCTGCAGTGTATCTCTGCCATGAGGCCCAATGTAGTGTTGTCTGTTCTGCAGTGTATCTCTGTATCAATGTAGTGTTGTCTGTTCTGCAGTGTATCTCTGTATCAATGTAGTGTTGTCCGTTCAGAGCCAGCCATAACACATTTTAATCTCTCCAGATGAGATATACACCATTTATAAGAATGTATCTAGTTTGGGACATGCAATTTAATGTTGATAGGGCCATATATTACTGTCGTAGCAAAAATATTATAAATACTATTTTTGCTATATTCGAATTGGAATCCTGAAAATTTACATTTTGATGTAATTTCAAATGCCTTTAATTATACGTGTGTTGAAGCATTGAGCTACTAATTTAGACTGAAGTAATTAATGTTTGCATGTTGTGGAATTGTAAACAGCTGGAACCAAATATCATATCAGTATTCTGACATTAACCTGAGGGCCACATTAAGTGAAGGGGGGGGGGGCGCATGTGGCCCCCGGGGCCGCCAGTTGCCCTGCACCCCTGATCTACAGTAACCCCTTTTGGCTCCTTTTTCATTTAGGAATTAGATGTTTTGATATAAATCCAAAGCCTTCAGGCTTCCACCTGGTGATATTCCAATCAGTTGCTCTTGAATGCCAACACATTCTTTTAATCCTCTGTGATTGTCAGCCTTTACCTTTATAATATACACTATCCTTTGAGCGATCCTTGGCAATCACAGCAAAGATACGAAGCTAGAGGATACATCACAGTACAGCCTCATACCCAACCGTAATGCAAATAACAGCTGCAATACTGGTCTGAATTACAGTTATAATTTATAGTTATATGTGTGGATTAAGATAAAAATCTCGATGATGCCCAAATCGTCATTGAACTGAAATCATGGATTATTTAAGTTCAGGTCTCGCTACATCAGTGGATCTCAGAGTGGGGTCCGGGACCCCCATGGGGGTCTTTACCAAATGGACCCTTACTTACGGGACTGTAACTCTCGACTGACATTTTTTAGAATCTGATCTCAGGTCAGAATGGGTTATTATACCGTGTGCCTTTCCCCCCTGAAGGCCTGTTTGTCCTCGGGTCACGTTACAGTCACATCATCGGTATGATGAGGTGGAAGCCAATTGCTGTGATCTGCGCTGCCAGGAGAAACATGCCCCGACCAACGCTAATATTTTGGCTTTGTGTTTGACACACGGTTAACATAATAATCGTCAATTATACCTGCTGGGCAGCGTGCC
>NC_137872.1:1621365-1665962 GCF_963924005.1 Protomyctophum bolini
GTCCATTTGGTTCCAATCTTTACAAATGGGGGTCCGCGCACGCACGCACGCACGCACGCACGCACGCACGCACGCACGCACGCACGCACGCACGCACGCACGCACGCATGCACGCACGCAAACAATACAAATGCACATACAGTAGCCAACCTGTATAAATGCATGGACACATTCTGCGCACACACACACACACACACACACACACACACACACACACACACATACTGTATACAGTACATGCCATGATGTACTGTACAGTGCATATTCATTCATGCATATATTAATGCACACATGCAATATGACTCAGACACTGGCGAGTACGAACACTACTGTACAGACACATCAATATGCATGAGCGTGTTTGTGCACGCACGCAAACGCACACGCACACACACACGCACTCACAGACACACACGCACACACACTCACACACACACACGCGTGCACACGCACGCGCACACACATGCACACACACACACACAGCAAGATAGCAAGAGGTCTTGGGAGAGACACTGATCACATACTGTATTGTACAGTGTGTACTGTAAAGCATTAATGTCATGCTTTTCATCTCTAAAAGGTTGACAGTAGGGGTGGAGGGTGGTGGTGGTGGTGGTGGGAGGGGAGGGGATGTACAGTACAGTACATGCAATGCGATTAACCCATTCTGGGCGGGAACCCCTTTTGGTGTTATGCGAGTGGCGAGTGGCGCGCTACGAGCTTGTAGATCTGCTATTTTTGAATAATCGTGAAAATGTGCCTCAAATCTTTGAGTGTATATATTCTTTCAGAGTTTTCAGTTTTAAACTCAAATCTTTGCTTCTGGAGGGTCCCTGCATGGAACAACATATTTTCAGATGGGTATTACATATAATTTTTGGGGGTCCTTGACATGAAATATTGAGAACCACTGATATAGAAACATGAGGTTTTCATTTCTTTTTTAAATTTCGACGTTTTTTAGCCCTAAATGGTTTAATGCGTCAAATCAATTTGTGGAAAACGTTTTTTGTGGCAGATGGTGGAAAAACATGCTGACATGATGATGATGATCAAATGCCATCATTGTTCGACTGGAGATCAGCTCCTCGCGCTGGCTTGACCTTCACGTCGGAGGACCTTCTGAAAAAGCCCTTCCATGTTTCTGTGGAGTGGCTGTCATTTCTCACTGTGGCGTTAACCCCTTTTGGTCGGGAACTCCTTTTGGTGTTATAGCATTATGTTGTGCTTTAGCTATTGAAAAATAGCAGATCTACAAGCTCGTAGCGAGCCACCGAGTGGCGCGCTACGAGCTTGTAGATCTGCTATTTTTTTTTATTATCGAAGAACGACTGACATTATAGAAACATAGCTTTTTCAGAAAACTGTCAGGATGTAGAAGACGTTTTTTAGAATCTGATCTCAGGTCAGAATGGAAAACTATCAGGATGTAGAAGACATTTTTTTAGAATCTGATCTCGGCTCAGAATGGAAAACTTGTCAGGATGTAGAGAGACATTTTTTAGAATCTGATCTCAGGTCAGAATGGAAAACTGTCAGGATGTAGAAGACATTTTTTTAGAATCTGATCTCAGGTCAGAATGGAAAACTGTCAGGATGTAGTAGAGGACATTTTTTAGAATCTGATCTCAGGTCAGAATGGAAAACTGTCAGGATGTATAGAAGACATTTGTAGAATCTGATCTCAGGTCAGAATGGAAAACTGTCAGGATGTAGAGGACATTTTTATAGAATCTGATCTCAGGTCAGAATGGAAAACTGTCATGATGTAGCCTATAGAAGAATTTTTTTAGAATCTGATCTCGGGTCAGAATGGAAAACTGTCAGGATGTAGAGAAGACATTTTTTAGAATCTGATCTCAGGTCAGAATGGAAAACTGTCAGGATGTAGAGAAGACATTTTTATAGAATCTGATCTCAGGTCAGAATGGAAAACTGTCAGGATGTATAGAGGACATTTTCATAGAATCTGATCTCAGGTCAGAATGGAAAACTGTCAGGATGTATAGAGGACATTTTCATAGAATCTGATCTCGGGTCAGAATGGAAAACTGTCAGGATGTAGAAGACATTTTTATAGAATCTGATCTCAGGTCAGAATGGAAAACTGTCAGGATGTATATGACATTCATAGAATCTGATCTCAGGTCAGAATGGGTTAAGGATAGAGGGTCCTCTGTCCTCTCCTCTGCCCTGCAGGCCTGCAGGCCTGTCAGCTGGGGACAGTGGGTGTGTGTGAGGGGGAAACGCACTCTGGTTCCCTGCAAACAGTATGCGCTCAATGCTCTTCAATGTGCGTGCGTGCATGCGTGTGTGACAGTGTGTGTGTGTGTGTGCGTGTGACTGTGTGTGTGCGTGCACGTCTTTACTGTATGTACAGTATACAATGTCACGTGCACATGGACGAGTGCATGTGTGCGTGCGTGCTATGCACTTCATGTAGATGCATGTATGTGCGTTTGCTACTGAATGTTAACAATGTTAAATGAGTGTGTGTGTGTGTGTGTGGGAGTGTGTGTGTGTACGTGAAAATGTGAGAGATGCACTTTATTCACACGTACGCACACGCCTCACGCACATGCCTCACGCACACACGCCTCACGCACATGCCTCACGCACACACGCGTGCACACACGCTGTGTGTGTGCACGCAGCAGAAACACAGTCATACATACAGCATTTTTTTGTATGTTTGTTTAGTGCACCTGCTTACTGTACAATCCTCTGTGATATAGTAGTAATTTAACTTTATTAACACGGATGATTTTAATGTGTGTGTGGAGGAGGGTGGTTTAAGTTATGACTTACTCTCGGTGCAGGTGCGTGTGTGCTTGTGTGCTTGTGTGCTTGTGTGTGTGTGTGTGTGTGTGTGTGTGTGTGTGTGTGTGTGTGTGTGTGTGTGTGTGTGTGTGTGTGTGTGTGCGTGTGCGTGCGTGCGTGCGCGCGTGTGTGTGTGTGTGTGGGAAAATCCCCACCTCGAGTCAGGGACCTCCTGCCCCCCCCACCAGAGACCAAACACATCATATACTCCGGTTGTTTGAGGGCCATGACTGGAAGTTATAAGGCTCCTGTTTTGACATGTAAAATGACAGCCTTAAGCAATGATTTACATTTTGTTGCATTTACAGTACGGCACAGTCAGTTGCACGCTGAAAATAGCCGATCTACAAGCTATAAACATACGTAGCTTAACCCATTCTGAACGGGAACCCATTTTGGTGTTAGCACTATGTTATGCTTTAGCTATTGAAAAATAGCAGATCTACAAGCTCATAGCGCGCCACCGAGTGGCGCGCTACGAGCTTGTAGGTCTGCTATTTTTGAAAAATCGAAGAACGACTGACATTTTTAGAATCTGATCTCAGGTCAGAATGGAAAACTGTCAGGATGTAGAAGACATTTTTTGAATCTGATCTCAGGTCAGAATGGGTTAAATCATAAAGAAGTCAAATATAGAACGTTACATTTTCTCGTACGTGTTCACGTGCTTGCCCAATATACAGTATAGGTCTGACTCTGATAGAACACAATGTATTTAGCCATGGTCATTGTAAACAGAGTGACATACATACAGTAGGCCTACAGTATACTGGCAGAAAAGAGGAGAAGCAAGCACTCAGTTGAGTAATTGGACGTGATAATGTCTCGGGTGCACCGTACGGTTCAGGTATAGATACCAGTCCATAGAAAATAATACCAGGACTCACGCTTTATCCAATAGGATTCTTTTTCAAGTTTCCCCCCTGAGAATCTTAACCCATTTTGGACGGGAACCCCTTTTGGGTTATGATTTAGCTATTGAAAAATAGCAGATCTACAAGCTCATAGCGCGCCACCGAGTGGCGCGGCGCGCTACGAGCTTGTAGGGTCTGCTATTTTTTTTAAATCGAAGAACCATGCACTGACACAGAAACATAGCTTTATCAGAAAACTGTCAGGATGTACTGTAGAAGACATTTTTTTTAATCTGACCTCAGGTCTGAATGTAATAATGTTCTTTTCTACATACAGTACAGTACAGTACAGTACAGTACAGTACAGTATACTGGCAGCCTTTATTACAGTGGTTTCACAATTACTTCACGACTCAACTAAAACTATAACTCCATGGTTACACAAAAGCAAAACAGCGACAAAGCCAGACGGAGTGGGGGGGGGGGGGGGGGGGGGGGGGGGGGCACAGGTGTGGAGTCAGCGGATTGGCTGGTGTCAGTCAGGTACCTGCAGGGGCGGGACTAGACTGATTGGATAATTGGAGGTATAGCAAAAAGACTGATGAATGGGGGATAACCCATTCTGACCTGAGATCAGATTCTAAAAATGTCTTCTATACATCCTGACAGTTTTCCATTCTGACCTGAGATCAGTTTCTAAAAATGTCTTGCTTGTAGATCTGCTATTTTTCAATAGCTAAAGCATAACATAATGCTAACACCAAAAGGGGTTCCCGTTCAGAATGGGATAATTGGAGACCTGCGATAATGAATAGATGGAGGGACACAGAAAGGGAAAGGAAAGGAAAACACAAATATAATGTTCAGAGAAGAACACTTTATTACAAATATAATTATACATAACTGCAGGTATACCGTTATCACTCTATAGGAAGGCTATAAATAGGCCTAAATACTTTTTTTTGTATGATGTATAAATACATGCCTTAAAGCGGCTATATGAGCAATAATATGTCAACATTGTAATGACCTTTTTATTTGATTTATTTTGGTATTCAGACAGCCAGCAATGGGTAGAACGCTGCCCCCTAGATGTGGCCCCTAGATGTTAATTAATTATTTAATTATTTAATTATTTAATTAATTTAATTAATTTAATTAATTTAATTAATTTAATTAATTGTTTGGAGGTGAATTAAAATACCTCAAAATGTATTTTGTGGACCTGCTTATACCTTGTGGAGCCACACTGGGAAAAGTGGGGCATTGTGGGTAATTCATTTCACAAGCAGAGCAGAATAATAAGAAACTCTAAAAACACAGTACACAATAAATAATACATAAACAAGAACAGACGATGAGAAAAGGCTATTTTCAAATAGCCATGCATGGCTGAAGTGGTCAATGTATGTTTTACAGTTAAGTAACTATAACCAAAGTTCAAAGACAATTAATTGTAGAGGAGTAAATATTTGCCTCTGAAATGTAGTGGAATGAGAAGCAAAGAAAATTGGAACCTATACACCGAAAAAGAAAGCAGGCATCAGCAAGTACAGCACTTGTACGTTCAACCACTGTACAGTGCATACACTGTAAATCCCTGGAACATGTGACACGTTTAAACCGATACACCAGTGTGTAATAATAAAATGCCAAATGTTTATTAATGGTCATAAAATACAGTAGAACACGAGTTCACTCAAACACCTCACGAGAACACCTATAGTGTTCAAATTCTAAACACCTATATGACTGACACGTTTATGTGTTTAAAAAGTGTTACAGGGATTAAACATGTTCTTCTGTTTATAATCTAAACACTGTGACACGTTTAAAAAGTGTTACAAATATGTGTTTAAAACAGTTTATAACCTAAACGCTTGGGTTTAGTGTACTTTTACGTGAGTATTAAAAAACAATACAAAATCACTTTTGATAGTGCCTTGACTAATACAAACGTAATTGAAGCGTACACTACACTATACTAAAGACAGTCCAAGACAGGAAGGAATTGCAAACGAAATGCAGGATCTTCTTTTCTACTTTGATCTTTCTCTCGACCTGTATCACCACAGTGTCCTTGTGGGGTATAATTCATAATGGCTATCATCCCATATTGTCAGTGGCCTTCATGGGTAAATGTGTGAATATGAAACAGGTTAAATATAGCTCAATAGCTCATGGTGTTTCCTGCATTGAGAAACAATGGCTTCATTATTGTTCAACAAGTCCTAATTGAACTGGAAGAAAAAGGCCTTTATACTGTTAAAGGTAGAGTAAGTGATTTCACTTAATTCAAATATCACTTATTGTTTTGTTTTGTTGTGATAATCCTCTCTACTATAGAGTGTGCTGACCATATAAGGAGTTCCTCCCTGTCCCCAGTTAACCCCTGGGGGTCAAAAAACCTTAGGTTTCCTTTTTGACTCTCTATCCTGATTGGACGAAGGCTTAGGTCCCACAGCCAAAAACGAAACCTAAGGTTTTTTGAGTGAAATCACTTACTCTACCTTTAAATGTGAAGACTTTGACAGCTAGGGCCCGCTTAGTAATGCTTATAATGTACTGTGAGGATATATATATATATTATGATTTCATTATCAACAAACTATAGAGATGCATTGTAGCCTAAATCGGCTCGTCTTTGAAGGCTATTATTACAGGCAAGCAAAACATTGACACATATACTGTAGTAGTATTTGTGGTGCCGCTATAGAGCGTCGCAGTCCCTCCCCCTTTCAGAACGGCGAGTGGCCCCAGGAAATGATTCTCCGTTCATTTTCTCCATGCATAGGCTTTTCAAAAAGTATTTATTTAAAGACGGTTACGCCGCGGACAAAGCCAACTCGGATCGTGACAAATCATGACGATAATTACAATGTTTTGGGGCCGATCAAAACGCGTAACTTAATTTTAAACGTTAAAAAACCACACACACACCCACACATAGTCACAAACACACAAAAAAACTTAACTTAAAAAAAATTCTTAAAAAAACCCCAAATATGTATACGAGCTGCGTTCGCTTCCCGCGTTTGCGCGTCTTACTTGTTAGTAAGAAGAAAAACAAAACAAATAGTGCCTTTATTTTCTTCTTTCAAATTATTTGATCGGCCCAAAATATTGTGTTTGTTGTCATGATTTGTCACGATCCGAGTTGTCGCCTCTCTCCATTGTCATAGCACGGTACGGTAGCACCCCTTTTAACTATCTGTCTGTGTCCCTTTTGTGCCCATATACTGTATATGGAGATCTCTGTGTCTGCTCTGTGTTTGAAGAAGGCAAACTGACTGTAAAAAGTGGACTGGTTATTGAGAACGCAGTGAGCACTTACTATGAGACCTAGCAGATCATGTCTGTGTGTCTGTCTGTCTGTCCCGCTATCCAAATATGGAGTGTGTTGCATCAGCAATCACTCAGCTCCATATATGGGCACAAAAGGGGCCAGGTCCACTCAGCTCCATATATGGGCACAAAAGGGGCCAGTGATTTGTTTGTTGTGGACCTGGCCCCTTTTGTGCCCATATATGGAGCTGAGTGATTTGTGAGTCATGGTGACATGAGTGTGATGGCGACAGTTCTCACTAATTCGTAATTTATTCTAATTATTATTGCAATTTACGATCTGCGTTCGCTTCCCGCGTTCGCACGTCTTACTCGTAAGTAATCAATTGTCAGGTGTGGGGTTATTGCCAACATGGCAATCAATTGGCTGAGGCAGAGGCTGGACATTGTACAGGTGAGGGCACTTAATTGGCCTCATTAGGCCCACTGGCCCACAGCCTGACCAGAACCACTGGCCCACAGCCTGACCAGAACCACTGGCCCACAGCCTGACCAGAACCACTGGCCCACAGCCTGACCAGAACCACTGGCCCACAGCCTGACCAGAACCACTGGCCCACAGCCTGACCAGAACCACTGGCCCACAGCCTGACCATGAACCACTGGCCCACAGCCTGACCAGAACCACTGGCCCACAGCCTGACCAGAACCACTGGCCCACAGCCTGACCAGAACCACTGGCCCACAGCCTGACCATGAACCACTGGCCCACAGCCTGACCAGAACCACTGGCCCACAGCCTGACCAGAACCACTGGCCCACAGCCTGACCAGAACCACTGGCCCACAGCCTGACCAGAACCACTGGCCCACAGCCTGACCAGAACCACTGGCCCACAGCCTGACCAGAACCACTGGCCCACAGCCTGACCAGAACCACTGGCCCACAGCCTGACCAGAGCCTTTTTGTGGTGATACCGGGCACTGCATTCCCTGCGGGGGGGGGGGGGAACGAGTGTGTCGAATTTGAAGTCAGTGCAGGGCAAACGGTTCCTTCATGCCTGAGTGTCCAAGTTGCTCCTTTACACCTGACAGGGGGGAGTTTCCCTGGTTGGACGTCGTAGCGTGTGGAAGGAACACGTTATTCCAACCAGTTCCTTTCCCCTCCATCAGGCGCCCCGGCTGTCTTAATATTTTATTAATACATCAAATGTATTTATTAATTTACAGTGAACACACGCACGCACACACACGCACTTACTCCTTGTCACGTATATTATCCTGTAAAATCAACAAGGGTTAATTTGGTTCCCTTCTTATACTATTTTGGTGCTCTGCTCATGCATGCATGCATGCATTCACGTGTTAGTGTTAGAATCACACCACAGCATTGTTCACAAATGTTCCCTAAACACGATGGAGTGACCGTGAAAGGTCGTCTGTCTGAGAATATTAATAACTCCTGTGATATTTAGAAACACCTTTTGTTTCCTTAGAGAGGGGGCCGGGGTGATGCCGGGGCCTGGGGGTACACGTACGGCCAGACAGGCCGTGGGACGGTGGGCATGGTGGTAACTTATCACCGTCTGTGACCTGTCCAGTAATAGAATGGAAAAAGGATTGGGCGCTTATGCAATGGTCTGAATTTAGTTATGGGTTATTTGTTGTCTCTGCATATAGCAATTCCTTTCTATGTGCTTTTGTTTAAAGGAGAATTCCATGCTAGAAGCTTAAGGCTTTCTTATCTTTCTTTGTAGTCGTTACGTCCCCACCAAAGAGGTCCAGGTGTTTTTTGGTGCAAAAACTCCTTATTGGCTATTTTCCCTACCATATGGCAATTACATTGCATTGAATGGGAATTGAATGGGCTATGGGGTGGTTATGCTAATTTGCTTATTTCCATCGAAATAAGTAGTAAAGTGTGCCGCTTGGGATATTATTTACATTATGAAGAGAGGATATATACAAAAAAAATATAATTTTGAGCGATGGAAATAAGCTAATTAGCACAACACCCCATAGCCCCATTCAATTCCCATTCAATGCAATTCATTGAGGGCTTATGGTAGGGAAAATAGCTAATAATGCGCTTTTGCACAAAATAACACCTGGACCTCTTTGGTGGGGACGTAACAACTACAAAGAAAGGTAAGAAAGCCTTTTAGTATGGAATTCTCCTTTAACACAATATATTGTAAATTGTAACTAATTATGCACATCAGTTTAATTACCAAGTTTAATCACATTCATGACAGAAGAATTTCAAGGACCTAGAGCAAAACATTTAAAAATAAATCACACTCTCTCTCTCTCTCATTAGCAGGCAACAGTGCAGCACTATCTCTCTCTCTCTGTTTCTGGCACAACAGCGCCCCTACTGGTACTAATAGTCATAGCTACTGGTGCTCACAGTCACATATAAGCGCATGGTTGAGTTAACGTCAGCGGACACAGACATTGCTGTTCCTTGGAGTGGTTGCACCACTCAAAAATAGGCCCACTCAGTGGTCTGATGAGTTTAGGTATAGCATATCCAAACTTATATCAAAGCATGTGTCGCAACAACTATAGATATACATTAATGGCTGTTGCGTTTAGATCAAAGGGGACTTTCTTCAAATGGATCATCTTTTTGAAGGTCTTGGCATGGCCTCAGAGATATACCCTCATGATCAAAACCACAGGAAATATTCCCAAGTGTGTCTGTTCGACATTCTGCTCGAGCTTTGTCCTTTGTATGCAGATCATGACCTATTCCTGATAGAGAGAGAGGAGAGAGAGAGAGAGAGAGAGAGAGAGAGAGAGAGAGAGGAGAGAGGAGAGAGAGAGAGAGAGAGAGAGAGAGAGAGAGAGAGAGAGAGAGAGAGAGAGAGATAGAGATAGAGAGATAGAGGGAGGGAGAGAGAGAGAGAGAGATAGAGGGAGAGAGAGAGAGAGAGAGAGGTAGGGAGAGAGAGAGAGAGGTAGGGAGAGAGAGAGAGAGAGAGAGAGAGAGAGAGAGAGAGAGAGAGAGAGAGAGATAGAGAGATAGAGGGAGGGAGAGAGAGAGAGAGAGAGATAGAGGGAGAGAGAGAGAGAGAGAGAGAGAGGTAGGGAGAGAGAGAGAGAGGTAGGGAGAGAGAGAGAGAGGTAGGGAGAGAGAGAGAGGGAGAGGGAGACAAAATTTCAAAAAACATGGGCTATAACCCACCGTTTTTTTTCATTTTTTCATTTTTTTCAAATCCTCAAAAATGATGAAAAACGGCGCGCTATAGTATGCCGTACGATATGGGCTATAGCCCACGGTCCAAAATGATGAGAAACGAGGCTAACTTTTTTTTTCAAATTTTCAAATTTTCAAAAACCCATCGTTTTTTTAATTTTTTCATTTTTTTCAAATCCTCAAAAATGATGAAAAAACTATGGCACGCCGTTTTTCATCATTTTTGAGGATTTGAAAAAAATGAAAAAATGCTGCAGACGAATTCCAATTGCAATTGCAGATCATGACCTATTCCTCAGAGAGAGAGAGAGAGAGAGAGAGAGAGAGAGAGAACTCGGTCAGGAATTGTAGAGAATGTAGACTACTAATAGATCCCATAGACTGGAGGTGGTCTGTCGTGCTGTAATTGGCTATAGTTGGTTGTCAGGCAAATTTGAGCAGAACGCTTGCTTGGCTAAACCTCTGTCATGTCTGTCAGACTGTCACTAATACTATTGTTGGCCAAATAAGGCTATTATTACAGTTAGGCAATTCATCAACATCCCTTTAAAATATTAAGTCATTTTTGTCTGACTATATTAATGATTCCAATTTTAAATGTTATGGTAATAAATAAGCTACCAAATGCCATATAGCTATAAACTGCCAGAAGTTGCCTGCATGACAACCAGCCAGCCAATGAAAGCGTGACCTTCTCTCCGGGCTATGGGAGCTATAGTGCAGTGTGCGTAAGGCTGCGCACCGGCTGTAATCAGGCAGGTCCAGGGATAGGTCGAGGAGAGAGGCGCACTGAGTGCTTATTGATAAGGCTCCTTGGAAGAACAGAGCAGAACCACCGTCCAGCTGCCGTTAGAGTCGTAGGTTTTAGTGCTTGTCACAGACGAGTTGGAAATAAATAGCCTACTGAGCTATATAGTCTGGGCAAAAGGCATTGGAAACGTATACGCGAATACAAGTGGATTTTCTTTATTTTTGGTTTACTTTATTAATTTGGATTTGTATTTTTTTTTTGACATCTCTGGGATAATTTAACTTTATTCGACGGACGCATGAGATCTGGTGGATAACTTTTTCATCATGTGGTTTTTTGGACCATAGTTTTGTTACTTCGAAATATAATTTAGTAAGGTCCTGAACCTTTTATTAATTCACTGCTCTTTCACTTGTTTTTGTTTTTTTTAGCGGCTTCATATAGTTCCAGAGTTTAACGTGAATGGTTTTGTTTTACGCACAATAAACTTGGAGTTGGATTGTGGTGGATTAGCGTGCAGCCTAGTTTCGGGCTCCAGATTATCCAGATATATGAAATAAAGTGCACCATCTTCTTCTGAGACTTGAAGTTGAAGCAACTTACCGGCTGCGGGTCCGCTGGCTTATAATAACTGAGGACAATCGCCGATTCTTTGGATAATTCTTTGCTGGAGACGACAGCGTGGGAAGCCCGTCTGCCCCTCTGCGCGCACGCAGCAGATCCACAGGGCGAGCCGCTGTCCTGTCCTCCCGCAGCAGACCCCCAGGACGAGCCGCTGTCCTCCCGCAGCAGATCCCCAGGGCGAGCCGCTGTCCTGTCCTCCCGCAGCAGATCCCCAGGGCGAGCCGCTGTCCTGTCCTCCCGCAGCAGATCCCCAGGGCGAGCCGCTGTCCTCCCGCAGCAGACCCCCAGGGCGAGCCGCTGTCCTCCCGCAGCAGATCCCCAGGGCGAGCCGCTGTCCTCCCGCAGCAGATCCCCAGGGCGAGCCGCTGTCCTCCCGCAGCAGATCCCCAGGGCGAGCCGCTGTCCTGTGACTGTCCTCCCGCAGCCAGTGCTGAGCAGAGAGAGACTCCTTGCCTCCCTAAATGCCCGGTCCGTCGCGGAGTCTCGAGGCTGGGCAGCAACATGAGCTGGTGGGTACAGATGCTCGCGATGCTGGCGGCGTGTCTCCGGTTTGGCGCAGCCGAGGAGGTGAGTTCATTTACGCCTTAAATCCTAGAGAGAGAACTTAGTCTGCATGGAGACTGATTACCGTATATTTCATGGGCTGGCCATCAACCCTAAACTCATCTGTCAATTATATCATTATCTATACACAATAATTAGAAACATTTAAACACTTTTAAAGGCCAAATGCTTACTTAAAATACCGGTACTTGAAACATATTGGTAAACTTTACTTTAATAAAACAACAAGCATGATGTGTCACGTACTTATAAACAATAATTCAAAACATTTAAACACTTTAAAAGGCCAAAGGCTGACTTAAAATACTTAAAACATATTGGTAAACTTTACTTTAATAAAACGACAAGCATCATGATGTGTCACGTATACTTCAACATAAACAATAATTCAAAACATTTAAACACTTTAATTAAAAGGCCAAATGGCTTACTTAAAATACTGAAAACATATTGGTAAACTTTACTTTAATAAAACTAACAAGCATGATGTGTGTCACGTATACACTTCAACATAAACAAGTCTTTAGTGCTTTTTCTGTGTTTAACTATCCTCGTATAGCAGACTTTGTGTTGACCTGTAATTTGTTTGAAAACGTATACTACCCCATTCTACAAACTGTGTATAAAAAACAATCAATCCAAACGATATCACAGGCCTATATACATACATATCAAAGGATATAGGCCTATATATCCTATAGCAGCCTGTGATCAAACGCTCGTTTGTAACAGTAGGCTGTATAGTGCATGCACCTGCCCCAATTCACTGCGGCACAATGCTGGGTCGTATACGGTAATGGTATAGCCTTTCTGACATAAACTTTATCAAAGCAGCGTCCTCTGGGGGCCAACTATATATATATATATATATATATATATATATATATATATATATATATATATATATATAAGAACTCGGCACTGTTATTAGGGGTGGGGGGAATCCTTAAAGAGAAAATAACAGTTATTTCTGCCATTAACTGGTTTTTATGAATGGACGCCTGAGGGCAGACACATGCCGAGGTCTGCTCCTCTCTGAGCTGAGAGCTTTAACAGAGCCATGATGATGATGATGATGACGATGAGGGTGATGTTAGGCTCCCTGCATGGCTGAACGAACACACCACGTGCTTCCATGGAGACCGTTCCAGATGTCTCACTGACTCATAAACCTGTCAATAAACATAATCATATCATCATGACATGACAGGGGGCTTTCTTTTTACCCCCCTTTCTTTTTTCTCTTCAATAAACCAGACATTCAGCTGTCCACACCACAGTCACACACACTCCCCTTTTCTTCACTCACAGCTCCAGTAAAGAATATATAGTTCTGGGAGGTGTTTTGAGACTGTCTTGTACTGTAGGCTATACAGTAAATCATGTGAGGTGTTTCTCTCACACACTGTATATCAGTCAACTTGTTACACAAAAAGGTTGTTGACCCTTTGAGTTTTTAGAAGACCATGTTGGTGCTTTCACCCGGAGTGAATCTGTAGGTCAGCTATAGAATTGCTATGTGTATCATTTTATTTTTCCACAAAATTAATATCACATACATATCATTTATAATTTAAGCAAGTAGCTCTTAATCCAGAGCGATTTACATTAAGCAATAAATGCATACATACATACATACATACATACATACATTATCACATATCATTTTTTATCACAAAAAAAACAAATAATGTGGCAACCACATGTTTGGTAGAAAAATTATATTCCCAGTCCCACACACATAATGATTTATTCATCTTTTTAACTGTATAACTGGGACCGTTTTCCTCAGAAGTCAACTATAGAAAAGACTAAAGTCCCATGCAGACGTATATGAGGTCAAATGAGGTTTTCTTATAAGCGACATTTTACAGTTACATTCATAAACATTGTTGGCCTCGTATGATGATGATGGCTGGCTATAGATATGAAGTCCATTCATTCATGCCAGAGTTTTATGTGAATAGACGTGAAAGGCCTGAAAGAAAGATTTCAATCAGTTTCCCAGTCATAGAATCTAAGAAGTATGGGAAGCAAGATAATCAATACGCGTACACACGGGCGGCGGTGGCTCAGGGGTAGAGTGCCTGGATGGGAACCGCAAGGTTGCCAGTTCGAACCCGGGCTCCCCCAGAGTTACTGTCAAAGCAAGACACTGAACCCCTAATTGCTCCCGATGTGCTAGTTGGTGCCTTGCATGGATTCCGCTGCCATCGGTGTGTGAATGGGTGAATGTAATGCACAATCTATGTAAAGCGCCTTGGATAAAGGCGCTATATAAATGCACCATTTACCATTTACCGTGCACGCACGCATGCACACACAGACAGACAGACACACACACACACACACACACACACGTGCGCAGACTCAGGAATGCACACGCGTGCGTTAGGCAGTCAGGCAGGCAGGCAGGCACACATGGTCAGACAGAGACAACAAGATGGTCCGCTTTAGGAAGTGTTGATATAAACAGGTCAAACTGGGGCACACGTCTTTGTCGGCTTCGTCCAAATTAATCGGATAACTTCCGTTCCAGTTCCTCCTCCTCCACAGACAACAGAACCGGCCCAGTGAGAGCCGGGCCTTCATTAATTGTCTTATATATAGCGGTGGTTCTCAACCAGTGGTCCGGGGACCACCGGCGGTCCTTGAGGGGGTTCCAGGCATGATGGAGAGTTAATAGTAACCAAGTGGACCCTTATATAGATCTTTAACTCTTGAGAGTTAAAATTGTTGTTTATATACATTATCAATACAGCAATTGTGGAGAAAATCTTATTCAATGACAACTAAATATTTTGGGGTCTGAGAGACTAAATCTCATCAAACGGTGGTCCGTCCGTGGCTCAATGACAACTAAATATTTTGGGGTCTGAGAGACTAAATCTCATCAAACGGTGGTCCGTCCGTGGCTCAATGACAACTAAATATTTTGGGGTCTGAGAGACTAAATCTCATCAAACGGTGGTTCCGTCCGTGGCTCAAATGCCAGATAAATAATGGACCTCGTTGTCCTTGATATGAAAAAGCCCGGCTCTCTCGACAATGGACCCTCGCTTGATGTTCGCCATGAGTCCATGACCCACAGTTCTGCTGGACTGAGTCGGGTCTGACAAGTGGAGTTGATTGTGGTGGTGGTGGTGGTGGGTGGTGGACAGTGATGGGTGGACAGCGATGGGTGGACAGCCATGAGATGAGCGAGAGGGGTGAAGAGGTAAGCAGATGGTCTTATATAGAAGCAGCTCTGTGATAGGATAATGAGGTCAGATGGTCTTATAGAAGCAGCACTGTGATAGGATAATGAGGCAGTTGGTCTTATTTATAGCTATTGAAAAATAGCAGATCTACAAGCTCGTAGCGCGCCACCGAGTGGCGCGCTACGAGCTTGTAGGTCTGCTATTTTTGAAAAATCGAAGAGCGACTGACATAGAAGACATTTTTTAGAATCTGATCTCGGGTCAGAATGGAAAACTGTCAGGATGTAGAAGACATTTTTATAGAATCTGATCTCAGGTCAGAATTGGTTAAAGCACGAGAATCAGTCCTTTTCCTCATAGATTCCAGTTCATCTTGTGGTCTTATCGCTGCGCGCTGACAGACAGGCCTGACCCGCCCCGGCCCATTTGAGGCAGAAATGTGTACAGTCACAAATAATTACCGCACGTTGAGGCGTAACTAAACTTATACACGACGACCAGGATGGAATTCCCCGTCTCTCTAAATGTTAAATTGGCAGCATGGGTGGCATGGAGGAGGCATCCCAAAGCCCGTAATCAGCATTCATGGTATATTCTGTGAATCAGGAGCTCTGTGTTTGTGTGTGTGTGTGTGTGTGTGTGTGTGTGTGTGTGTGTGTGTGTGTGTGTGTGTGTGTTATGACACTGTAGCTGTGCAAGGAATAATTATCATCATTATCTATCCAGATTATTATTATTAGTCGTAGAACCACTTACTGTCATCCCTATTTTGGGGGCGTGTCATGGTCAAAATATTCACACAATTTCAAAACATTTTTGGACAGGCGCTGCTAGTCCCTCCTATTCCCAGCTTTGTGTGTGTGTGTGTGTGGTGTGTGCGTGACTGCGCGCGCGTGTGTGTGTGTGTGTGTACCACGGGATGTTATACTTTGACTAAGCACAATGTATGATGATCTATGATGATTGTCAAAGTATTTGTATGTATACTATGTGCAGTGACAATACATTTAATCTAATCTAATGTAATCTAATGATAAGAGCGCACCTCACTTCACAGAAGTTCACCCTATCATGATGTGACACATGGTGATCTTGTGTGCCTGGCCTGTATGTATTTGCTATTTTAGAAAAACATGCATGCTTTAAGATGCACATGCTAGCGACATGCACGTATATATACGCAGGCTTTCAACCACTCCCGTGCACATGTGTGTGCTGCTGCTGCTGTAGCCTCTAGCTCGGCTTGTGTGCCGGCAGCAAACACAGACCCTCTAATTATGTAGCATTAGATGTTTCCTCTCCTCTCCTCTCCTCTCCTCTCCTCTCCAGCCCCTGTGCACCACAGCCCCTGTGCACCACAGCCCCTCTGTGCACCACAGCCCCTCTGCGCACCACAGCCTCTCTGCTCACCACCACCACAGCCCCTGTGTGCACCACAGCCCCTGCGCACCACAGCCCCTGTGCACCACAGCCCCCTGTGCACCACAGCCCCTGTGCACCACAGCCCCTCTGTGCGCCAAAGCCCCTGTGCTATGTGCACCACAGCCCCTGTGCTCTGTGCACCACAGCCCCTTGTGCACCACAGCCCCTGTGCACCACAGCCCCTCTGTGCGCCACAGCCCCTGTGCTATGTGCACCACAGCCCCTGTGTGCACCACAGCCCCTGTGCACCACAGCCCCTCTGCTCACCACAGCCCCTGTGCGTACCTGGCATTCCTCAATGTGTCCGATAATCCTCCAGGGGTTTGTGGTGAGTGTAGAGAATGTCTCTACCAAATGGGAAACGGTGGGATAAGCACTGGATTATGTTACGTCTTCTGCCAAGGCTCACAAAGGCTAATTAAGTGCATGCAAAGGTCTGGACTGGATTGTGTAAAAGTGGAGTTAACTATAGATCAACTATTAGGTTCTCCATGTTTTTGGGCTCTGGGGAAAACCCGGAAATGCTTTGGCTGTGTCTCGCGATAAAAATAACCTTAATAATAGAGAGAATATCACACTAAACCCAAGTATTTAGGTTGTAAACACATATTTGTAAAAAAAAATTAAACGTGTCAGTCACAGTGTTTAGATTATAAACAGAAGAACATGTTTAATCGCCAGTAACACTTTTTAAACACATAAACGTGTTTAGTTTTTACAATCAAAGTCAGTCATATTATAGGTGTTTAGAATTCAAACACTAGGTGTTCTCGTGAGGTGTTTGAGTGAACTCGTGTTCTACTGTATTTTATGACCATTAATAAACATTTAATTTTATTATTACACACTGGTGTTTAGGTTTTAAACGCGTCACATGTTCCAGGGATTTACAGCGATCATAAATGTATGAATACTGAAACAGATCATAATCATTAAGGAAAGTTTATGCATGTACAGTATAAAATGCCAAGTGTTTATTAATATTCATACAATACAGTAGAACACGAGTTCACTCAAACACCTCACTCAAACACCTAGTGTTCGAATTCTAAACACCTATATGACTGACTTTGATTGTAAAAACTAAACACGTTTATGTGTTTAAAAAGTGTTACAGGCGATTAAACATGTTCTTCTGTTTATAATCTAAACGCTGTGACACGTTTAAAAAGTGTTACAAATTATGTGTTTAAAACAGTTTATAACCTAAACGCTTGGGTTTAGTGTGATACTATGGAAACTCTCAATTTCCAATTTCCAGCTGCAAAATATTTTATTATTATTTCATAATTTGGGGGGACCCCTGTGAGGGGTCGCGACCCACGGGTTGTTGAGAACCCCTGAACCTGAACTAGAGATGACAGGAGGTTTATTTCCGTGTGATTTTGCTCCAGAATTACTATTAAACGGCCGGGCTCATTCTTGATGTTTAAAATGAGGAAATAGGAAGTGACCTCATTGCCTCTCTAAACAGTCTCCACTGAGAGCAGGACAAACAGAGAAGCAGGACGTTACCGCTCACTTCCTTAAGTCATTTTAGGTGGGAACCCCTTTTGGTGTTAGCATTATGTCATGCTTTAGCTATTTAAAAATAGCAGATCTACAAGCTCATAGCGCGCCACCGAGTGGCGCGCTACGAGCTTGTAGGTCTGCTATTTTTTTTTTTAAACGAAGAACGACTGACATAAACATGGCTTTTTCAGAAAACTGTCATTTTCAAACAGACATTTTTAGAATCTGATCTCAGGTCAGAATGGGTTAAGTCTCAGCACCGGTCGTGGTGACTGAGGTAGGTGGATGTGCAGCAGCACACACACACACACACACACGCACACACACACGTGTCACCAGTGTTGTTTTCGTCGACTAAAACTAAAGACGAAAAATGTTCGTCGACTACCTTTTTCCACTGACAAAAACTAAATGAAAACTAAGTTACGATGACTAAAACTATAAGACTAAATATACTGACAATTTCGTTGACAAATAAAAAATAGACTAAAAATGTTAGGAAGGGACTACTATAAGTCATTTTACTCTTGGTTGCCGATCTACAAGCTGAGATCGGCTATTTTCAGCAAGTGTAAAAACACTCATTACGACGGCATCAAGGCCCGCCAAAATACATTTTTTGTAGACAAAATCAACTGTAGATTTAGTCGACTAAAACTAGACTAACACTAAGACATTTCCAGGTGACTAAACTGTGACTAAAACTGACTAAACTAAAATCGAAATTTGCTGCCAAAAACAACACACATGTCACCATTTTGGCGTTTTGGGTTTCCATACTAGCCAAAAATGATAATGAATCCACTGATAGTCTGTAGACAGCTTCACTGTCTCTGCTTCCATCAGCACAAATACTTTATTTAAAGCAGGCAAAGCACATAAAGCGTGACTCCAGATGCAGCTGAGATGGTGCTGAGGTAGACTCTGGTTGATCAGTCGCAGACACTAGTGGCAGCGTGAATGCATTCTATTCACTTCATTTTAGCTCAGCGTTTTTGGCATGAATTGCTTTCCATATTATTGCAAAATCATTGAGAGATAAGACAAATAAATTGAAGCCAGTGAATGAATTTAATACATTCACTTACTTGTATTAAATATACAAGTGAATACGTATACTGTACATGTATTAAAGCTAACTTGCTGTATTTTCCTTCATTAGTTTATTCATCGTTGAGCCAATTATTACCAGCTCAGTGGCCTTGTGGTTAGAGTGTCCGCCCTGGGACTGGGAGGTCGGGGTTCGATCCCCGGCCGGGTCATACCAAAGACTCTATAAAAATGGGACCCAGTGCCTCCTTGCTTGACACTCAGCATCAAGGGTTGGATTGGGGTTTGGGAAGTGAGGACGCTGGCGTCGACTGTTCGCCGCTTCACCTCCCAATGTATGAATGAATGAACCATTGTAAGCGCTTTGAGTAGGCACGTAGTGCATAGAAAAGCGCCATAAAAATGCAATTCATTATTACAATTCTGGGCTGACATAAACACCTAAGCATAATATAATATACTAATATTTTCATTTAAAATCTTCCCTACAGATGTACATAACGCGTCTCCCTTTTTTTCTTTTAGATTTATTGATAATGCAGACATCATCATTTACAACAATGAATTACAGAATCATGATTTCTTTAAAAAAAATATATATATATAAGACAAACTCAAAAAATAAAAGACAAAAAACTGTAAAAAACAACTCGGATAAATAAATGAAAATAACAATATAAACTAAATAGGAGATATTGAAGGTAAGAACCTATAGCCCCATATCTTTTCAAAAGTAGCAGGCCTTCTTCTTACATTGTACAGTATATTTTCAGGAGTACAGTACAGATGACAGTTCATTCAGCCAGTGTCTCTGCTGTGAAGGTGATTTTTCATATTTCCACTTAATCAAGATGATTTTCTTCGCAGCTGTAGAGCCTATACTGGCGAGTAACACAAAATATTCTTTGTTAAAATTTGTAATGATCTGGTAGTGCTGTCGCCTCACAGCTAGAAGGTCCTGGGTTCGATTACCGCTGGGGACGCTGTGGGCACCGGCGGCGTCAGTGCCCATACCCGAGGTGGGGGTTGGCGATAGGGCCTTTCTGTGTGGAGTTTGCATGTTCTCCCCGTGTCCCCTAGGGTAGATACCCTCACAAAAACATGCCATAATCCTGGTCTCTAAAACTACCTCCCCCTGGCCAGCCGGGGCGCCTGATGGAGGGGAAAGGAAATAACGTGTCCCTTCCACGCGCTACGTCCGGCCGGGGAAATTCCCCTCTGTCAGGTGAAAAGAAGCAGCTTGGACTCCTCATGCATAGAAGGAGGCATGAGGTCAGTCCGCTGCCCCCCCAGGTTGGCAGAGGAAGTGTAGCGCCCAGGATTACATTAGATAATTGGCACTGGGTGAAAAGAAAACTGGGTTACAAAATCGTGGGATAAAAATTTAAAAAAAAAAAAAAAAAAAAAAAAATTGTAATGATCAATGTAACGTCGTCACCCAGTAACCAAATTACGCATTTCCCTTTTGAACGGACACTGTGACGTTGCCAAGTTGCATATTGTTTCGTATATAAATGCATTATTATTATTGACGTGCGTTTACATTCCCCGACCTGTGCAATGCAAATTATATACTTATCTGTTTACATCAGCAGCTTTGTTTATTATGGGTTACCCGGCGCTGTAAGTGTTTAATTCTTCCTGCTCTGACTCAAACGGTTCGTGACAGCGACAGCGGGCGCCTCGCCGTGAACAAAGACACATCCATGATGATTATTCATCATCAGACACAATTAGCCACAAGCCGGCAGGTTTTTCTGCCCGCCTGCTGGTGGAACCTGGATAGGGGGGGAGGAAGAGGGAGGAAGTACAGCCCTGATGGCTCCTTGGGGGCATCAGCGGCTGTGCAGAGTCGAGATGTTAACCCATTTAGGCCTGACGTCGAAATAAAAAAAATGGCTTCAAAAATTCTGGCTGTTTTCTGAAATACCTAAGTTTCTGTATCAGTGGTGCTCAATATTTCATGTCAAGGACCCCAAAAGTTATATGTATTATTGGCCACCGACCCCCATCTGAAAATATGTGGTTCTCAGTAGCAAAGATTTGAGTTAAAAATGTTCGCTCTGAAAGAATATATATTCAAAGATCTGCACCACATTTTCACCATTTTTCAAAAATAGCAGACCTACAAGTTCATAGCGTGGCACTCGGTGCCACGCTATGAACTTGTAGATCTGCTATTTTTCAATAGCTAAAGTATAACACAATGCTTCAAACACCAAAAGGGGTTCCCGCACAAAATGGGTTAATTCAGGGCATTTCCCTCCTGTATAATTTGACTCTGAGTCGACCAACAATAGGTGGAGAAGAAGTCAATGGCATTTACAGTAAGGGCAGGGTGTGTGAAATGAATGCCATGTTCACACACGGATGACTGGCTGCTTCCTCTGGCTAAGACTGTTCGTCCCTGAGGGATTCATCGTAAACACAGCAGAAATCCGGAGTGTTCATTTAGCTCTGGAGAGAGTGTAGAAATGGAACCAAATCATGGACCCGTATTTTCGACACTCTGAACTATAACAGAACTGTAAATGTCCAATTTGGTTCCTTAACTATCAATCGCTTATAGCCATGGGGACCCCCTTGAAAGTAAATGAATTACACCATGGATTTGAGAGTGTACTCTCAAGAAACTCACACACACACACACACACACACACACACGCTTGGATGTTTGCTGGACTAGACCTGCAGTGGAAAGATAATGCATTTTAATGTTGCATTATTAGTGCAGCAAAAGAAAGTATTAAAAAACTACTTACAACTAATCTGAGAATAATAAGAATGCCGTTAAAGTGACATTTTGGATGTTTTTTTTTCTCCAGGAGCATGAATATTGAAATTTCAGTTAAACATTATTTTATTGTAGGTCTGCTATTTATTTATTTTTATTATCGAAGAACGACTGACATAGAAACATAAGCTTTTTCAGAAAACCGTCATTTTCAAACAGGCATTTTTAGAATCTGATCTCAGGTCAAAATAGAGGTGATTTTTCGGTGGTTCTGTGTTACAGCCGGGAGGAGCCAACATTTAAACCTGTCCTCTCTCGACCCTCGAGTCTCCCGACCCATGTCTGATCCCCTCGTCCCCCCTCTCGTCTTTCTGTTTCATCCATTATCCCTCTTGTTTTCAGACATCACCTCCATGCCTCTCGTCTCCTCTCTCTCTCTCTCTCTGTGTCACTCCTTCCCCCAATACTTCCTGGCTCCTTCCTTTGCTCCTTTGACCCCTAAATGTTAGCAGATGAGACGAACACAAGGCCAATAGTCATTCACCCCCCCGCCCGCTCATAGTGACCATTGTGTGTCCTGCACTCACTGTGGCTAATACCCCTCCACACACACGCACGCACGCACGCACGCACACACGCACACGCACACGCACACGCACACGCACGCACACACACACACACACACACCACCATCCCATTAATGACTCTGGGGGGTCAAACCCCACACCTAGTACACACACAATCGTATCGCGGTGGAGCTGGCTGCTGCCTGGCTGTCTGTCTGTGTGGGGCAGCAGCCTGTAGTCATTCCAGAGTCTAAAGTGTGTTGTTATAGCCATTATTATGTCGCATTAAGCTGATTGCATTAAGCCTGGTTTATATACTTTGTTTTACAACATATACTGTCACTCGCCAGAAATACCTTAATGTATATAGGCTCACAGCGGACAGTATGCTATGCCAACGCCATACAGTTGGCCCTGTGAATAATAACCCTTACTGTACTGGCTGGGTGACGCGCTGGGGCGTGCATACGTTGGTTAAACAACATTCGTCTGACAACACCGTCCCGCCTGACATGCGTGGCAGTTTAAAACTAACATGTGGCAGGTTAAAATGAACACGTGGCTTCCTGTGAGGTTGGGTTTAGAGCTGAGTTTTGGGTATAGGGTGTTGGACTCATGACTGTAGGTCGGACGGTTATAGTACGTCGGAACCACACAGCCTTGGGAAACCCCTGGTTTGCAGTTAAGCACAGAGCCTAAAAATGATGTGAATGTTGTTCGCTGCACAAGTGGCTGCACACTCTCTCTCTCTCTCTCTCTCTCTCTCTCCAGAGGAATTGTTTGGAAAGCTTTTTACAGTAGAGTTGTCTGAAATGCAGAGGACACTCTGAAACACAATGACTGCATGCCGCAAAATGCATAATACTGTACACAGCCGACAATAAATAATATGATGTTCTTGTTGGTGTGTGATTCAAGATGGGTATCGCTGCCACCTACAGTATCTTTCTAATTGTCCTCTTTGTGTGTGTGTTTTCCAGGGGGACCCTCTTCCTGCAGCCCTGGTGGAGCTGGTTAGAAGCAGTCCCATCTCCTCCATAGAAGACCTCCAGCTGCTTCTGTTCTCTGACTCCGTAGGTAAAGACCCCAGAGCATTCCACTGTTAACAACACACACATAATACTATACTTCAAACATACGGTATAAAATCATCTGTATTTTCCTTTTGTTTTTTTGCAATTAGACCGTGAACTTTACGTACAATGTTTTGTAGACGGTACTCCGTCTTTTCTGTAACAACAGTACATTTTTAATTAACCCATTCTGACCTGAGGTCAGATTCTAAAAATGTCTTCTACATCCTGACAGTTTTCTGAGATCAGATTCTAAAAAATGTCTTCTATGTCAGTCGCTCTTCGATTTTTCTAAAATAGCAGATCTGCTCTTTTTCAATAGCTAATGCACCACATGATGCATGAACACCAAAATGTGTTCCCGCCTAATAATAAGGGAAAACGTACCACTATTCCATAACTGCTATACAAATACTGGACAAAGAGGGACTGGAAACACAATGTACTGTAATAATACAAGACACTATATAGGCCTACCGTACATACTGTACAGGCAATATGCTTCAACAATCACATGGGACGAGCTGAGGCTAACTGGGGAAGTTTCAGTTGTAAACAATAAAACAATGACTTTAACCCATTCTGACCTGAGATCAGATTCATACGAGGTTTCTACTGGACACACACACTGGTCTGATGAACCCATTCTGACCTGAGGTCAGATTATAAAAATGTCAGTCGTTCTTCGATTTTTCAAAAATAGCAGACCTACAAGCTTAATAATACAAGACACTATATAGGCCTACCGTACATACTGTACAGGCAATATGCTTCAACAATCACATGGGACGAGCTGAGGCTAACTGGGGAAGTTTCAGTTGTAAACAATAAAACAATGACTTTAAACCCCCTCCTTTCTTTCTATTTATGTCTGTTTCTCTGCCGGTCCGTCTGCTGTCTGTCTCTCTCTTGTCTGTGTCTGTCTGTCTGTCTGTCTGTCTGTCTGTGCTCTTTTTTGTCTATCTTCAAAGCCACACAATGCAACAGAACTTTAAATGGAACTTTATAACTTTATAATGAAATATTGTAATAGCAGAGATTGATTGATTTAAATTTGTATTGACAGTTTGTAGAACAAAAAGCACAAGTCAATACAAAAACATCTACGAGGACCCAGTATATGTGGAATTGATATTGATAATTGATATTGATGTATTGTTTATCTGGTCTCAGATGGAGAGGACGAGGGTTCGCCTGCTAACGAAGGCCACAGATTACCCAGGAGTCTCGGTGAGTTTTCATCTCTTCCTCCTTTGTCTTTCTTGCCCTGGTTGACAGAGGACATTGACAACTAAAAGTTTCATAACATTCATTTATTTTTATTTTTCGTTTTTCTTTTAGATTGTATGACCTCTATAGAGCGTCGCAGTCCCTCCCCCTTTCAGAACGACAAGTGGCCCAGGAAATTAATCTCAATGCATTTTTCCCCCGTAGGCAAAGTATTTATTTAAAGACGCCAACTCGGATCGTGACAAATCATGACAATGAACACAATGTTTTGGGGCCGATCAAATAATTTATAAGAAGAAAAACAAAACAAATAGTGTTGTCTCCTGCCTTTATTTTCTTCTTTCTAATGATTTGATCGGCCCCAAAATATTGTGTTCATTGTCATGATTTGTCACGATCCGAGTTGGCTTTGTCCGCGGCGTAACCGTCTTTAAATAAATACTTTAAGAAAAGCCTATGGGGAGAAATGCATTGAGATTCATTTCCTGGGCCACTCGTCGTTCTGAAAGGGGGAGGGACTGCGACGCTCTATTGGCACTCACACACAACCTGAACATTCAGTGGATTTTCTGTGGTTTGGGGTTTTCTCTGTGTGTTCTGAAGCCTTTTGAGCTGCAATGAAAACAGGAAAAAAATACCTCAACTGTGACATCTGCCATCTGCAAATTCCTATGTCATATAATATGGGTTTTTCTCGACTCTTACCTCACAGTCCGCAGGCAAATCAGAGCACTTGTTTGAGCCAGAAAACCCCCAGACCACAGATAATCTACGGAATTTCAAAAGTTCAGGTTTTTTTTGGGTCAGGATCCCTTATGTCAGGATTGATTTGTATTTAATGGGGTTAACAAGAATATAAACCGACTTCAGTTGTAAATGAAAACAAAGTGTACAGAAAAGGTCTTTTTAGCCTCCAGTGGGATGTATTTCTATTTTATATGTATCTCATGTCTTTATCCATCTCCTCATTTCATCGTTTATTCCTGTGGCATTAATGTTACTCAAGGTTCAAGGTTGTACTTTATTGTTATACGTCTTGTGTATACATGACAGGTACATGAGAGTAAAAAAGCTTTTTTTTGGCACTCCTTCAGACAATAATACAGCAGCTATACTGTAGATAATAACAACAGCAAAACAAGAGCAACAAAACAAAAGAGCAAACAAAGAATAATACTTGCTTGTAATTGGTCTGCAGATGTTCAAACATTGAACTCCTCTCGTCTGATCAGATGAGAATGTCATCCGTATGTTTGATCTACAAGCCATCAGCTTGTAGCCATCAGGCTATTGTAGTTAACCCATTCTGAACGGGAACCCATTTTGATGTTAGCATCATGTTATACTTCAGCTATTGAAAAATAGCAGATCTACAAGCTCATAGCGCGGCACCGAGTGCCGCGCTATGAGCTTGTATGTCTGCTATTTTTTTTTTTTTATCGTGAAAATGTGTCGCAAATCTTTGAATATATTCTTTCAGAGTGAACGTTTTTAACTCAAATCTTTGCTTCTGGGAGGGTCCCTGGAACAACATGTTTTCAGATGGAGGTCAAATACAGATCATTTTTGGGGTCCGTGACATGAAATATTGAGTGATATATATAGGCCTAGAAACATGAGGTATTTCAGAAAACTGTCAGGATTTAGAATTAAAAATAATTCAGGCCTAAATGGGTTAATAATACAACAATAATGTTGAGTGTCATCACCCTGATGTGAGGAGGGGGGGGAGGGGGAGGAGATTAACCCATTCTGAACGGGAACCCATGTTGGTGTTAGCATCATGTTGTGCTTTAGCTATTGAAAAATAGCAGATTTACAAGCTCATAGCGCGCCACCGAGTGGCGCGCTACGAGCTTGTAGGTCTGCTATTTTTGAAAAATCGAAGAACGACTGACATTTTTAGAATCTGATCTCGGGTGAGAATGGGTTAATCAGACCAGTGTGTGTCCAGTGGAAACCTCGTATGAATCTGATCTCAGGTCAGAATGGGTTAACGGCCTCTACACTGTGTGCGTTCAAAAGTGAGGCAATGTCAGGGCAGTTCACTCTCTCTCTTCCATCCAACCGTGAAGGCATTCATTAGGATGACAGATGTACTCATAAGTAGACACTCCAACAGTGAAAGACGGCTGGTTGTAGTGCCGGCCAGGAGGATTCCTGATTCTCTCCAAGAGCTCCCAGAACACTCAGTCCTCATTAACGGAGTACTTGGAGAGTAGCTCAGTCAGCCTTCCCAGGAGGACGATTAATGTAACGAGCGTAGTTTTACTGACACGCTGAGATCCTCCCTGTTGACCCGTTCTCTCTCTATCGTAATAAAGCAGATGTCCACCATGAGACTCATGTAATCAGAACAAAGATAAATTAAACTAAACTATAAACTCCACAGAGCTGTATAAAGCGATTCCATCGTTATATTATTGTCTGCTGTATTTTGGTAAATTGCGCCACAACATGTTTCACCGTATAGTACAAACCGACTGCTATGACTGCTCAGGCCTGCACCCCCAGGCAAACAGATACTTTCAGATGAATGTGCAGAGCAATCATATTTATACTGTACGCCAGACACTCGTCTCATAACAACTTGTGTGGGTTTAGAGACAGCTGTAGCTAATCATGAGATGGATGAGAGAGACGTGCAACATGTTGATCGTTGCTCATTAGTTCTTGGCTCTAAGCTGATACAGACATCCCTGGAATGAGAGTTTCTGTAAACCCACAGTTCTTCAAAACAGTATGTTTGTGTTTAACCCATTCTGACCTGAGATCAGATTCTAAAAATGTCTTCTACATCCTGAAAGTTTTCCATTCTGACCTGAGATCAGATTCAAAAAATGTCTTCTACATCCTGAAAGTTTTCCATTCTGACCTGAGATCAGATTCTAAAAATGTCTTCTACATCCTGACAGTTTTCCATTCTGACCTGAGATCAGATTCTAAAAAAATGTCTTCTATGTCAGTCGCTCTTCGATTTTTCAAAAATAGCAGACCTACAAGCTCGTAGCGCGCCACTCGGTGGCGCGCTATGAGCTTGTAGATCTGCTATTTTTCAATAGCTAAAGCATAACATGATGCTAACACCAAAAGGGGATCCCGCGCAAAATGGATTAAGCATTCTTTATGAAATGGTGCAAGAAATATGTCGGAGACTCTCGTTATTTTTTGTATTGCATTTTTGTATTGAAGTGTTTGTGTTGTTTTTTGTGTTTGTTGCTGGACCCTGGAAAGGGCCGGCCTAATAATAATAATAATAATCGATTTGGGTAATTGATTGTTTTGAGTGACTGCTCCCCATTGATTATTATACTGTAGCTATCTTTTTGTACTTATACTCTGTCATGAAATAGGAAAATGTACACAGTATTACTAATATCCTCATCAGTCTCACCTTATCTTTTAATGGGGCCAATAATAATAATAAAACTTTATTTGTATAGCATGACATGAAATGCAGCTCAAAGTGCTTTACAGAGCAATGGCGAATAAAAAAGAAAAGCAAGGCAACGACATTAAAAAAAACAAGCAGTAATGCAATACAGTGAGGACATGAATAACAAAAAATTAAAGATCAATTAAAAGCAATGTTGTAGAAGTGGGTCTTGAGCTGAGCTTTAAAAATGTCTACAGAGGCTGCCTGTCGAAGGTACAGTGGGAGCTTGTTCCATGCCGTCGGCCCGAAGAAGCAAAAAGCTGCTTCCCCGTATTTCTTAGGCCCTGGTGGTAATACTACAGTACTATGAATTATTGCGAATGCAGTGACCACTTACTATGAGACCCAGCAGATCATGTCTGTCTGTCTGTCTGTCTGTCTGTCTGTGTGTCCCCCCTTTGTGCCCATATATGGAGCTGAGTGATTTGTTTGTGATTGATGCAACACACTCCATATTTGGACGTATAGCTGCTTTGGGGACTCCTTATATGGTTACATGGACCCGGTTTGAAAAAATCAACAAAGCCAAGGGCCATGATGAACGCAGGAACGTGGACAAGGCCCTGCTTCGAATGCACAACAAGCTGGAACATGCCAACGAACAAGTATAACTACGTTGCGTTCGCTTCCCGCGTTTGCACGTCTTACTTGTAACATAACTGTAACTCTCCTCTGTCCTCCCATCAGACGCCCAACCAGCACAGCAGGCTCTGTGTAAAGTTCGCACGGAGGTCGTAGAGGTCACCAGAGCCATGCTGGATCGTAGCAACGCCAACTTCCTGCTGTGGCCGCCGTGCGTTGAGGTTCAGCGCTGCTCCGGCTGCTGCAACACCAAGAGTCTGCAGTGTGTCCCCGTGCTCACGCACACGCGGTACCTACAGGTACACACACACACATGCACACACACACACACACACACACACACACACACACTGTAACACCAAGAGTCTGCAGTGTGTCCCCGTGCTCACGCACACGCGCTACCTACAGGTACACGCACACGCACACACACACGCACACGCACACGCACGCACGCACGCACGCACACACACACACACACACACACACACACACACACACACACACATTTTAATTGGGCTATAGTTACATTTGGGGCAGCGGTGGCCGAACGGTTTGCGGAGCGGTCTTGATATCGGAAGGTCGCCAGTTCGAATCCCCAGACCGGCACGTTAAGTGCCGCTGAAGTGCCCTTGAGCAAGGCATTGAACCCCTACCATGAAATGTTCTATGAGCAGGGCCTGGCTGTAGACAAGTTCTTGAGCTTAGTCCAGTTACCCTGGGTAAACATAGTACCTTACCTTTCCTTTCGCCTTTGGACCACAAGTTCAAAGGTTCGATCCTTGGCACCTCAGCGTATGAGTAGCGTGGCTTTTGTGCGGCAAGTCGTGCGTGAAGTACTGGGAGCTGATGGTAGGTGTGGCGCTCCACCTCAGCAATCCATCTCCCAGGGGTCTATAGAGCGCATTGTTACGGGGACAGACTCCATCTCCCAGGGGTCCTATAGGGCATCGTTACGGGGACAGACTCCCACGTGTCAGCGGCTGATACTGACAATAAGCTACTTCTATAGTTACATCAGAGCACAGGGTCGGTTTTCCTCCGTAGAGTAAATCCTCCTCTCCGTTGCGGTTACAGGTGATGAAGATCCAGTACGTCAACAAGCGGCCCACCTACGCCAAGGCGGTGGTGTCGGTGGTGGACCACGTGGAGTGCCGGTGTCAGCCCGCCCCGCGGCCTCCGGTCCTCAGGAAGAAGTCCTCCCGCCGACAGCAGACCCACAGCAAGGAGCAGCACCGCAACCAGACCCTCCTCAGCCAGGGACAGGTACCACCGTCAAGCTTTTTATTCTGACATGTTTATAAAGTGTGCTTTTCTGTGTGGAGTTTGCATGTTCTCCCCGTGTCCCCTAGGCCCTAGCATTAAGGCCTATATTCATAGTCCAGCTTTTCGGTGAAGACCTAAAGGTGACCACTGAGAACTACAACACGACGTCATGTTCACGTCCGGCACTCACACAACACATCTCTCTGTTTTACTAACCACCGTTTCAGTGGTCACCTCTTCACCTAAACCAGGAGTATAAACACAACACATCTCTCTGTTTTACTAACCACCGTTTCAGTGGTCACCTCTTCACCTAAAGCAGGAGTATAAATGGGCCTTATAAGACTCCATCTGTGACATTGTATAATACTATACTGAGCTGACAGTGCTTTTAATTAATATTACAAGCCAGGCAGACATAAATAAACACCACCAATGTCCACCTGTGTATGTTTGCATGTAATCAGAACAAAGATATCAGACTCAATGAAATAGCCTCAGCTCAATCGTATGAACTGAGCTGAACTGTATACAGAACAAAATCATGGAAAAGTTGAGCTGAATTTGATTCAACTTTATTGTCCAAAAGGTCAAGGCCCGGTCCAAGGAGGTTCTGCATCACCAGGACGAGCTGAAGCATCACCAGAGGGTCCAACTGGAGGAGCTGCTGGAGAGACACTGGAGCCCCCGAGGAGACACGTTCATCACCCCGTCCGAAGAGGAGGGGGGCTACGGCCTGGAGGAGGACACGTCTCCGTCCCTCCGGGGCCCGCACTGGGTCTACAACGCCAGCAGGCTCCTCGGAACCAACGACGGGACCGATAAGAACAATCAGGAGAAGCACGGGAGCAACAGGACACTTTCCTCCGTGAAGGACGGCGGCGGTGACGGTTTCGTCGTCGTCGACGAGGCCGGCGGCAGAGGGGGGGGGGTCGACGAGGGTGTCGACGGCGGGTTGGCGATCAACGGCACCGCCGGGCGAGGCACGCAGACCGACGGCTCGTCGCTGCAAAACGACAGAACCTCAAAGACCCCCCATCACCACCACCGCGCCGCCAGTGAATCCTCCGAGGAGCGAGTCACGGCCCGGTTTTATCCGCAGCCCGGCCTCGGCCCCGGCCTCACCACCACCAAGGCACCCGGCCAGAACGTGTGGTTCCGACCCACGAAAGAGCCAAATCCTGACCCTCCACCTCGAGGAGGAGGAGGAGGGGGACAGGACAGGCGGGGGAGGGACAATGAGACCCCCGAGGAGGAGGGGGTGGGGAAGAGGTCTGGGACGGACGAGGAGAGACGGGAGCAGGAGAAGAAGGAGCTGTTGCTCCTTCACAAGAGGCTGGACCAGGAGAAGGAGGTGTTGAGGCAGCAGCAGGAGGAGGAGAGGGAGAGTCGACGTCACCACAAAGAACACCATCGACCACAAACCACTACACAAAAAACAGGTACAGTAAGCAGTTAGTGTAGCTGCGGAATTTCATATCTTCGTGGCTTCCGCATTGTATAACCCATTTTGACCTGAGATCAGATTCTAAAAATGTCTTCTACATCCTGACAGTTTTCTGAAAAAGCTATGTTTCTATATGTCAGTCGTTCCTTGATTTTTTTCAAAAAATAGCAGACCTACAAGCTCGTAGCGCGCCACTCGGTGGCGCGCTACGAGCTTGTAGATCTGCTATTTTTCAATAGCTAAAGCATAACATAATGCTATAACACCAAGAGATTATTTCTGCTCTTTCAGAAACAATGACCACCGCTACCACCACACGGCCCCCAGTGTTGGCCCCTGCAGCGGGGGGGCCCCGGCCCCCCGCCCCCCCAGCGCGGCCAAACCCGCCCAGGAAGAGGATGAGGAAGAACCGGAAACGCATCAGCAAGGCAGCGATGAGAGCCATGCTGATGTAGTGACACCTACAGGTCAGTTCAGTTATTACGTTAAAACGCATCAGCAAGGCAGCGATGAGAGCCATGCTGATGTAGTGACACCTACAGGTCAGTTCAGTTATTACGTTAAAACGCATCAGCAAGGCAGCGATGAGAGCCATGCTGATGTAGTGACACCTACAGGTCAGTTCAGTTATTACGTTAAAACGCATCAGCAAGGCAGCGATGAGAGCCATGCTGATGTAGTGACACCTACAGGTCAGTTCAGTTATTACGTTAAAACGCATCAGCAAGGCAGCGATGAGAGCCATGCTGATGTAGTCACACCGACAGGTCAGTTCAGTTATTACGTTAAAACGCATCAGCAAGGCAGCGATGAGAGCCATGCTGATGTAGTGACACCTACAGGTCAGTTCAGTTATTACGTTAAAACGCATCAGCAAGGCAGCGATGAGAGCCATGCTGATGTAGTGACACCTACAGGTCAGTTCAGTTATTACGTTCAAACGCATCAGCAAGGCAGCGATGAGAGCCATGCTGATGTAGTGACACCTACAGGTCAGTTCAGTTATTACGTTAAAACGCATCAGCAAGGCAGCGATGAGAGCCATGCTGATGTAGTGACACCGACAGGTCAGTTCAGTTATTACGTTAAAACGCATCAGCAAGGCAGCGATGAGAGCCATGCTGATGTAGTGACACCTACAGGTCAGTTCAGTTATTACGTTAAAACGCATCAGCAAGGCAGCGATGAGAGCCATGCTGATGTAGTCACACCGACAGGTCAGTTCAGTTATTACGTTAAAACGCATCAGCAAGGCAGCGATGAGAGCCATGCTGATGTAGTCACACCGACAGGTCAGTTCAGTTATTACGTTAAAACGCATCAGCAAGGCAGCGATGAGAGCCATGCTGATGTAGTGACACCTACAGGTCAGTTCAGTTATTACGTTAAAACGCATCAGCAAGGCAGCGATGAGAGCCATGCTGATGTAGTCACACCGACAGGTCAGTTCAGTTATTACGTTAAATTATCCATGACATAACATGCTCGATTACTGCAAATGAATCACGATCAGTGGTGGAAGAAAAAAGTACTCAAATGTACTTTTACTTAAGTAAAAGTATATGCGCATGCTTAAAGTGAATGTGCACATGAAGTGGCAAAGCAACAGGCAAAGTGAGTTTAACATTGTTTAGTGTTGTTTAAAGGTATATTCAGTGATTTCACTTAATTCAAATATCACTTATTTTTTTGTTTTGTTGTGATAATCCTCTCTACTATAGAGTATGCTGACCATATAAGGAGTTCCTCCCTGTCCCCAGTTAACCCCTGGGGGTCAAAATACCTTAGGTTTCGTTTTTGGCTCTCTATCCTGATTGGATGAAAGGCTTTGCCACCTATAGCCAAAAACGAAACCTAAGGTTTTTGGAGTGAAATCACTGAATATACCTTTAATCACTACGTCTTCTTATCTCTTACCCCAGGGACACATGATGGTGTATTTCGTGGACAATCCAAAACAAAAAGGTGAAGCAGAGTGACCTCCTCTCCCCCCATAATATAAGTATTTATTCACCTGTCCAGTTGAGGGTCTCCTCAGTAACAATACTAATGTTATGAATGCCTGGTGAACCTGTGACATTACTGTATACGTACTGTACTACCCATATATGGACGTGGAGTGGTGAAAAGGAGAATAAGAAAAAGAAACACTGTATTTGTTTACAAAGTAAATAAAATGCGCGAAAAACCCCAAAGATGGACCTGAGGGCTGCAGCGCAGTGCCAGCTTTCTATTGGCCAATGAACCAACCAACCAACCGGTGCCCTCCTGCCCCCCAGAGGATTGTGAGGCTTGTACTTTTGACCAATGAGAATCTGCGGAATGAGGGGGGGGTGGTGGGTGGGGGGTGGAGGAACCTACTGTTGCATTCTACAACCTCTATGTGGAAAACGTCCTTTGATGTCAGCAAAGGAAAAAAAAAGACAACTTGAGTCTGAACAAAAACCCATGAAGCCAAAGACTGTTTTTGTTTTTTTTCGAACGTGAACTAACAAAAAACCTTGTGTGTGTGTGTGTGTGTGTGTGTGTGTGTGTGTGTGTGTGTGTGTGTGTGTGTGTGTGTGTGTGTGTGTCGGACGGAGAGACTCTTATGGTTCTATATAAACCATAATGTTGTTCAGACAGAGAGACAACCAATGCGCAGACTGTCTGCGCAGACAGTGATGCAGGGAATCACTCACTCCTCTGTGATACTGAAGGATGTTATTGTGTTGCAACAACAACAACAAGACGAACTCGGAGAGAAGGATTATGAGAAAGGTCTACAGTGTGACGACACTGACGAGATGTTCCTAATAATCTCCACCAAAACAGACAGTTAGGGCTGTGTTTTGCGTGTCTTAAGTACCAGGTCTTATTCCCTAATTTTTTTTTTAAGTTATTTTTTTGCGGCTTATGCCTTTTATTGTTGTTTTTTTGAAGGGACAGACAGTAGGCTGACAGGAAACGGGAGAGAGATGGGGGGGGGGGGGGGAAGACATGCAGTAAAGGCCGTGTCGGGCTCGGGAGTCGAACCCGCGGCACACTGCGACCGGATTACCAGTCGGGTGCCCAGACGGTTACGCCCCAGCCTGGGCCCTTATTCCCTAACTTGAGTAAACTAAAGACCTGGAGGCGTGATCAATGCTCTTTGGCCACTCAGATTAGCCACAAATGGCATTGATCACGCCTCCAGGTCTTTAGTTTACTCAAGTTATAGGGAATAAGACCTGGTACTTAAGACACGCAAAATACAGCCCACTAGTATGTCCAGGCATGATTCAACTCCGCGCTGCTCTGTGTGTCCACAACCAACCGGAGGGTTCAGTCTCAGCTGCTGTGAGACGAATACAGCAATAACCTAACCCTGATATCACCCATTATTATTATAGCTTATTAAACGGCATCTGTATGTCTTTCAAACATATTTAATTCTATTTAACTCATTGCAAAACACTGGAATTCCACAGATGTGATGTGATGTGTTGTTGGGCCAAAATGAACAGATTGTTTTCAATGGCGTTTTCCTTGTCTCGGAAACACATTGACGGCGTTGGACGATAAAAGTGCAAAAAGGTGCTAACTTTAATTCTGTGACTGACAACTGACTTTATTCTTTTATATCATTTTCTTATTTATTTTTTCTCGATCCACTTTGGAACTGTGTTTCATTTCTCATCCAAATAATACATTATGATTATGAGACATGATGGTTTTAACCCATTCTGACCTGAGATCAGATTCTAAAATGTCTTCTACATCCTAACAGTTTTCCATTCTGACCTGAGATCAGATTATATAAAAATGTCTTCCTGACACATCCTGACAGTTTTCTGAAAAAGCTATGTTTCTATATGTCAGTCGTTCTTCGATTTTTTTCAAAAATAGCAGACTCTACAAGCTCGTAGCGCGCCACTCGGTGGCGCGCTACGAGCTTGTAGATCTGCTATTTTTCAATAGCTAAAGCATAACATAATGCTATAACACCAAAATGTGTTAAAGATGCATAACAGTCAATAACTCTGTCGGGTGTGATGAGACGATACCGTACTTTAGTGTACGACTCGGCGTTTCATCACTTTTTTTTTAGCTGAAGAAGATCGGTTATTTTCGTCAAAATGTGGGAATGTGCAGACAGATAAAAATGGGGGGGAAAAGGGAACCTTCTAGTGTTATTATATAGACAGAGGTGGTGGCAATGTATAGCATAATTGTCAGTGTGTTTGCGTGTGTGTGTGTGTGTGTGTGTGTGCGTGTGTGTGCGTGTGCGTGTGTTAAGCATGGAGAGAGGCATACAGCATATATGTTTTTGGATTTGTTTTTCCAATTTTTTTGTTTAAACTACATGCTAGGGAATAACAGCTCTGTCCCTTCAAAGCTGACCATGCATTGCTTGTCCTTCTGGCTGTTGTCTGTCTCTATGGGGTGAAACAGAGCAAAGGGAACAGATCCTATCTTTATGTTGTCGATGTCTATGGGGTGAAACAGAGCAAAGGGAACAGATCCTATCTTTATGTTGTCGATGTCTATGGGGTGAAACAGAGCAAAGGGAACAGATCCTATCTTCTGGCTGTCTGTCTCTATGGGGTGAAACCTTAGAGTATACAGTATAATATATTATATAATGTCTCTATGGGGTAAAACCTTAGAGTACAGTATAATTATATACTCTAAGGGTGAAACAGGGGGAAGCAAGGGAACAGATCCTATCTTTATGTTGTCTGTCTCTATGGGGTGAAACAGAGCAAAGGGAACATATCCTATCTTTATGTTGTCGATGTCTATGGGGTGAAACCTTAGAGTATAGTATTATACTCTTATCGAAACAGGGGGAAGCATGGGAACATGTATGTATACTGTACTGTATGACATGTACTGTACTGTATGACATGTATGTACAGTAATACTGTACTGTATGACATGGACTTCTAGACAAAATTCTTCCAACGCAAAATGTTGCGTTCCAAGTTTAGGAGAGTTTGGAAAAGAGGCAATTCTCCCTGAATGCTGGCATGTATGGCAAAAAAGGGGCATTTGCATTTCATTCGCCATAGTAGTAAATGCTGCATTCATTCATGATGGTCTGGAGATCGAGGGCCATTTTGTTTTTACAGACGGGAGGTAAAAAGGGCAGGGGCTCAAGCCCCCTTTTGACGTGTATGTGTGCACATGCCTGGTCGTACAACAGAACAGAGAGCCGGTAGCCAGGAACGCTCTCTCTCTCTCTCTACCCCTAGCTCCTTTCTCTCCCCACTGTCTGTCTCCCTCTCAATTCAATTAAATTCAAAGGGCTTTATTGGCATGAGAAAACATACGTTTACATTGCCAAAGCAGAAAGAACAATACAACAATACAGCAATACAATCAAAACAAGAATGATGTACATTTGAAGGTCAGAATCTTCAATAGATCAAATTCTATGTACCAAGGTCACTCAATGCATGCAGGTATAGTGCAGGAATATACACAATGATTAGTCTTAAGGGTGGTTGTGTTCCATTTGATATCCTCTCAGTGTCCCTCCATGTTTTTCTCTGCCTCTTTCTGTGTCTGCTGCCCTCTCTCTCTCTCTCTCTCTCTCTCTCTCTCTCTCTCTCTCTCTCTCTCTCTCTCTCTCTCTCTCTCTCTCTCTCTCTCTCTCCGGCCCTCTCTCTCCTCTGCCTTTGTGTGTTTATTTTTTTTTGCCGGGAACAATTGCAACAATTTTCAGTCTTTGGGGAGATGAACGTTGGGGCCAGCAGGCCAGGTGGCCAGAGGGTTAAAACCTGCTTCCATGAAGTGTCCTGTAAAAACTGTACTCTGTTAACAATTGAAAAACACACTCGTTTGACCTTTGACTTACAGGAAGTTGTCCTGAAAAAGCTATGCACCGTAATGCCCCAAAGTAGGGGCACCCGGGTCAAAAAGGTCAATCCATAAAAAAAGAAAATACTTTGAAAAGTAAAGATTATACTTTTTGTTCTCGTGTTCTCTCTGGTGTAACAGCTTGGTCACCAATAAGGCAGTTCAGCTTTACTGACTTTTACGCTGTTTAACTCTGTTTGTTTCCATTAACCATACCAGCCAAACTATGTTAAGTTATTGAAAATGTGGCTTTGCAAGTCTCTTCAGAACTGTTGTTGAAAATACTTGCCTGTTCTTTTTGTAATGAGTTATCGGGAAAAGAGAATAAATGTTTTGTGATAACATTAATGCCACCTAATGCTATTTTTTGATATGGGTATAAAAAAGCTGACATGCTTAAAATGTGCCTTGGTTTGTGTTTTTTTATTAATTTCCTTTGTCTCATGAACATACACATGTACTGTAATTAGTTATTTATAATACTGAAACACAAAGCTTACACCGTAAGAGCTTTGTGTATAACTTTATAGCTTTAACTGCATGCATGGCCATTCATATTTTGTAATTCTCACTTACATGTCGTAGCATATGGAGGTTCGGCAAGAAACGTTCAAACAGACAGACTTTGGGGGCCAGGAACCTTTTACAGTAAGTAAACTACTGCCGGTGTACTGTACAGTACAGTACAGGACAGCATGCAAACTTACAGAGTGGTGAGAAGAAAATATTGTTAAGGAGTTGAGGAACAACATGTTGAATCTGGGAAAGCACACATTATACAGTACAACGTGGCAGGTATATACTGAATACACAGTATTACACGCCTAGCGTTTGAGGTAACACATCATCATGACATTTACCATGACCAACGAACAGGAACATTATATGGGCCCAGATAACCTGGTCCATATCCAAGTGTGTCTGTGGCCAGATAACCTGACCACAGACAGACATACTTGGAGTGTGTCTGTCGATCTATCCGAGGCCTGCTATAAGTCAATCCAGAGGATTTACGGCTCTAGCAGAGATTCTCAACCTGTTTAATTTCAAGGACCCCCAGTTTGACATGCATTAGTCTACGGACCCCCCATTTATAGGCATTTCTATCTCCGGGACCCCACTTTGGGAACCCTGGACCCAAATTGAGAACCGGTGATCTACAGTAGCTATATTGAATACATTCAACTATAGATGGTCGTGGGGTAGATAGATGTCTCAGGGATTGAACCAGACCAGTGTCTTCTGTCACAGTCACAGGTCAAGACTAACGAAGTGCCCTGTCACCCTGTCACCATGTGTTCTCAGATGGATATAACACACACATCGTAAAGTCCTCAGGGTTCATTTTACTCAATTGACTCAGATGGGGCCTGCCGTTAAATTAGCGCCAAGCCAGTGAAATTAGCACCAGTTGTATGAGTTGTGTGTCTAGTCAGAGCCTACTGTATTTTTGGCATGCGTACATCATGTGTTTGTATTTTGGCATATGGGATTAAGTGCCGATTCAGCACTGCCTGATGTGGAAACTTTATTGGTTTGTACTGAATACCAATGATTGAAGGATTAAGACCGGCAGAGAGATGGGAAGAGAAACAGACAACAGACAAAGAGGGGGGGCAGGGTGGGGTGTTGCCGATGAACTCTGGCAAACCTCTCTGTTTGCGGTTTGCTCTTCACGTGTACCCAAATAATACCCGCTGGACTGTTGACTCCTGGATGCAGCGGGTCAGCGGTAGTGCAGCTACTTCTCTCACTTAACAGTGGTGTCAACAGCAGACTGCAAATCATAATCTGATCCCTGTCGTCCCGTGACTCCCGTCTCCCCTAGAATCCCAACCAGGAACAACTTGGAAAGCATCCACAGGACTCCCGTTCACACGCCATCCATCATTCATTCCGCATTAGCAGCACCGTCATCTGTCTCATACCGTATGATTGACACATACGTACAGTAGGCCTGTATACTTACATCTGGTTGCAAACTGTAGTTTTCACATATCTGAGGTTTGAGCTGCAGGACCTTTCTAGCAAATGTGTGTGACAATAAAACCCAGGGGCGGAATGGTCTTTAAAACGACACGGAGTCTTAATATAGCGCACTTATTCTGGGATGAACATTCTGCAAGAAAAGGTGATCTACAAGCTCACGCATCGTACAAAACCAGGGTTTCGTTTGGACAAAACCAGGGGCGGAATTGTCTTTAAAACATCATGTCATGCTTTAGCTATTGAAAAATAGCAGATCTACAAGCTCATAGCGCGCCACCGAGTGGCGCGCTACGAGCTTGTATAGGTCTGCTATTTTTGTCACTCTGAACTCAGAATGGGTTAATCAGACCCAGTGTGTGTCCAGTGGAAACCTTCGTATGAATCTGATCTCAGGTCAGAATGGGCTTAAGTAAATACGATTTAGGTGGTTAACACAGTTTTGCACGGCTTCTGTATATAATGCTGCCCTGTGGACCACCAGGCTGTGTGTGTGTGAGTGACTCGTGACTCTGTGTGTGTTCAGTCCTCCATAAAATAGACTCTTTGGCCCTTACTGTCAATCTCACACACCCGTTCGACCTTCTAACAGCAGAGCATCTCCACATTCTGCATGGGAGTGGGAGATGTGTCCGATTGATACCCAACCCCCAGCGAACAGCAGACACACACACACACACACACACACACACACACACACACACACACAGCGAACAGCAGACCAAGGGAGAGCGGAGAAGTGGCAGGCCTTGTTGACTGCTTGCTATTCATGTTGAGACACACACACACACACACACACACACACACACACACACACACGCACACACACACACACACACACACACACACACACACACACACACACACACACACACACACACGCACGCACGGCATGTGCACACACCCACACACACACACTCACGCACACACTTGCCCTTAACTTTTATTAGCCAATTAGCACTTGAATTGATATCCTTGAGTTAAATTCCCAAGGTGGCATAAAGTATAGTCGAAGGTTATCTACATCTATTTATGTTTCTGACAGGGTTACACCTACAAACACACAAACAGAGGCACGCGCACACAAACACACACACACGCACGCACACACACACACACACACACACACACACACACACACACACACACACACACACACACATTTCACACTTTCAATCACACAGCGGCCAGGCACCATGACAGTGTGGGTGTGTCGGTGCGTTCAGCCACCGTGAAGCAGGGAGAATGGTCCATAGTTAAGGGCTGATTATAAGGAAATGGTGGTGTGTGGGTCGTTGGGGTTTAACAACAGCCCTCCACCCAACCAGCAAAGAGAGCCATGCAACCAAATAATGACCCTCACCCTCCGATTATGAACCATGAACCATTCTATCATCCCCTCAGACAGCCCAGCCATCCAGGCGAGGCAACACTAAGGCTAATTCCCATGCCGTGAGTTGTTACGTAACATTGACTTCATGGGACTTCATTCATGCAGGCCGGCTGCCATTTTGAATCCAGTGATTGGAATTTGGGTATAAATTAAACTGTCACGGGCTCAGACTTTGCTCATCTAAATGTTGTTTTTCTATGTTATGTTCTACTTGTTTTGATTCTATGTTCTGGTCTGTTCTATCTAGCTGTTGCATGTCTATGTTCTTGTTCTAGTTGTTTTGGTTATATGTTCTGTTTATCTAGCTGTTGCATGTCTATGTTCTTGTTCTAGTTGTTTTGGTTATATGTTCTGTTTATCTAGCTGTTGCATGTCTATGTTCTTGTTCTAGTTGTTTTGATTCTATGTTCTGTCTGTTCTATCTAGCTGTTGCATGTCTATGTTCTTGTTGTTTTGATTCTATGTTCTGTCTGTTCTATCTAGCTGTTGCATGTCTATGTTCTTGTTGTTTTGATTCTATGTTCTGTCTGTTCTATCTAGCTGTTGCATGTCTATGTTCTTGTTCTAGTTGTTTGGGTTCTATGTTAATCATGTCTTCCCCAGGTGTTTCTCATGTGTAGGCTACTAATCAGCCCTCCTGTGTATATTAGTCTTGTGTTCTCCAGTCAGTCCTGGTTTGGTTCATTGTTTGGTGTCACTCTGCTTTAGTCTGTATTTGTGATTTCTGTTCTGTTCACCTCCTGTTAAATAAAAGACCCAAACATGGGTTCTGATCAGTACTCCTGCCTGGCTGTCCTGCATTTGGGTCCTCAACCACCACCACCAACAACACCAACACCACCAGATCGTGACATTGGGTATAAAACTAGTATTTTTGGAACTTGTACTCACATTTAATAACACGACTGCAGAGACATTCAATGCCTTAATAGTTCCTTCCATAATTATATATACACTGGATTATTAGACTATTGCAGGGGTGTCCAAAACGTAGATATCTAGACTCTACCAGTCGATTAACAAAGGACTTGACATGGATCATTTAAATATTAAATATATATATATATATACTTTTGTCATTTGCCACTTGAATTATAAGGTGACTTGATTGACATCAAAAAGGGCCAGCTGCAGTCAGCTCAAACCAGCAATGCAATACTTTGTTTTCAAGAATGCTGCGCACAGATGTCAGTATAGCATTACAAAGTTATAAAACTAAAAGAAAATACCCCTCTATTTCCCATTCCAAGTGCGTTTGTCTTCTATGTAATGCCAGCGCTGCCACTCCCCTTATAGGTACATCTTTCAACTAGTTTCAGCAATGGGACCACCTTTTTTTGGTGGATATTGAATTGCTACACTATCAGCACTGGACAAGTGGACGGTATAAATATCAACCTATATGATATATAGATGTATCAAGATCAACCTATATGGGGTTGAATTCAGTGAAACTCAGGAGGGGTAGGTTAGAGCTGGGCAGTATTTTAAATACACATATTTGAAATACTTCTTTGTCATTTGACAAACAATTTGATGTGATTTGTATCAAGTTTCAGATCTTGTATTTTGTGCATTTTAACCATTAAAGTTAAACCATATGTCGTCCAATTTAAGAACCAGTGAACACAATGTAAAAACTAAATCTAAAATGCTCCACTACAGATGTGTGCCATCTCAGAGGATTACAGGCCTTATGCCATATTGGCACTTCGGTAGATTGTCGGTGAAGTTGTCCAAACCTTGTCAGTGAGAAGGGGAGACGTTTGCCCAATTATTGGTGGAGTATACCGTATTTCAATTCAGGGTTTCTCTATCACAACACAAGGGGTAGCAACTTTACACGTTCTCCCTCCCTCACTCACTCTGTCTCTCTGTCAGTCTCTCTTTCTCTCTCTCTCTAAAAGGTTTTATCTGTAAAATAAACATAATATAAATGATAATAAGATAATATTATACAGTCTATATAAATGTGCTGTGCATCAATCTGCTGCTCCAAGAAAAACAACATGTTATATATACCGATAAGACAAGATATACTACACAACACCGCTCACACTGCTTTGCAATATAACGTTTTATATATTTGCCCTGGTTTGGTTTAGTAGGTATAACTATATTGCTCAGTTGTAGCACTTGATACAGAAGCAACCCATATTTGTAACACAAACAGAGCAACGTACAGTACAGTAGTACAGTAGGCCTACAGTACACACGCACACACAATGGATATGATGTTTATCTCCTCCTGGCTGCACACGGGGCCCCTTCCTGTTGTCTTATTTTAGACTTGATTTCTTCCTCAGTATGTGTGAGCGTGTGCACGTCTTGTGGCTGCGCCTGTAGGCTACTAGTATGAGTATCTGTTATTGTGCTTAAGTGTGTGTGTGTGTGTGTGTGTGTGTGTGTGTGTGTGTGTGTGTGTGTGTGTGTGTGTGTGTGTGTGTGTGTGTGTGTGTGTGTGTGTGTGTGTCTGTGCATCTAAGTGTCAGAGGAGAACAGAGGCCAGATTAAACAGTTTCTTAATTAGGAATCAGTCTCCATTTCATCTTCCCCATTATAATATATCGCTTCACTTTTAAACGAGACTCATTTTTATAACTCCAGAAAAGTATATAGTTTCAATCCACACATGTCTGCGAACATCAAAGGGTTCTGTACCGTACCGTCTTCACTCTAATTTAAAGCCGTTAAACTAAAATCCTCCTCTCTTTTCCAAGTCCCAGTTTTGTAGAAATTATCATGGAGACAAAAAAGGCTTATAAGTCTATAATGGGAGGAAAGACGGTTAAGCATAATGTGAGTGATAGAGGTTTTCCCTGGCTTGGTATTACAGGGCTTGTGCTCACTGAGTTAATGATCTAAATATGGGTTTCAACATAATCCCTTTATTCCCTTTGCACTTACCTTGCTTTGGTAGTTTTTTAGGAATCAAAGCTATAGAGCACAGTAAGTATAGCATATACCAGGTAATGGTTTGACATATACAGTAGGCTACTGTGCTTGTTTTGACATCTCTCTCACTGCATGACTGACTATACCATGCATTTCATAACTGTAGTGTAGCTTCATCTCAATTAGAACATTACAATGCATTAAATACATTAGCTTCTCTGACACCAGAAAAGTCAGGGCGCAGTGGGATTTACTATAGAGGGACGAATGCCGTTAAGGTCACAGAAAACAGCAACAAACATATCCTCTGGTGATTTTCATGTGTAGGCCAGTGCACAGCAAATTCTATAGCAATCCACAGGAATTAAAGCTTTCGAGATATGTTGTTTGTGTGGAACCAAATTAAGTGCTGGACTCACCCATGGATGGACCAACCTTAAACCCAATCTATATACTTTGTTCTATAATAAGTCCTTACTACTCACACGTAGGCCTACTGTACACCAAATTATGTACAGTACGCGTGAGTAATGGGCTGAAAATAACAGATATAAGCTCCACAACAACGCATCATGGAAGAAGAAGACATTTTAAATAATTTGAAGAAATATGTTTTAAACAATGTTACTGCAGCCATGTCAAGGTTTTCATTTATTTTGGGTTAATGTGTCCTTTAAGTGTGTTCTCTGTGCTGTGTGGGTTTCCAATTATGTGTCTTGGTTGCATCTGTGTTCTGATAATTAAGCTTGTTGGTTACACCTGTGTGTGTGAGTGAGAGAGGGCAGAAGTCTCATTACACTGAAGGAGAGTGCACTGTGCAGAAGGAAGAAAGCAGTGAACTATAAAATGTAAAAGCAGAATAAAGTTAAGTTAAGTACACGAAATG
>NC_137872.1:1666162-1709874 GCF_963924005.1 Protomyctophum bolini
TGAAGTAAAGTAAAATAAAGAAAAGAAGAGAAAAACAAAGGGTTTTTCAAGAAAGACTGAAGCTAGTTCCAAGTCGACCCCCCCGCCCCTCGATCCCTCCCATTCATGTGCAAGCAGCAGGCAAAGTGCAGGTCAGTCTTGTTTGTTTGTGAATCTTATCGTTAAGGTTTATGTATTATTATTATTATGAATGTATTGAACGTCCCTTAAGTTAATGTTTTTTTTTGTCGTCTTGTTTTTGTATGTCAGTTCTACGGTGTTTTTACAGCACAGTACGTGTTGTCAGCATGGTGTTGATAAACCGCAGTAAAAAAAATATTCGGAGTCTCGTGCGATGGATGGGCGTCCACAAACAATAACAACACAAATATTAATGGGGGTATCCCTGGCAAAACAAAACAAAAACAAACAAACAAACATTCAATTTGGGGTAATAATTGACATGAAACGTTTGAGAACCACTACTATACATGGTCAAAACTGTCGAGTTCCACGAGTCAAACTATAGCGTCTCCATAAATCCCTCTTTTCCTCATGTTGCATAAACACCAATTCCCCTCCTCAGCTGCGCATCATAAACATTAAATCAAACTTTAGGGGGCGCTCTTTAACCAACTGCAAAACAGTTATACTGTAAGCATTGAAAGCTGCTCACCAACATTATACTTAAATGCAATAATTATAAGACAATAATGAAATACAAGACAAATGTGAATTACGCATTTTAACCACTTTGGCTCTTACAATACATGTTCTGTTCTTATATGCATGTGTCCTGCTCACAACATCTCGAGACAGAGAATACTTTCTGTTATACAGTACTGCCTATATAGTCTGTTACTGTACACTGCCTATTATAGTCTAGTATGTGTCGGTGTTGTTTTTGGCAGCAAATTTCTATTTTAGTTTTAGTCATAGTCTCTTGAATAGTTTTCACTTAGTTTTAGTCACATTTATTTTAGTCACCTGGAATGTTCTAGTGTTTAGTCTAGTTTTAGTCGACTAAATGTCATACGATTTTAGTCGACTAAATCTACAATTGATTTAGTCGACTAAAATGTGTTTTGACAGGCCTTGATGTCGTTGTAATGACATATTTTACACTTTGGTTGCATGATGAAAATAGCAGATATACAATCTCACAACGCGTCGCGTGTGAGATTGTATATCTGCTATTTTCAGCATGCAACCCAGCATAAAACTGGATCTCTTGTCCACTAGAGTCCCTTCCTAACATTTTAGTCTACTTTTTATTTGTTGACGAAATTGTCAGTATATTTAGTCTTAGTTTTAGTCATCATAGATTCGTTTTTATTTAGTTTTAGTCAGTGAGAAAAGGTAGTCGACGAACATTTTTCGTCTTAGTTTTAGTCGACGAAAACAACACTGCTAGTATGTGAGGATCCTAAGATCCAGCTGCTCTCCAGTCCTCCTCACAACAACAGCAACCATAACTGTCTGGGTTGTTTCTTTTATAATAGTGTCCCAGATTCACTACCGCTGCACTGTGCAGGGATACCGGAGGCCTTTGAACAGGAGGTTACACAACGCAGCCGTGTGGCGCCCGGCCGCACGCACGCACGCACCACACCCCCCATACCCCACACCCCCACCCGCCGCACGCACGCACCCCCCACACCTCCCCCACACCCCCCCACACCTTCCAACGCCTTTTATTTTCCTGTTCTTATTTACCACGACGACAAAGGGACGGACGGGGACACGCTGTACACACACACACACACACACACACGAGCCCTCCACATCCCCCCACACACACACACACACACACACACACACACACGCAGTCACTGCAACACACACACACACACGCACGCACACGGACACACGTACACACAGCCCGGGTCATTCTTTTTAAAAAAGCACGAATCTTCCTCCAGTCATGAGCATCTTTCTCCCTCCCTCTGTTATACACTCTCTCTCTCTCTCTCTTTTCTCCATTAGTCTATTTTTATCCACATTTCTCTTTGTCTCCACATACGTGTCTCCAACAGTCTGCCTCTCATTCGTTCACTCATTCATTTCTCTTTGCCTCCTTTCTATTCTCCACATACATGTCTCCAACAGTCTGCCTCTCATTCACTCACTCATTCATTCATTCATTCATCTCCTTTCTCCACGTTCGTGTCTCCAACAGTCCTGCCTCTCATTCACTCACTCATTCATTCACTGTCTCTCCCTTTATATCTCCTTCCATTATGACGACAGACAGACTCTTAGCTTACGTATGATTCTTGAAGACTATTTTTATGTATTTGATTGTGTGTGTGTGTGTGTGTGTGTGTGTGTGTGTGTGTGTGTGTGTGTGTGTGTGTGTTTTGTGTGTGATACAGCTGTGCCCTCTGGTGGCGGGCCGGTGGTGTTACAGTGTGACTGACAGACAGACAGACAGACAGTTTAGGCCAGCTTCTATAGTTAGTGCTCACTGCGTTCGCAAAAAACACAACCAGCAACAACCACCAATATTTACAACCAACTTTACAGAAAAAAACAAGCCAAAGGTCACTTATAATAAGCAGACATGGCAACACTACATTTCCCACTGAAACAGGTGAATGGGGAGGGAGGGTAATTGGAACGTACCAATTGGCAGGGGAGTTGGCATTGTGACTGAAAATGTACATTGTCTGACTCTAAAAAAAAACATGAAGAATAACCTACCTCGTATGAAGATAATTCACTCTGGTATTGAAAGGATTATAACTATTTAAAATCTAATCAAAAAATTGTCACTTGAATTTAAGGGTGAGGTTTTGTAGTGCTCCTTTATTGTGCTAAGGTGCATTTGGTTTGTTCCAACCAGGAAGACCACTGATATAAATGCATTCAGTGTTGGAGGCCTTCTGTTTGGCCAGAAGCCTGAAGTTGGGTGTTTGTGTTGTACCGGTGGGTGAGCAAATGTTTGATGCTTTTATCATTCATTTTTGCAATATATGCCTATTATTATTTATAATGGGGATATGTTTGAAATTGGTTGCATGATACTACATTTCCGTTACAGTTTGGCACGTGTGCGGTTTTATATATGGGGGAACATTTGTGTTTGATGGCTGTGCTCTGGCCTTAGAGAGTTCATTTATATAGGAGCCACACAGTGGAATAGCCTGGAATCCAGTGTTAAACTGACCTCCAATTTGAGGACATTTAAACGGAAGACAAAAAAATGGCTACTGGAAAAGGTTCCCCTATAAAGGGTCATCTTAGAGGGATGGATAGGGACGTACCTGTTGTGTTGTGTATGTAATGTATATGTACTGTTATGTATTTGTGATGTATTTTAAAGTATTGTTCAGTGTGAGAGGACCCGCAGTGGAAATAAGTATTTGGACTTCACTGTGTGATCCTTGAATCGCTGATTATAATGTTGTATTATGATTGCTTTTCTAAATAAATCAAATCAAAATTGGAGGACAACATTCACCGTTTTCCCACCCATGCCATATTTAAGGGACCAAGAAGTCTGGCTCATGCACTCTTTAGCCTTTGGCATATTTATTTCTGTACGAAATAAAGAGACACACATAATGCAGCGTTCGCACAGCACAACTCTGCAACACCACACCAACTCTTTCCAAGCTGGCTTCTCTAGCAAGAGAGCAAGCCAACAATTTGACTTACAAAATTACACAACTACAAAATACATAATCTGTCACAAAACATTCACATACACTTTGAAATTAATACACCATCGGCACTAACAGTATTTTATATAAAAGTAAATAAAACATAAAACGCATTTAGTACAAACATACAATAAATCAACAGAGATTAATCACAGGCTGTGATTATAATCTCCGTTCTGAGCACCGAGCGTTACTATATTTGATAGGAGGGAGACCTCAGTTTATGCCGCTCAGGGTGTTCAGGGGCGGCGGTGGCTCAGGGGTAGAGTGCCTGGATGGGAACCGCAAGGTTGCCAGTTCGAACCCGGGCTCCCCCAGAGTTACTGTCGAAGTGTCCTTGAGCAAGACACTGAACCCCTAATTGCTCCCGATGTGCTGGTTGGTGCCTTGCATGGTTTCCGCCGCCATCGGTGTATGAACGTGTGTGTGAATGTAATGCACAATCTATGTAAAGCGCTTTGGATAAAGGCGCTATATAAATGCACCATTTACCATTTACCATTTTCAACACATTCTGTAAATACTAATAGTTTCACAGTTTACTGTGAAAACGCCTCGTCGTGACTTCCATATGTTGATCTGACCTCATCAAACTCTTGAGATCTCCTTATATGGAGCTGACCTGTTCTGTTCATTCCAGCAGCCCAAATAATGGAGATAGAGGAGACTGGCAAAGAACGGCACCACCGTATGGACCCAGAGAGACGGCAGCGCTACCGGCACCACCGTATGGGCCCAGAAAGACTACCGGCACCACCGTATGGGCCCAGAAAGACAGCAGTGCTACCGGAACCACCGTATGGGCCCAGAGAGACGGCAGTGCTACCGGAACCACCGTATGGGCCCAGAGAGACTACCGGCACCACCGTATGGGCCCAGAAAGACAGCAGTGCTACCGGAACCACCGTATGGGCCCAGAAAGACGGCAGTGCTACCGGCACCACCGTATGTATGGGCCCAGAGAGACAGCAGTGCTACCGGTATCACCACCGTATGGGCCCAGAAAGACAGCAGTGCTACCGGTATCACCACCGTATGGGCCCAGAGAGACAGCAGTGCTACCGGCACCACCGTATGTATGGGCCCAGAGAGACAGCAGTGCTACCGGCACCACCGTATGTATGGGCCCAGAGAGACAGCAGTGCTACCGGCACCACCGTATGGGCCCAGAAAGACAGCAGTGCTACCGGCACCACCGTATGGACCCAGGAAGACGGCAGCGCTACCGGCACCACCGTATGTATGGGCCCAGAGAGACAGCAGTGCTACCGGCATCGCCAGCAACTCATCAGGGAAGGTGAGTTGATGATGGAACGATAAGGTTTTTTTTTAAGTGAAATATCCTTCTACCCCTAATAGACTAGAATAGTACACAAGCTGCACGGCCGTTTATCCGTGCTCCTTCTCCTACCAAACCACACATGATCTCTCCATGCAAAATAAAATCTTTATTGTCACTTGTTTACTGTACAAATATTACTTTTGTAAAAAATAAAACACACTGTTATTGCGCAACATTTCGCTGTGATGCAAATTACATCACAACTTTCTCATTCCCCGGCACCTCCCCTTTTCACTGCTCACACACACACACACACACACACACACACACACATGCACGTGCGCACACACATACACAGGGCACAGCAGTACAGTACAGTACAGTACAGTACAGTACAGTACAGTATAAATTTAACGTCCAGAAACGCCACAAAAGGCTCTGGTCAGGCTCTGCCAGTGGACCTAATGAGTCCAAATCCCTCACCTGTGCAATTTCCAGTCTCTGCCTCATATCAGCCAATTGATTGCCACGGCAACCCCACACACCTGCTAATTGATTACTTAACCATGAGTCCACTTGTCACAGTCAGTTTGCACTCTTCAGGCACAGACAGACAGATACAGATACAGTATGGGCACAAAAGGGACACAGACATATGGTTAAAACGGTTATTATTAGGTTCCCACGTTGCATCGTTCTCAAGTAGGCCGATTGGCTGACGGGCACGTACAGGTGTAGTCATTTCTAACACTTACTTGTTTTTACACTTTTTTTTGTTTTTTTAGTTTTAAAGGAAAATGATGCCTGCTGCCCTTGATGTCTGGAATTCTCCTTGGGAACGTCGATGGTCTCCCCGCCAGGACAGTGACCTCCGAACGCCGGGGATTATAGGGTCGAGACTCCCGAGATGAGGTCTCCCCGACCGGGCAACGATAGTGGGCACGCAATGTTGTCTGGAATCCCCCAAATGTTGAGGTACATTAATTAGGCCCGTCACAAGTATTAATACATTATTTAAATAAATTACAATAAAAATACATGAACAGTGAAAGTATCAAGATCTACGTACGAGATCAAAACGGTTTTGAGCTCCTAGATCTGCTACTTCCACTATACGTTCCAACATGGGAACGAGTATGACCATTATGACTATTATCCCAAAAGTATTGCGATTATCACAAATACTTCTGATGGGCCTAAGGGTGTGTGTGTGGAGGGGGGTTGTGTGTGTGTGTGTGTGTGTGTGTGTGTGTCTGGGGTGTGTGTGTGTGTGTGTGTGTTGAATCTGTTTTTAATTGGCCCGACGCGACACGTAATCTACGAGCATGTTGTAATTTGGCGGCCCGACGTTGACAACGTTAAATCTACGAGCTGGACGACGCTGGATCGGCTATAGTGTATTTCTCCCCGGGGTGTGGGTTGGTTCTGGGATCAATAACCGGGGCATAATGGGCAGGCGGGTCGTGCATGAAGGAACCGGGTCGTACCCAGCGCCGGTCCCTCGTGCGACCCCCCTGCCCAGTGTGCTCGGCTATTACCCCGGCCTCCCGTACCTCGGTTTTCAGACTAGTTTTCTCTTCCAGGTTTCAGCTGGTCGTCGAGGTCACGTCTCTTCACGTCTCTTCAAAGCACCAACTGTTGAATATCTTGTGTTTTTCCTTCCCGCCAGGTTGGCCAAATGTTTTCCCTATCTTGTTGTTTTCCTTCCCTCCAGGTTGGCCACATGTTGTAGTTTCTGTTTTGATTTAACCCCCCCCCCCCCCCTTTTGTAGTTCTTTCCAGTTGGCAAAACGTTGAATTTTTGTCACTCTTCTATTAGTGACATAAATTAACAGATATTAATAATTAGTGCAGCTCCGTACCGTATTACCCTACATGGCTATTAGGACGTTGTGGTGTTGGTGTGGATGTTAATGCACGCGTGCGTGTATGTGTGAGTGCGTGCGTGTGTTTCATTCAATGAAACAATTGACAAATTTAATTTAATTTTAAAATCACGGAATGTGACGGTAAACTATAGTTTTCAAAGAATTGTAGTGGAGTAAACTAAAAGTAAACGTTTTGGCTCTGAGATGCAGTGAAGTATAAGTAAAAGCATTGGAAAATGGAAATACTCAAGGAAAGTAGAAATACCTCAACATTGTACTTAAGTAGGCTACAGTAGTACCACCAAACCATGCTCATATCCTGGCCAGTCAAGGCCAGATCAGAAGCGGTTGAGTCTGAGGGCACGGTGACTCGGTCAGCGTGTGATCCACACAGCTGCTCTGAACGTCATCAGACAGGCAGGAAGTTGTACCTAAGCTATACGCGATGGCCCGAGAAACACAGGAAGCTCGTATTGGCGTGCCTGGAATTCCTGTATTGTGTTTTCCTCCTCTTGTGCAGAGACAAGAAAGAAATGCGTACATACACTGCATACAGTATGTTGCTCGTCATGTCTCATGCATGTATGTGTGTGTCACCGCGTGCGTGCGTGTGTCTATACACTCTGCATTCAGAACACCTGTTTCTCACCCTTCGGTGTCCCAAACACACACTTACAGAGAACGGTTATGAATGATAGAGACCGAGAGAGAGAGCATATACATGTAGCAAAGACAGAAAATAACATTGTAATGCATTTTACATACACACACACACACACACACACACACACACACACACACACACACACAGACTCACACACACACACACACACACACACACACACACACACTCACAGACACTCACACTCACACTCGCACTCGCACTCGCACTCTCTCTCACACACACACACACACACACACACACACACACACACACACACATACACACACAGAATTTGAAGAACCAAACTGCAGTAAATGGAATGATTATCATGAACATACAGCTCACTGCTGCCCTCAACTGTTCAGAATGGGATAAGCGTAACTCAACCCATCCATATAAGTTAAATATAGCTTGTGGTAAAATTGATATATATTTTTTTCTTCAAAAACGGTATAAATACAAATAAATAGAATGCTTTTCATAGGCTGTTAAATACCCTATACTTTATTTTGCTGTGGTGGGCAGAGATTTAAAATCGATCATGTAACATTAATGCTAGGATCATAATAAGATGACACAACTTAAATGATCTGCTGATTTGATTGTTTGTTTGTCATGTTTATTTTCGAATATGCCAATAAAACAGAAACGATTCCTTGCATTTCTCTTCACAAGGAAAAACAATTAAAATAAATAGTTAGTAAATAGCAAGAAGAAATAAAAGGAAAAATAAAAAAAATAAAGAAAGAAATCTAAGCATATCCGAAAAGGAGTGAGAAGAAGTTAAAAACTCCCACCCCTCTATATCTGAAATTACTCTGGATTCTGTCAGTTAAGCTGCTCTTCAAAAGTAGTACGAGTATACATATAAACATATATACATATGTACAGTCCACCCTAATATCTACTACTATCTGTGACTACTATCCCATAATACTTACACACATACATCCATATTATACATATCAAAAATATATCTATTTTAATTATATAGACAATTAAATACCAATATAACTGTATAACATTATACATAAATATAATATATTTTGAGTTCTCGTGAATTAATCATTTTCTTCCTCCCTGTATCTTGAAAATATCATGTTTTTGTACAAAATCGACACTATCATAAATCCTGGCTATAACCAAACCTTGGTCCAGTGTGGTTATACACCCGGTGGAGACGTTGACATTGCAACACCCCATGTTTACTTTAGCACATATTGATGAAGAACGAACACGACCCATAATGGCCTCCCAGGTTTCATCAGATATTTCTTCCTCCAGGTCCTGCATGGGCCCAAAGATTTTTTTATAGGCAGTGGTTGAGGGTAAATGAAGGTCAAATAATGAGGTATAGTAGAGTGACGATATCTTTCCCTTAAGACTAAAGGCCTAATCATAGTCTGGATTTCCGGTGGTGAGCTGACCACCGCTGACCACCGCGAAATAACGTTGAGCGGTGGTGAGTAAAAACAGAGAAGGGCTGGAGCGGTGGCGGTGGTGGTTTGCTCTTCACCGCGGCTCAGTGACGTCATGTTGTAGTTGGGTGGTCACCTCAGTGACGTCATGTTGTAGTTGGGTGGTCACCTCAGTGACGTCATGTTGTAGTTCGGTGGTCACCTCACCACCGTAAATCCAGACTATGTATGAGCCTTAAGAGGAGCTGACGCTATAACTATGTCTATAGGTGAATTAGGTGGAATGGCATGAGGTTAGTTAAGACTATTTTTTATCCCTGCTATATGACTGTACAATGATCCTAAAGAGAGAACAACTCCAGACCAGAAACGGGACATTACATTAAAACCTAAGACGTGATGGGGAAGGAGCTTATTTGGTTGGGGGGGATAGCCGATAGAGTATATATGAATAGAGAAGACACCCCAGTTCTCCTCCCATCCACTTGCATTAAGTTGCTCAAAAGCGCATGAGGTGATTTCACCCCTCCTTCCTGGTAGGAACAGAGTGCATTCTGGGATGGATTTGCCTCAAACACATGAGCGCGCTGGTCGTTGACTATCATTGTGCCGTTTGTGCTGCGTTCACGTATGAAACATTGGTTCACGTGTCATGGCCTCAAACACATGAACGTGCGCAATGATAGTCAACGGAGCAGCGCTGGCTCGAGCTGCAATGACAAATTCGGCCACTATGTCCATTTCGCCTCCGGGTTTCCTCCGGGTGCCTTCTCTATTCATATATACTCTAAGGGTTATAGCGCCGTACCCAGCCGTATCAGGGGGGAGGAAGAGGAGGAGTAGGAGGATCTCCCCTGGGGGGAATGGAGTTTTCGTGGATATAGTCGAACTGGTTGTTGGCGATCTCTCTGGGCGCGGCCTGACCCTGTGCGGCGTGGGGCTCTGGGCTGTCACGGTCGGTGTCTGCGTGGCAGTCTGCGGCGCGCCCGCGGTGGTCGTCACGGTCAGTGTCTGCGTGGCAGTCTGCGGTGCGTCCGCGGTGGTCGTCGTCATGGTGAAGCATCAGGTCCTCTGTGGACCTGGAGCGGTGGTGGGGAAAAAAGTAGCCTACTCATTTGTTTGACTTAAAACTGTTTGGTAGCAGTGTTGTTTTTGGAAGCAAATTTCTATTTTAGTTTTAGTCATAGTCTCTTGAATAGTTTTCACTTAGTTTTAGTCACATTTTAGTCACCTGGAATGTTCTAGTGTTTAGTCTAGTTTTAGTCGACTAAATGTCATACGATTTAAAAATGTGTTTTGACGGGCCTTGATTTACACTTTGGTTACATGCTGAAAATAGCAGATATACAATCTCACAACGCGCTGCGGCGCGTTGTGAGATTGTATATCTGCTATTTTCAGCATGTAACCCAGCATAAAACTGGATCTCTTGTCCACTAGTCCCTTCCTAACATTTTTGTCTATAGTTTTTATTTGTTGACGAAATTGTCAGTATATTTAGTCTTAGTTTTAGTCATCATAGATTAGTTTTTATTTGGTTTTTATTTAGTTTTAGTCGGTGAAAAAAGGTAGTCGACGAACATTTTTCGACTTGGTTTTAGTCGACGAAAACAACACTGCTATCCACACCACTGACCTGGAGTTCTTTTGGTTGGGGAGACGCACGTAGTCGGAGCAATCAAAGACACCGTCTTCACCACCAAGGAGGTCCACGCACGTGTGGCTCTGCTCTCCACTGCCCCCCTGTGGCTGTGAAATGGAAACATTCAGTTTGTCATTTATATAAAGACGGTTACACCGTGGACAAAGCCAACTCGGATCGTGACAAATCATGACAACAATTACAATGTTTTGGGGCCGATCAAATAATTAGTAAGAAAAAAAAAAAAAAAACTGTTTTATCCTGCCTTTATTTTCTTCTTTCAAATTATTTGATCGGCACAAAATATTGTGTTTGTTGTCATGATTTGGTCACGATCCGAGTTGGCTTTGTTCGCGGCGTAACCGTCTTTATATAAATACTTTTTGAAAAGCTTATGGAGAAAGATGAATGGAGAATAATTTCCTGGGCCACTCGTCGTTCTGAAAGGGGGCGGGCCTCTATAGCGTTGCATTTGGAGCAATGAAATGGCAAATGAATGGGGCTGTGGTGGAACCATAGACTGTAAAAAATATGGACAAAGCGTTCCGCGGGTATAACATGAACGTAAAATGAAGCCTGTCAGTCCTTGAATTGTACATCGCCATCTTTCTAGATCCGTTTGGGCCCAGCTGGCCCATTGGCTGGCCCAGACAACGAGGCGGGACTTCCCCCCCCTTCTTCTTCGTTGGTTTTTATTTTGACTCGAGTGGGTGGGGGGATCCCGATCATAGACTGTAACGGTAGCCACGCCCCTCAGAACATACGCGACTTTATGGTCATTCTTTTAATAAATGGGACCATCATTTTCCAAAAAGAATATTATGACATGAGAAATGAGACTTTAAACTAGTGACTGGAAGCAGAAAGTATTCATGACCATGTTTATTAAGGTAATACAGTCTAGGTGAAGTTGGGCCCAAATACATGGGCCTCTATGGGGCTATGGGTTTTTTTGGGCCCAATGACGGCGCCACAACAGGCCATTATATGAACTTTCGGGAAATCCCGATTTCCTTAGTGGCTTCACAAAATATCTGTCTGACTGCCCCCCTGGGTGGAACTCACTGGACAGAGGATGTAAGGTCCGGAGAAACTCAGGGCTGAGTTGTCTGTCTCTGTCGGGGTCAACTCATCAGCGGGTGAGACGTCGCCGTCATAGCCTCCGTCCTCCCCCGACCTTGACCTCAAGGTCAAGGTCAACAGTGGAGCAGAACAACTGCGACGAAATGAGCAGTAGATTTATTTATTTTTTAAGGTCCGTCCATTAGTGGAGCAGCACAGTTTTGATTGATTGATTGAAATATGTATTATTAACAGTTTGCAGAATTACAGTACATTTCAAGCACAAACTCAATACAGAGACTGTTAACTGTGAGTGGACGACCCAATTAAGCATTACACTTGTTTACAAGAGGGTCCACATTGTTCAATTCATCAGAACATTTAGAGACGTACAAATAGACACTTCTATATAGTTAAAGAACAGAACAGGAATTCATCATAAAGGGAGAAGAAAGGGAAAGGGGGGGGGGGGGGATTTTACGGGGGCCAGTTTGGAATTGCAGCCGTCCGTATAGGTGCCCTTTGAGAGCGGTTTTGAAGGAGTCAAGGGATTCACATGTCTTAATGACTGTTGGTAGGGCGTTCCACATTTTGTTGACATAGGAGCGAAAATAATTTAGTCCCTTAATTGTTTGTGCCGAATATGGGTTGTACATGGTTCGTTGCACTCCCTCTGGTGTTGTGGGTGTGGACTTCGTTTACATTAACCCATTCTGAACGGGAACCCATTTTGGTGTTAGCATCATGTCGTGCTTTAGCTATTGAAAAATAGCAGATCTACAAGCTCATAGCGCGCCACCGAGTGGCGCGCTACGAGCTTGTAGGTCTGCTATTTTTGAAAAATCGAAGAGCGACTGACATTTTTAGAATCTGATCTCAGGTCAGAATGGGTTAATCAGACCAGTGTGTGTCCAGTGGAAACCTCGTATGAATCTGATCTCAGGTCAGAATGGGTTAAGGAAGTATTTAGACAGGTACATGGGTATCTTGGTGGTCACATCAAAGAGTTATGGGATGCCACATGGCCAATTTGAAAACCTTTCCAAATGTTGAACCATTAATGCTTTTAGACAGTCAAGGAAAATGTCGTACCTGTCAGATGATCTCTCCAGGTTCTGGACTTCACAGATGTAGTACGCGTTCTCACGCTGCAGGGCGCAGCTATCGGTCAGCTTCTGTGACAAATAATAATAATACAACACATAGGATTCACATACTGTAATATATACAGTACCAAGTATGATGTCAGTACATATCATGGTCAGTATCATATCAGTATCTGTGTCAGTCAGTGTTGTTTTTGGCAGCAAATTTCGATTTTAGTTTAGTCATAGTCTTAATTTGGACTGAAACTTCATTTAGTTTTAGTCACATTTTAGTCACCTGGAAATGTCTTAGTGTCATAAGATTTTAGTCGACTCTACAGGTGATTTAGTCGACTAAAATGTGTTTTGGTGGGCCTTGATGCCGTCGTAATGAGTGTTTTTACACTTTAAAAAAATAGCCGATCTACAAGCTCACAACGCGTCGCAACAGTGAGGGGGATAACTTTGTAATATGCTATTGGCTGTTTGTATTCTTTTTGGAAAAATATAAAAAGATACTCCTGTGGAAAGGCTATATTATATTACTTATATTGACCAATTTAGTATTATTTAGTATATGTAAGGTTTTGCCCACTCAAATGGTACCTCGTCAGATAATCCCCACATATCCTACAACAACTTCTGTGAGACAGACTTCACTATAGTAGCTTTTCATAAATTATATTTGTAGCCTACTTAAGGCTGTTCTGCTGTCATGAAAGTTTATAGTTAGAGAAATTCAAAGTCCAGCCGTCTGCTGTCCAGCCTCTCCCACCCCTCACTGGGGAAACTTCTGGGAGGAAAACAGAAACGGGGCGAGTCTTCTTGTTACCGTTATGGTCAGTGTAATCTGTCATGTCATGCCAGTATGTCTGTATAATTCTAATTAAAAACAACACCTATGATGGATGCTTGAATGACTGCCCTCTCTCTGGCTGGTTCATCGATTCACTCACTGACTGCAGTCTGTTTGTTTATAACAACTGTAAATTGGGGCAGAATACCATTAAACTTGAAACAATATGGACTCTCTCTCACCATGATGTCAGAAATGGCTGTGCTCTTGTCTGGGGAGGGAACAGACTTCACCCACAACATCACACTCCTGTTGTATGAAAAGGAACACACAGAAGGATGGAGAGCCTCAGAGTCAGGATAAGCACCAGTTCATATTCTTATTGTACACACAACGGAATTATGACCATCTGAGCAGCATGCAGCATGGCCATCTCACTCACACACACACCACCTACATGCGCGCGCACACACGCACGCGCGCACAACCCCACACACCCACACGTATGCTAATCAAACAAATAAAATGAAGGTCTCTGAACGATGTGAGGGATAAAAGTGATAAATAAAACGGACCTTCTGCAGTTGTAAACGATGTGGTAGAGAGTGAAGAAGACTGTGGCCACGATCACACTGACGACCACGTAGACTAGAGACATCATCCAGGACGAAGAGGAGGCTGTCGGGGAACACAGGATAATGATGATGATGACCATGATGAAGAAAGAAAAGAGGATTATTGGCAGCAGTGACAATGTCGGAAAAACAACACTGGACCATGAACACAACGAGGACCATGTGAACAAGAAAGAGGGAGGGAAAGAGACTGAGAAGAAGAGAGAAAAAACCATGAAAAAGAGAAGATAAACATCTTGTGACCAGGACTGCCATCGTGCAAAATCCACCTGATCAGTGGCAAAAATCCAGCTTTTCACCAGAGGAGAAAACCTTTATTTTTTTTCCCCATAAATGAGTTAATAGCACAGGCAGACTCTTCACATACTAGAGCATGTCTGAAACAAATGTCAGAGCTGAAATCGACATGTAAATATGAAATACATGCTTAAACATGTAGCTATAGGTGTAATGTTAGAGTCCACAGAAGTGAACCTTTTCAAGCCTGTTTTCTCAACTCGCTGTTTCTCTGCAAGACATTATACTCTATAAGCCATATTTCCAAAACTGGTGGGTCAAACTGAACAACCAATATGTCAATTTGAAGCTATGATTCCCTGCTTTCATATGACATGAAAAAAAACAAAAATGCAAAGAAATCCAATGGCAGTCCCTCAGTCAAATTTGGTCACATATGTGTATATGTGTGAGTATACTATAGTGTATATACAGTATGTCTGTGTGTGAGTACTACAGTATGTCTGTATATAGAGCGTCACAGTCCCGCCCCCTACCAGGGCCCAGGAAATGAAAAAGTATTTATTTAAAGACCTTTTAAGCCTTGAACAAAGCCAACTCTTGTCGTGACAAATCATGACAACAAACAAAAAAAAATCGGGCTGAACAAATAATTAGAAAGAAGAAGAGAACGGCAGGTTATACAACACTTTTTTTTTTGCTGTTTTTTTTTTGCTTTGTAATTATTTCTTTGGTCCAAAATATTGTGTCTGTTGTCATGATTTGTCACGACAAGAGCTGGCTTTGTAAGGTCTTATATAAGGTCTTGCGGCTTATAAGGTCTTTAAATAAATAAGTTTTGAAATGTCTAAGCCAAATTCCAATACCCCAAATCTCGTCCACTTGCTCACTCACACTCGCTCACTCCAGCATGGTGGTGTTACGGTGAAATTGGTGACCTGCTGAAATAATGTGAAAATCTTGCAGACATCACAGTCAGTGTCCGAATGAAAATCGTTGCAGTTTGTTCATTAGCAGAGTTCAACCTATAGCGGTATTCTGGCCACATATTTAAAGACCTCCATGTAGGTTGTGTGAAGTCCACAGAATGGTAACATATTTCAGCAGGTCACCAATTTCACCATACTTTGCCATGCTGTAGTGACCGAGTGGGAGTGAGCGAGTGGCTGAAATTTTGGGTATTGGAATTTGGCTTATGGGAAAAATGCATTGGGAACTATTTCCTGGGCCTGGCGTCGTCATGAAAGGGGGTGGGACTGTGACGCTCTATAGCCTGTGTGTGTGTGTGTGTGTGTGTGTGTGTGTGTGTGTGTGTGTGTGTGTGTGTGTGTGTGTGTGTGTGTGTGTGTGTGTGTGTGTGTGTGTGTGTGTGTGTGTGTGTGTGTGTGTGTGTGTGTGTGTGTGTGTGTGTGTGTGTGTGTGTGTGTGTGTGTGTGTGTGTGTGTGTGTGTGTGTGTGTGTGTACTGCGACTGCTGCTGCAAATAACTTACCGTCTCATATCGGAATCTGTACTATAGTCTCTGCTCTTTTAACAAACAATTACTGCAATTTGTATTAACAAGCTTGGGCAACACGCCCTAGTCATGTTATTATTTGATATTTATTAGTAGAATATTTTTTATTTTTTTCATTATTATTTTTATTTATAATCCTTAGGTTTACCAATATTATTCATATCTTAATTTCTGTTATTTAAGATCAACTGGTAGCTTCTATATAGGAAGGCCACTCGATAAGCCCCTTTGGGGTTTTTTTGGCACATCATGTATGTAACTAATCTTGTTTCCTATTGAAATATTTGCTTTCTGTATTTCTGTTACATATTGTTGTTGTTATTTACATAATGTGCAAATAAACTAAACTGAAGAGACGTCCAACTTGTGAGTGTGTGCTCTACCTTCATTGGAGGTCCACTCCACAGGCTCCGCCCAGTTTGAAGGGATTCCTCTATAGCTGGAAACAGAATAGTAACATTTAAACCAGGGGTGGTCAACTGGCGGCCCGGGGGCCACATGCGGCCCCCACGTTCACTTAATGCGGCCCGCATGTTAATATCAGAATACTGATGTAGTATTGATTTCAGCTGTTAAAATTCCAAACCCAGTTTAATTACTTCATGACTAGTATTAAAATGTAGTCTTTTTGTGTCCAACGTAGTTATGTTAACGGTTCATAAAGTTAACATAACTATAACTAGGCCTAAATGTATTTGAAATTCAATAAAAAAGGTAACTTTTCAGGATTCCAACTAAAAAATAGCAAAAAAAATCAGGTTTTCAATTCAAATATAGCAACATTTTTGCTACGACAGTAATATGCACTGTGGCACTCTCGAGTGAGTGTGGAAATATATTGATCCTCTCCATCGTCAAAGTTGCCCACCCCTGATTTAAACTATTCTATAATTGCCTACTATATACTGTAGAATACTATTCTATGTCTACAAAAAAACAAGTTAAATTGTGTTACAAATTCAAACTATTTAGATTATTTACATAATGACAACAATAAGTAATAATACTACAGTATGAATTCATTCAAACATTGAATGGTATTTTCGCAAATTAATTGTTTGGATGACTTCACTTCTATACAGTACACTTGACAAAAGTATGTCACAAATAATAAGTAATAAATAAGTAATATACAAAAGTTGATAATTACGTCTGACGTGGAGCTACCCGAGTCCTGGCCGTGACCCGGTACCGCTGGGAGGGAACCAGGGCCCGGCTGAGGATGTTCAGGAACCGGGAACTCCGGTCCTCAAAGAGATGCTTGTCTGTCTCATTCTGGTTGTTTTATAAAACAACATATAAACAAATGTAATAATATAAATAAAATAGGGCTGTCAATCGATTAAAATATTTAATCTGATTAATCTCATGATTGTCCATAGTTAATTGTGATTAATCGCATATTTTTTATCCGTTCTAAATCTACCTTAAATCAGTGGTTTTCAAGATTGTTCATATCAAGGTCCATTATTTATTCATTCTGCATTTGAGCCACGGAACCACCGTCTGATGACATTTAGCCTCTCAGACCCAAACTAAAGAACTGTATTGATGTTGGCCAATGGTACCGTTACTAGAGATAACAGGCCATGTTGATCAAAATAACATGTTTTCTAAGTTTTCTAATTGTGCAGACTTAAATTAACTTAAGTAATGCAGCTGTTTAACAATTATTCAACTCTTCAGTGTAAAATTGCCATGCGTCTCTCAACCATTCTGTCAAACTTCAGTGCGTTAAATCGCACGTCAAAAAATAGTGCCGTTAAAAGGATTGTGAGTTAGCTAGTTAATAGTGCGTTAACTATGACAGCCCTAAAATATAAATATGTAAATTATAAAACATGGTGTTTTTGTGGTGAACCTCACCAGTGTGTTCCAGTAGCAGATAAAACATGGTGTGAACCTCACCAGTGTGTTCCAGTAGCAGATAAAACATGGTGTGAACCTCACCAGTGTGTTCCAGTAGCAGATAAAACATGGTGTGAACCTCACCAGTGTGTTCCAGTAGCAGATGTCGTAGTGCATCGAGACCTTGTCTGAGTTGTCGTCGTCAATCCATTCCACCTGCCAGTTCCCTGCCGCGTCTTGTGTCACGCTCACATTGGTGGGAGGTATGGGGCGAACTGCACACAGATAGATTGATGGTAATGACGATGGTTCATTGATTGATTGATTTCAGTGTCATGCACCAATTAAGGACTTTCAAAACACTACCGTAATAGTGTTATTGTTGTAATATTGTTCTTTAATTACTAAATACCAGCAGGATTTCACTACAATAGAAGCAACTGCAGTACAGCAATGTAAACACTAGGAGGACGGCTTCTGACATACATGTAGGGGCAGTGAGGGGAAATCAGCCCTCAACGGCTTCTCACATACATGTAGGGGCGAGGCTTCCCTCACTTTGAGTGAACGCAGAAGCTACGGATGTCTTTCTGACAGAAATAGCAGGACTTGCCATCTGATGAATGCATTTCTGATAGAAATACGGTGTGATAAATAAACCCAGAAACCTAACACTTATATAACCCTAAGCCTAACCATAATAACCCACTCCATCGGGGTCTAAAACTTCACTTTATTGGCAAAGAATACGTTTGTTTTGCGGTTGGCACAAACATAGTGGCATTAATAAATAACTAAGATTCAAACCCAGGAGGTGTAGACTGAAAGTCAACTAGTGACTCAAGTCACTCGCCAGCCAGCTATGCTACGGAGCTGGCTGGTTTAATGGGTGTCACGGGGCAACCCGTGCCCTATAGCAGTATCTGAACATGTTCAGCAGGAGACTGAAAGCTGTTTTAAAGCTGTTTTTATTTTTTGACACTGGCTTCATACCGACAGCCTGGCAACAGCCACTCTGACTTATTTGTGGGGACACCCGTCTCTCCTCTGCAGTCTGCAGTGCTGGCAATCCATGTTGATTGGAATGGGCCAAAGCACTGTAGAGGAGGAGGGGTATATGTTGCATTTATAATATCATTCTTTTGACTTTATTATCTTGTGAACAAATTGGGGCACGCAGGAGAACATTCTGGAATATATTTAACTTCAATATGTCCTGATGTACAGTAATTGTTGTAAAATAACTTATGGGCCTTTAATAGTTAGCCTTGGTTAAGTTATAATAGTTACCAGTTAGCAATCAGGGGATGGTTTGCCTCACCTATAGTTAAATTAAGTGTGCGGGAGCCCCTTTTGGTGTTATAGCATTATGTTATGCTTTAGCAGCTATTGAAAAATAGCAGAACTACAAGCTCGTAGCGCGCCACTCACAGTTTACGCACTGATGACTTTACAGTGTAGAAGGGGATCCCAGAGATTAAAAAATAAACCTTGTAAATGGGATCTAATGCACATCAAATTGGGAATCCTTGGAATTAAAAAAGATTGAGAATCTTGTAAACTCTTTCACTTTCACGTTTTCTCTCTTTCTCTGTCTCTTTCTGCATTTTCCATTGTCCTCTGTCCCACGCACACACACGCACACGCACATGCACACGCTCACACACGCGCACACACACACACACACGCACGCACACGCACACTTACTGTGTTGGGTGGACTTGAAGCTCCTAGCGTTGCGTGTTACTCTGAGCTCCAGCAGTAGCTGTGAAGGGTCAGGGACAGTCAGGTGACAGGTGTATCTCAGCTCGGTCTCCGTTCCACTGACTGCAGGCCGCTCACAGCAGCTCTCAGGCCTGGAGAGAAGATATTATATTATATAATTATTATAGGACAGATGGAGTAAATCTATAATGGATCCTGGAGTGTTCCTTGGAGTGTGCAACCACTCCAAGGAACAGCTATGTCCGTCCCTATATGTTTAGAGTGCCAACAGGGGGTGCTGCTGTTGCACCACTCACTTCAGACTGGTCTGATTTTTGCATTTGTCTTGCTTTCGGTGCATTACAGTGCACTGAAAACAAGATGAGCAAAAGTTGCTAGAAACTATACTGTACATACAGTATACTGTAGGCTATATCAACTACCATATTATAACTAACAGCATCAGGATGGGAATTATTGACATTACTTGTTGTGTTATAGGTTCGTTTTACAGTTTGAGTATACGGCTACATTTTAGAAAGAGTATTTGCTGTAAACCTCGTGACCAGTACGACCCATTTTTAAATAAATAATCAACAGTGCATGTCCTGTCCTGACCCGACACTGGAATTAATTCAAGGAAAGGTTGGCTTTATGCTGTCAGACATGGTCAGCCTCAAGCTGTTATAGGATCCACCCAGTGAAGTGAAAACACAAAACATCTGCAATTTGAGTCATAATATACTGTTTGTATCATACTGTACAATAATACGCTACACAACACAACTCCTCACTGAACACATACAAGGATTGTATCTTTTACATATTTATACCTGACTCATAATGCTCTCTCATATTATGTATTCCTGACACAGATTTGTACGCACACACCACACATGCACGCACAGTTTTCACACTCACACACGCATGCACGCACGCGCGCACAGTTTTCACACTCACGAACGCACACACATGCATGCACAGTTTTCACACTCACGCACACGCACACACACGCACACGCACACACACACACACACACACACACACACACACACACACACAGCATAACAAAGAAGTGTAACACAGCGTATGGCTCACTGTGCCGTCTGATGGTGTTGGCAGTCCAGCTGGTAGGATATGAAGGCAGCCAGATTTCTTTTCACCTTCCAGCTACATGTCACCTCCTTCTCTCCATCCAGCACACACTGCAGGCTAGGTGCCTGGCCAGGGGCTAGTGGTGGAGAGAGAGAACAGGAGAGAGAGAGAGATAGTGGAAGAAGAGGGAGAGAGATGGGAGGGAAGGAGGGAAGGAGGGAGAGAGAGAGAGAGAGAGAGAGAGAGAGAGAGAGAGAGAGAGAGAGAGAGAGAGAGAGAGGGGGGGGAGGGGGGGAGGGAAGGGAAGGAGGGAGGGAGAGAGAGAGAGAGAGAGAGAGAGAGAGAGTAAATTGTGTGCATAGAGAGAGATAAGGATAATGAAACATGGGAGAGAGAGAGGGGGAGCTAAAATAAGCTAAAAACAACAGCAGCTAAAATGGCAAGTTAAGCCTGCAGCATAATATTCCAACTTCCAAGTATAACCTGACACAAACTTTGTTTGGCGTTGCCTTTTACAGAATACAAATTTGTAAAAAAAATACAAGCATAAATTGCATAAACATGCTGAAGGTTGAACTAGATTTCTAGCACAAAGTATAATATACTTTATTATGCGGAAGTAGATGCCAAAAAGTGTCTGTAGAGAATGAGTAGCCTCGGCCGGGAGGCCAAAGCAGTGGTTCCCAAAATGGGGTAGTTACACTCACCTTCTTTGGTCTCCCATGTCCCCACACCGCATTACACTCACCTTCTTCGGTCTCCCATGTCCCCACACTGCATTACACCCACCTTCTTTGGTCTCCCATGTCCCCACACTGCATTACACCCACCTTCTTTGGTCTCCCATGTCCCCACACCGCATTACACCCACCTTCTTTGGTCTCCCATGTCCCCACACCGCATTACACCCACCTTCTTTGGTCTCCCATGTCCCCACACCGCATTACACCCACCTTCTTTGGTCTCCCATGTCCCCACACCGCATTACACCCACCTTCTTTGGTCTCCCATGTCCCCACACCGCATTACACCCACCTTCTTCGGTCTCCCATGTCCCCACACTGCATTACACCCACCTTCTTTGGTCTCCCATGTCCCCACACTGCATTACACCCACCTTCTTTGGTCTCCCATGTCCCCACACTGCATTACACCCACCTTCTTTGGTCTCCCATGTCCCCACACCGCATTACACCCACCTTCTTTGGTCTCCCATGTCCCCACACTGCATTACACCCACCTTCTTTGTTCTCCCATGTCCCCACACCGCATTACACCCACCTTCTTTGGTCTCCCATGTCCCCACACTGCATTACACCCACCTTCTTTGGTCTCCCATGTCCCCACACCGCATTACACCCACCTTCTTTGGTCTCCCATGTCCCCACACCGCATTACACCCACCTTCTTCGGTCTCTCATGTCCCCACACTGCATTACACTCACCTTCTTTGGTCTCCCATGTCCCCACACGGCTCCACTCACTCCACCAGCCTACGGCCCCCCGCGCCCTCACCCTGGCTTCATACCGACAGCCTGGCAGCAGCCTCTCTGACTCAAGCTTCAGCTCGGTGCTCGCTAAATCATTTCTAGTCTAAAAAGGAGAAGAAAGAGAGAGAGTGAGAGAGACATTTCTGTTATTGGGGATGCAACAATCACATTGTATGATTCACTGCTGGCAGTGTCCTTGGATCATGAACCATTAGTCTGCAGGTGACTGGGTTTAACCCATTCTGACCTGAGATCAGATTCATACGAGGTTTCCACTGGACACACACACACTGGTCTGATTAACCCATTCTGACCTGAGAACAGATTCTAAAAAATGTCAGTCGTTCCTACAGACCTACAAGCTCGTAGCGCGCCACTCGGTGGCGCGCTATGAGCTTGTAGATCTGCTATTTTTCAATAGCTAAAGCATAACATGATGCTAACACCACAATGGGTTCCCGTTCAGAATGGGTTTATACACGAACAGAGAAATATCACTGAGTCTGAGTGACTCAACATAACCATTATGAGTCAGGTATAAATATGATGTAAAAGATTACAATCCTTGTATGTGTTCAGTGAGGAGTTGTGTTGTGTGTACCGTATTATTGTACAGCATGATACAAACAGTATATTATGACTCAAATTGCAGATGTTTTGTGTTTTCACTTCACTGGGCTTGAGGCTGACCATGTCTGACAGTATAAAGCCAACCTTTCCTTGAATTCATTCCAGTGTCGGGTCAGGACAGGACATGCACTGTTGATTATTTATTTAAAAATAATTACAAAGAAGAAAAACAACAAAGAAAGTGTTGTATAACCTGCCGTTTTGTTCCACTTTCTAATTCTTTGTTTGGCCCGAAATATTGTGTGTGTTGTCATGATTTGTCACGACAAGAGTTGGCTTCGTACGACGCTTAAAAGGTCTTTAAATAAATTAAAACTGCCTATGGGGACAAATGCATTGGGTTTTCATTTCCTGGGCCGTTCGTTGTTCTGAAAGGGGGAGGGACTGCGCCGCTCTATAAGACCTGGTACTTAAGACATGCAAATTCGCCAAATACAGCCCATAATGTTTAGCTGTATAGCCTATACTGTACTTACGGTCCAGGTGTCATTTCCCTCGGCTCTGTAGCTCAGCTGGTAGACCAGGTCAGAGGTCAGGGAGGAGTGGGCGGGGTAAGGACTGGACCACTGGAGCAGCTCGCCTTCATGTCTGTACGCTACGTTCACTGGAGGACGCGCTCTCACTGTAACACACACACACACACACACACACACACACACACAGGCACACACACACACACACACACACACACTGTGTAAATTAACCCATTCTGAACCTGAGATCAGATTCTATAAAAATGTCTTCTAACATCCTGACAGTTTTCGGACAAAGCTATGTTTCTATGTCAGTCGTTCTTCGATTTTTCAAAAATAGCAGATCTACAAGCTCGTAGCGCGCCACCGAGTGGCGCGCTACGAGCTTGTAGATCTGCTATTTTTTCAATAGCTAAAGCATAACAATACATAAACACCAAAAGGGGTTCTCGCACAAAATGGGTTAATCGCAATGATGATGATTATAATGACTAAATGTCTTATATATGATTACATTATAATAATTATTAGTGGTATAGGGTTTGGAAACATACAGTATTGAGACGGTTTCAGAGGCTTGGGCGGGGTGGAGGAGGAACATGGTGAGGAGGACGTCAGATTTGTGGTCTTCTTGAAGACAAAGATCTCCGGCGGCTTTGCGACGGCAAACACCTTGGTGCGATACTCGCAGCTGGTCGTCGATCCGTTGGTCTGGCCTGGGAGGTTATACCGAACACACGGAGACCATCTGCAAGAAGCATGACCCAAAACATGTAACACACGGAGACCATCTACAAGAAGCATGACCCAAAACATTACCACGTTTGATGGTATTGGTAGGCTACTTAAACTATGGCGAAAAATGTTCGTTGACTAAAACTAGACTAAAATGTTAGGAAGGGACTAGTGGACAAGAGATCCAGTAGGTCTATAAGTAAAAGACACGAGTCATTTTTACACTTGGTTGAATGCTGAAAATCGACCATTACGGACGGCATCAAGGCCTGCAAAAAAATGCATTTTTTGCATTATACACGAACAGACAAATATCACTGACTCACTGAGCACTTTAAGGCAAAAGGGCAGGGTTTTAAAGCAGGCCATTGGCCGACGGGCAGTAGACAGGTCTAAGTCTTATTCAACAACAAGGAAATATTCCAAGACACATTTTTGGGTCTGAGAGGCTAAATGTCATCAAATGCCAAAGGTCCGTGGCTTAAATGCAGAATAAACTATTATAGCTCGCAATAGAGCACCGAGTCCTGACGTAACTCGCTCATCCCGACGATTCCCCTGGTTCACAGAAGTAATTTCTCTACAGAGAATAACATGGGGTGATCTTAATATGGTCTACTATAAGCGTTGTGGTCCAAACATAGACAAGCTGTCTCGGCGTTATTGTCAGGGAGGTGTCTCTGTATCGTTTGCAACAGTCAGTCACTCATATATGATACAGTCTGCTTCTAGCGAAAATCTAACTAATTCAGCAGCAGTAACATTAGCGTTTTCTCTCAGTCAGTTGATTCTTCATATCCATATGAGTGAAGCAGCCGGGGTGACATGTTTATTTTTCAAACAGTTCTTATATGAAGCAATCTAAAAATCCTCCTATGGCGATTTCAATGCAACAAAAAAAATACATGAACCATGGGGACTGACGCCCTCTACTGAAAGTGACGTCAGACTTCGGTGCTCTATGCCCCTGACACGCTTATATTTATATACTTCAGGATTGTTCGTGGTATAGAATTATAGTAAGACCCTCTTTCTCTCTATCTTGCTTCTGAACAAGGCTCTGTCAATACCCCCCCCCCCGAACTCTGTCCTATCCTTCTGTCTTCCTCTTTTCTTTTTTTCTGATGCAACAAAAGCTGAGGGCAGCGCCGAAATATGGCTGCAGCTGTGTAGCTCTAATTGTTGTGTATATCCCCTGTAACTGCAATGAGTGCCTAATATGCACCAACAAGAATCTCACCCATGCTACTTGTAATGTGATGTGACAATAAAGTTTGATTTGATTTGATCTTTATACATACTATTTATAGCCTGTTTAAGTATAGTTTAAAGTTTAACTATAGTGGGACACTGTGTTGTTCATGATTTTTGAGGCAGTTTGTTCAAATAGGGCCCAACCGTGCAAACTTTGTAAGGCAGTAGTTATAGCCAAAGGGGATTGAATATGGGGAAACTGACAGGTCCGAGGGCATTAATTTAAAAAAAATCGATGCATCGATTTCATTAACACAAGTCGATTCAAATTAGGAGAAGTCAAAAGTAAAAAAAAAAAAAAATCATATTTTTTGCTCTATATGTGTGCGTGCGTAACGAATTCAAACTGTATAGGATTGGTTATTGTCACGGACAGAAGTCATTCTTAAGGAACACGTTATTCCAACCAGTTCCTTTCCCCTCCATCAGGCGCCCCGGCTGGCCAGGGGGAGGCAGTTTAGAGACCAGGATTTCTCATCATTCTTATTAGTTCCTTGTCTCTCTCTCTCTCTCTCTTACTTACTCTCTCTCTCCGTGGTCCCAGTTCCACAGCTCCAGTGGTTCCTCTGCTTGCTCCTCCTCTCTCCACTGGCATCGTATGGACGACTGGTAGTCGTTGTAGCACGTTAAGGACGTCAGCGCTAGAGACACTGCAGGGAGGGAAGTGGTGCAGAAAGCAAATGGTCAGCTAAAAGAATGTATAGTCAGTCGTACACCATAACATACCCAGTGTTGTTAATGCAACTCAGGCATTGTACAAAATGAAGCTGTCCAATCTAGAACTTTCATGTCCTATACCAGGGATTCAAACACTGGTCCACTCACGTACTGTACTGTATGTGAGTAAAGGTATCAATTAGTGATGCACCGAATATTCGTCCGCAGAACATATTCGGCAAAAAATGGCTAAAAATGCATTTTCGGCCTATACGGTTTCGGCAGATAATATATCACCGAATAGTGTATGCAATTATTAACCCTCTAGCACCCAGAGTTGCTTTTTAGCAACAAATTTAATTTAATTAATTACTAAATTATTATTTTTTTCTGTTCTTTTTTCACCTAAACGTCATCAGTGATGTTCATTGCAATGCCATTTCAATGCCATTAGTCATGATATTTGCATATAAACACCCCCCACAGAGGCTGAAATTCACACAAATAAAAAATGTCTGGACTCTGTACGATTTTGAACATTTTTTAACCTAAGACTTTTGACCTTTACCCTAATAAAAGTAGGTAAGATAATTGTAATATATGTTTTTTTGTGATCATTAGAATGTCTAGAACATGTTTTATTCATTATTGTGAAAGATATCCCCCAAATGTAAATTATTAATTTATTATATTATTATATAATTATTATAAAATTTTCATCAAACTTTATTTTCTTATTTTTTTTAACATATTTTTTAGTGTCAGTCCTAGTAGTACAAAGTAGTAGTAAGGTTGAAATCTATTTTTTGCAAGTAGAAATTAATGCGGGTGTTAGAGGGTTAATGCATTCAAAAGAGCTGAATACATTTTTTCTGGACCCATAATAGTGATTATTCTTTAAGTTAAGTTTTGCCATAAACCATTTATTTTGCCATAAATCAGGTGGCTTTAAGATACGGCCATGACAGCAATGGTAGGAAAAAAGATTCGGTATTCGGTTTCGGCCAATAATTTCCCTTTCGGTGCATCCCTAGTATCAATAGATGACCAGGGAGACCCGAGTGGAATAGTTAAGAGAGTGGACAAACGCTTTGATCTCGCCGCAAAGCGGGGTGCCTTTTATGGGCTATAGTTCCAAACATTGTAACTATCCCATTGAGACAAAGCAGGTGCCTATGGGCTATAGTTCCACACATTGTAACTATCCCATTGAGACAAAGCAGGTGCCTATGGGCTATAGTTCCACACATTGTAACTATCCCATTGAGACAAAGCGGGGTGCTATGGGCTATAGTTCCACACATTGTAACTATCCCATTGAGACAAAGCAGGTGCCTATGGGCTATAGTTCCACACATTGGAACTATCCCATTGAGACAAAGCGGGGTGCTATGGGCTATAGTTCCAAACATTGTAACTATCCCATTGAGACAAAGCGGGGTGCTATGGGCTATAGTTCCAAACATTGGAACTATCCCATTGAGACAAAGCGGGGTGCTATGGGCTATAGTTCCAAACATTGTAACTATCCCATTGAGACAAAGCGGGGTGCTATGGGCTATAGTTCCAAACATTGGAACTATCCCATTGAGACAAAGCGGGGTGCTATGGGCTATAGTTCCAAACATTGTAACTATCCCATTGAGACAAAGCGGGGTGCTATGGGCTATAGTTCCACACATTGTAACTATCCCATTGAGACAAAGCGGGGTGCTATGGGCTATAGTTCCACACATTGTAACTATCCCATTGAGACAAAGCAGGTGCCTATGGGCTATAGTTCCAAACATTGGAACTATCCCATTGAGACAAAGCGGGGTGCTATGGGCTATAGTTCCACACATTGTAACTATCCCATTGAGACAAAGCGGGGTGCCTATGGGCTATAGTTCCAAACATTGTAACTATCCCATTGAGACAAAGCGGGGTGCTATGGGCTATAGTTCCACACATTGTAACTATCCCATTGAGACAAAGCGGGGTGCCTATGGGCTATAGTTCCAAACATTGGAACTATCCCATTGAGACAAAGCGGGTGCCTATGGGCTATAGTTCCACACATTGTAACTATCCCATTGAGACAAAGCAGTGTGCCTATGGGCTATAGTTCCAAACATTGGAACTATCCCATTGAGACAAAGCGGGTGCCTATGGGCTATAGTTCCACACATTGTAACTATCCCATTGAGACAAAGCGGGGTGCCTATGGGCTATAGTTCCACACATTGGAACTATCCCATTGAGACAAAGCGGGTGCCTATGGGCTATAGTTCCACACATTGTAACTATCCCATTGAGACAAAGCGGGTGCCTATGGGCTATAGTTCCACACATTGTAACTATCCCATTGAGACAAAGCGGGTGCCTATGGGCTATAGTTCCACACATTGGAACTATCCCATTGAGACAAAGCGGGGTGCTATGGGCTATAGTTCCAAACATTGTAACTATCCCATTGAGACAAAGCGGGGTGCTATGGGCTATAGTTCCAAACATTGTAACTATCCCATTGAGACAAAGCGGGGTGCCTATGGGCTATAGTTCCAAACATTGTAACTATATCCCATTGAGATAGAATGAGCACTCATTCCATTGTTACAATGGGAGTCAACGCTATAGTGTCGCCCACTCTCATACTATTCCACTCGGATACAATTTTCTTCAGCTCACCACCGGAGCGGTGGTCACCTCACCACCGAAAATCCAGACTATATGAATATAGGCCTTTATTGTGTGGTGTGTCATTTCAATAGTATTTCTATACTCACCATTGTCTTGGCTGCTGGCGTCACGGAAGGTACAGTTCTCCAGACCAGAGCAGAGAGCTAGCAGAGGGAGGGTTGAGTAGAGACAGAGTGCTGCCCAAAGGACAGCCACCATCCTTGTAGAACGTTCTGGTCTGTGAAGTCTACGGATCTTTCCTGTAGTTGAATGACCTTATAGTTTTAGCTGGAAATGAAGAATGAGTAATATTTGTGTATTTTTCTCTTTGTGTCATTTCCTTTTGTGTTAATTCTTGTGACGCAACGTACATCCTCTTATACATCCTCTTCTGTCTGTTGCCTTTCGGTCTTGCATGAAAATGCACCCCATGCCATGACCCAAACATGCTGTACAGCAACTTTTTCATGTCAAGGACCCCCAAATCATCGACATTTCTTAGGCCGCGCCCCCATTTGAAAAGATATGCCGGCGACCCCGATAAGAGAGGATTTTCACGTCTCTAGCTGTGATCACGAAACATATTAATTTCATGAACCCCCAGTTTCACACGCATTAGTCTATGGACCCCCATTTAATGGAATTTATATCTCTGGTACCCCAATTTATATTGTTAATTTAACTCTTGAGAGTGTACAAATGGAACCAAATGGAGTTACAGACCCATAAGGGTCCATTTGGTTACAAACTATAATTTAGCTAGTGGGGACCCCCTGGAACTCCGTCAAGGACCCCTGGGGGGCCCCACTAAACACTAAAACTAAACACGTTTATGTGTTTAAAAAGTGTTACAAGCGATTAAACATGTTCTTCTAATCTAAACACTGTGACATGTTTAAAAAGTGTTACAAATATGTGTTTAAAACAGTTTATAACCTAAAAGCTTGGGTTTAGTGTGTACAACACAAACCTCTGTGTGTCTGTCATCTGCACATCTGTACTTCACGTATCTCCAGAGGCATCAGAGCCACAACAAGCGGGACTAGATTATTTTCGCTCCTATGCCACCAAAAATGTGCAACGCCCTACCAACAGTCATTAAGACATGTGAATCACTTGACTCCTTCAAAACCGCTCCCAAAGAGCACCTATACGGACGGCTGCGATTCGAAACTGGCCCCCGTAAAATCTGAATCCCTGAATTTTTCAGGACTGCCTAAGAAAACAGACAACTTGGACAACTTGTCCAAAAATGCAGCAGCCAGAGTTTTAACTATAGAACTAAGATGAGAGAACATATTACTCCAGTTTTGGCATCACTGCACTGGCTTCCGGTTGTTTTTAGGATTGATTTTAAAATTATTTTACTTGTCTATAAAGCTCTCAATGGTCTCGCACCTTCCTACCTACATGACTGCCTGCCTAAATATGTCCCAAACCGCCCCCTAAGGTCTTCCACTGCTGGCCTGCTCGCTTTGCCAAAAAAAAATGGCAACAAAAAAATACGTGGAAGCAGCTTTTTGCTTCTACCAATGCCAAGCCTCTATTTTGATCACTTTAGGCCCTGGCTTTATATTTAGTTTGCATTGTAGGCTGTAGTTTAATCCACAGAAACAACAACATGCAGTGAGAGATGGGAGAGGATGCGTCTGAGATGCTTATACCCTACGGTTACCCTACAGTACCTAAAGCCTATAACCCATTCTGACCTGAGATCAGATTCATACGAGGTTTCCACTGGACAGACACACACTGGTCTGAATAAACAGTTTATTTGCCAATGTGTTGTGTGTGTGTGTGTGTGTGTGTGGAGAGAGATAACATTTAAATAGCTCACAGTATAATATGAGGTATTTATTATATTGTGTGTTTTGTGTGAAGTCCACGATTAAGTGCTTCACAATAGTGTGCGCTGGGGAGGCGGGGGAGGTACTGTACTGTACGTGTGTGTGTGTGTGTGTACATTAGTACGTACGGCAGCAGAAAAGTGCCCCCCGGCTTAATGAATAGGTAATTCCACAAGGGGTTTCCCAGCGAGGGGAAACACAGCGTTTTGCTGCCAGCAGCGTTCACTCTTATCGCTGCTGTTTTTCTGTTTTTCCGCCTGCCTGGCCACTTTAGCTATATGCTGATTGGTTACCTGACATATAACCCCTTGGGAAGATAATGGCCCTATAGGTATTCTCGTTGCTGTCAGGAGGAAAACCTCCTATAACTACTTTTTGATTATTATTATTATAATTTTTTTTGTTGGCATAAATCAGTGCTTATTATTGAGCAACCTTTTTTATACGTCTGTGTTTCATGTTTTGCCAAAAGCATTAAATCCCATTCTGACCTGAGATCAGATTCTAAAAAATGTATTTTTACATCCTGAGAGTTTTCAGAAAAATCTAATGTTTCTATGTCAGTCGTTCTTCGATTATTTTCAAAAATAGCAGACCTGCTATTTTTTGAAAAATCGAAGAACGACTGACATTTTTTTAGAATCTGATCTCAGGTCAGAATGGGTTAATCACACAGATCTATCCCAGAGATAGAAATGAAGGTGGTTCCGTGGCCCTAATTAATGCATGTCAAACTCCAGGGGGTCCTTGAGATTAAACGGGTTGAGAATCGCCGCTGTAGAACCGTACAATTCTTCTCTTATGGAGGGGTCCCTGGCATATCTCTTCAAATGGGGGTCCGCAGGCTAATTAGTATCAATTTGCGGGTTCTTGACGAATAATAGTTTTGAATCACACCACTTTCTCAAAGTCTGAGTCCGTTGCAGGCAGCTTCATGATTTGTTTCCTTTTGCCCATTATATAGTAATCTTGTGATTTTTATGATAAGTTTCTTCAAAAGTCACATTTTGTATTAGAGCAGAAATTGAAATAAAACATAAGAAAAGACTGGACTTAGTTTGTATTTATAACAGTTTCATGTTTTGCCAAAAAGCATTAAAATGAACCTTACCTTAAATGACGGGACAGGATGTGACATTGCATGGTCTGTGTTTTCACTCTGCTCTTATATACGTGCAAAGTTCAGCTTCCTCTTTTGTGCTATATTGTGCAATCTTCTGAATACTTGGAAAATATGTCTTAGTAATTGCCAGTAGGTAAGACGTATACTTACTGTTTAGCAATTACTTTTTTTTTTTTTTTATATATATATTTTGTTTTTATTTTAAATTTTTCACAAAATACACAGAACGCCCGTCCACAGCCCTCCCCCCTCCCCACATACATAGAAGACAACACAGTTAGAACATAATCACAACAATAATATACAAAAAAAACCACATGGAAAACAAACAAAAAAACTAAACTAAACAAAACAAAACAAAACAAGAGACAAATCTACAATACAGAGAAAATTGTTTCCGGAAGCAATCGATCTAGACTGAGATAAGCTATAACAATATTGATACAGGTAAGGACAAAGTCTCCATGTAATTCAAATAGGGCTGCCAAATCTTCAAAACATTCTCAAAACCCCTTGAACTTCTCAAAGTATATGTAATCTTCTCCAGAGGGACACGACTGTTCAATTCTGAGAACCATCTTGCGATAAGTGGGGGGGAGTCAGACTTCCACGTTATTGCAATACATTATTACTTGTTACTTCTCAGCATGGTGTTACGTAATTACTATAAGAAAACAACCAGAAGTACATATACAAGATAAGGCAACTAGGCCTCTATATTCGTCCACTTTGCGATTTCTTTAATTATTATATATTTTTTTACTATTTTGAAAAACATTTTTGAATAGTTGAAATAGCCAATCTACAAGCTCACAATAATGTGTCAATGTAGATCGGCTACTATTTTTATGGAAAATATTACATTATTATAAAATATACCCGGATTTAGTGATGGTGTGACAAAAGTTGGGTTTAGTTTAATGTTAGGTTATTCAACTCTTAAGTGGAAATAAAAAGTTCATAAAGTATGATAAAAATAATGTTTGGTGTGGTTAATGAAACAAACCTTGATTTTAGAATCTGAATTATTACTATTATTCAATTTAATAAGAATAATGAATAATTAAAAATCTAAATTTATATCCCATTTCATGTTTTTTAGGGTTAGGGTTACAATACTGCTAGCTTTCATCTTGGTCCCATCTTATTTGTTGATATATTTTTTATTTAAGCACAAAGTCTATAGATCTGTCCACTATGAAATGGGCTATATATACGTGAATAAACTTGAATTTACTATTCTTAGTAGTAGCAGTAGTAGTAGCAACTGTACATTTTACTGAATAGTAGGACACACACACACACACACACACACACACACTTTTGGCTAAACAAATACCCGTATTATGCAATGCATCCATTTCAGACATTTAAGATATAACATGACATTTCCAAAAACATACTATGCAGAGACTATGCATTTTCATGGTGGTGTGTTGTGACAAGCTGTGAGAACTAAACGTCTTATGTGAGACATTGAGGTTAGTGTGGTGAGCAGCTCATTGTTCTTTATAACGTAGGCATGTTGAAACTGGTCGGTTTGTGGTTGGTGTCAAATGTCATTCCGAAGGAAATGACAACAGCATTTATTGTTATCGTTCTTGTCAGTTAACTTTAAGTGGTGTCAATTCACGCATACAGGAACCTGAATGCTTCCTGTCAAAATACCCCCAGAGACAGACTTAATCATTATTTACAATTGTATTTAAAAAAGTAATACATTTATATGATAATGATATGATATGATATAGTACTTTATTGTCAGTTCACACTGAAATTTGTCTTGCGACACAGCAGCCAAGTATGCAGAACACATATACAAAACACAAAGAACAAGACAATTTACATACATAAAGACATGAGCAATATCCACCGCTTAGATTACCCTGTGGCTTCTACTACAACTCGTGATTAAGCTCCTTCCTGAAGGCAGCAACCTATATTCTCTATACAACACATGCTTAGTATTAGAGGTGATATTCCTTAGGATGCTGTTATCATACGTGGATGCATAAAGTTTCTGAAGTTGTTGATATGATCAAAGAAAGCTACAAAATAAGGTATCACTATCAAGAAGAGTGGGCGGCGGTGGCTCAGGGGTAGAGTGGCCCGGATGGTAACCGTAAAGGTGGCCAGTTCGAACCCCATGTGGGCTCCCCCATATAGTTACTGTCAAAGTGTCCTTGAGCAAGACACTGAACCCCTGATTCCCCCCCGGTGTGCTGGTTGGTGCCTTGCATGGTTTCCTCCGCCATCGGTGTGTGAATGGGTGAATGTAATGCACAATCTCTGTAAAGCGACTTGGATAAAGGCGAGCTATATAAATGCACCATTTACCATTTTATTTAACAAGAGCTTACGGTAATGTGCTTTTGAAAACTGTGAGTTCTGAGAAATGAGGCTTAAGTTAAAACCACTTAAACCTGCATCCGTATTGTGGGTAAAGCTCACAACACTATATCCTGATAAGGGCCCCTGCTCACCCATATGGGGTTTAACCCATTCTGAACGGGAACCCATTTTGGTGTTGGCATCATGTTATGCTTTATCTATTGAAAAATAGCAGATCTACAAGCTCATAGTCGTTTTATGACCACGCCATGAGGCCCAGGAAATGATTCCCAATGCATTTTTTCCCCATATTTATAGGCATTTCAAAAGGTATTTATTTAAAGACGGTTACGCCGCGGACAAAGCCAACTGGAGTCGTGACAAATCATGACAACAAACACAATATTTTGGACCAAACAAATAATTATACAAAGAAGAAAAACAACAGTGTTGCAACCTGCCGTTTTTTTCTTCTGGGGGCAGAAGCACTACTTCCCTCAGCCATGGGGGGGCACTACTTCCCTCAGCCATTCCCAGGAGGAGGTGACATGATTTCCTTCTATAGATATAATCAGACAGACAAACAATCAGACAGACAAACAATGAGAGAGAGAGAGAGAGAGAGAGAGAGAGAGACTGGAGTCTATTACTGAAGGCAGGCCTGTTCACTGTATACAGTATGGATGCATTACAGTAATTATAAGGCAGTTGTTGTGGTTTAATCTAATCAGAGTGCTCAGAGGCTGATATAAAACGGCTGATTGTAGACAACGCTATACTGGAGGGACCATCCCACCCAGCACACACGCACGCACGCACGCACGCACACACGCACGCACGCACGCACGCGCACGCACATGCACACGCACACGCACACAGACACAAACTATTATATCCCATGAATAGTGCTGCATTCCTCCTCTCTCTCCCTCCCTCCCTCTCTCTCTCTCCCATTCACTCTCCCAGAATTGTATTTTTGTTCCAATTTTTGTTCAATTATTGTTCCCTCTTGTGTGACACAGTAATGTGTCCCTCTTGTGTGACACAGCAATGCGTGTGTGAGTGGATGCGTGCACTCACTGTCATAAACGGACACATCTAGCCTATACACATTACACAGAGGCACGCACACACACACACACACACACACGCACGCACGCACAGACACACGCACGCACATGCACGCACGCGCACACACACACACGCACACACTTTCATCCTCCGTCCATAAGTCACTTACACACCTGCCATTTCTTTTCCATTTCTCGGCCTCCCCCGAGAACGATAAAAAGCAAGCATGAGATGATGCCATGTTGAAAATTATGCTAATGCCAACTACATTAGCCCTGCCGCGCTATAACATACATCAAAGTACAGTATGACCACATTGAAATGCACGAGCTTAACAATGCATGAGGATCCAGAACCCACAGAACCGTGTTGACTGTTGAGGACCCAATCTGTTCCTTTGACTGCCACAGAACCCACAGAACCCTGTTGACTGTTGTGGACCCAATCTGTTCCTGTAAAATCTGGTTTTACTGTGATTTAGACTCAATGTACTTAATTTGTTATGTCGAGAGCTGAAATATAAGCAACGCTTTAATTCAACAATAAAATGACACGTATATTAATTAGGGTCCTTCTCATTATTCATTCATCAAATAGCATTTTGTCGTCACTGCAGGCTTACATTTTTCCCAGAGAGCTATAACAACCCCCACTCCTCACCCCCATCCGTCCCCCTATAACAAAGACAGCCTTGCTTTTAAAAGAATCATCTTTTTTTTAATCGGTTAATCTCTCTCTCTCTCTCTCTCTCTCTCTCTCTCTCTCTCTCTCTCTCTCTCTCTCTCTCTCTCTCTCTCTCTCTCTCTCTCCCTCTCTCTCTCTCTCTCTCTCCCATCTCCGAGGCTGTAATAGCGAGGTCACATCTGGGTTATGTGTGTGATGTGCAGAGAGAGTGTTAGAGAGGCAGCTGGGACTGAAACAGGACAGAAGAAAAACAAAACAAATAGTGTTGTCGCCTGCCTTTATTTTCTTCTTATAAATTATTTGATCGGCCCCAAAACATTGTGTTAATTGTCATGATTTGTCACGATCTGAGTTGGCTTTGTCCGCGGCGTAACCGTCTTTAAATAAATACTTTAAGAAAAGCTTACGGGGAAAAATGAATTGGGATTCATTTCCTGGGGCCACTCGTTGTTCTGAAAGGGGGAGGGACTGCGACGCTCTATAGAGCGTATATGCGCGTGACATCATCATCGTCATACCCGGACGTTATGACTGAACGCCCACTGAGTGGCAAAAAACTACTTTCTGGCCTTGACTGCCCATATACATCCACACAGAAAAGTCCTATTTGATTGCATAAAGGCCCTAGGGTCTAGGCCGGGCCTAGGCCTTATGGGTCTAGGGCGAGGCTTATTATCCCTCAATGTCTTCACACATCAAGGCCTATGCCCTAGACCCTAGACCCTAGACCCTAGACCCAAGGCCTAGGCCCTAGAGACCCAAGGCCTAGGGCATAATGACTAATCGGAACAATCTGGGGCACGCTGGGAGGCTTGGAGTGGAGTGGAGTGCTGATCATGGTCAGCTCCATCCTACAGCAAACAGACACCACGTCGGCTGAATTCACATTCTGGCAGTGGGATGTGTAGACGCACGCAGTATTAAAAACAAACACAAAACACATCAGTGTCAATAAAGGGACTCTATCCAGAGTTCTTTTCGCCCCTCTTTTCCGACAGTATCCAGGGGGCGGGTCTGTGCAGGTCAGGGTTATATCCAGCCTCTTCTTGTGAGCCATGGAGATTTTTGCACATCATCCATACATTGGATTGAGTAACTCGATCATATACAGGTTGAGTCTGCGACTCGGCATCCTGCCGAGACTTTGAAAACCAAAGTTCTAAGTTCTAGGGCTTTCTCACACACTATACACTGTAAATCCCTGGAACATGTGACGCGTTTAAACCTAAACACCATGTGTGTAATATAATAAAATGCCAAATGTTTATTAATGGTCATAAAATACAGTAGAACAAGAGTTCACTCAAACACCTCACGAGAACACCTATGTGTTCGAATTCTAAACACCTATAATATGACTGACTTTGATTGTAAAAACTAAACACGTTTATGTGTTTAAAAAGTGTTACAGGCGATTAAACATGTTCTTCTGTTTATAATCTAAACACTGACACGTTTAAAAAGTGTTACAAATGATGTGTTTAAAACTGTTTATAACCTAAATGCTTGGGTTTAGTTAGGTGTTTTCTTACACCCAAGTCACCAAAGTAGTCCTGTCATGTCAACATCAAATGAGGAGGAACATCGCTAAAATGAATTAAAAAAAATGTCATATGCAGACCTGGAAACCGTCATAGATGCGTTCATATCTTCACGACTGGATTACTGTAACTCAATAATATACTCTGTGGTATGAGCAAGAAAAATATATCTCACCTCCAGATGGTGCAGAACTCTGCGGCTCGCCTTTTCACCAACACAAGAAAACGTGAACATATCACACCTATTTTAGCTTAGTCTTCACTGGCTCCCTGCTGTGAGCTATACAGAATTGATTTTAAGATTGTATTGATTACTTTTTAAAGCTCTACATGGTCTAGCTCCCATTTATATAACGTATTTGCTGCAACCCCATAACCCCCTGTGCGCTGCACAGTGTTTTTCCTGATATTGTTTTATTGACCTGTTATTTTCTTCATGTTTTATTGATGCTTTGTTGTTTTTTATGATTACTATTTTATAACCTGTCTGTTAAAGCACTTTGTAACTATTATGTTTGGAAAGGTGCTATACAAATAGAATTCATTCATTCGTTCATTCTCTGTGAGATAGTAATTCAGTTCTTATATGAGGCCATCTAAAAATCCCCCCTATGGGGAGTATTTACAATGCAAATAAAAAGTATACATGGACCAGTGGACTTATAGCGCCCTCTACTGATATTGACGTCAGACTTCGGTGCTCTATTCTGTGCACCGAAACGCAGGCTGGCGATAAATTAGGAAATTAATGACACTGTCAGTCAGAACCAGCACAGCTTCATATCGTTTCAGAATCACAGCTAAACACCAAAAAGAAAAGACACATTAGATCTGTGCAGCGATGTTCACATCCTTGTACCATTAACTAGGTTATACATGTACTTAAATACAATATAACTTTTGTCACGCCAACCTTCCAAGGTTGAGGGTATATTACTGCAAGTGGAACTACATTTTCTCTGTTACACTTTAACTGGCATGTGTTTAATAAATCCCGGCGAGGATTGTGTTTTAAGGGTCAATTTGGTTCAATTTGTACATTCTGGGGAATTACGGAAGTCCTTGAAATTGAAAGGCAGACGTTTTAATAAATACGGTTTGGACCCATCCACAGATCCAACCCTGCTCTCAGGATTGTGTTAACTTAACACTGAGGATGTCAGTGTTTTAAATGAAAGAAACACTGAGGAGCAAAGCTGTTGTATCCCTTTAGTTTAAACTGTCATGTTGTGCACCAGCACCAGCAAGGACATTTAAGGATTTATTTCATACTTGAACTTCTCAAACTTATAGTTTGAGAACTTTGACAATAATGTGTCCGAAATTCTAGTCTTGCTTTTATCTATCAATTTATCTAGAACGATATTCGGGCGATATTCGGGAACGCCTACTCACTGAGTGGCAAAAAAACTACTTTCTGGCAAGTTGACAGCCCATACATCAAACGAGAAAAAGTCCTATATCTGATTTCATTAAACGACGTTAAACTCACCTTGCTCCTAACTTTTCCATTGGATTTGCCACTCGCTTTATGCATGTGCATACCCTCTATAGCCGATCTCAGGGCTTCATCATCACTCTTTCCATCTCCTAAAAATATTTGTAAAATGGTGCATTTATAAAGCGCCTTTATCCACGTAGATTGTGCATTACATTCACCCATTCAACACACACATGCACACACCTTTACATAGATTGTGCATTACATTCACCCATTCAACACACACATGCACACACCTTTACATAGATTGTGCATTACATTCACCCATTCAACACACACATGCACACACCTTTACATAGATTGTGCATTATACATTCACCCATTCAACACACACATGCACACACCTTTACATAGATTGTGCATTACATTCACCCATTCACACACACATGCACACACCTTTACATAGATTGTGCATTACATTCACCCATTCAACACACACATGCACACACCTTTACATAGATTGTGCATTACATTCACCCATTCAACACACACATGCACACCTTTACATAGATTGTGCATTACATTCACCCATTCAACACACACATGCACACACCTTTAGATTGTGCATTACATTCACCCATTCAACACACACATGCACACACCTTTACATAGATTGTGCATTACATTCACCCATTCACACACACATGCACACACCTTTACATAGATTGTGCATTACATTCACCCATTCAACACACACATGCACACACCTTTACATAGATTGTGCATTACATTCACCCATTCACACACACATGCACACACCTTTACATAGATTGTGCATTACATTCACCCATTCACACACACATGCACACCTTTACATAGATTGTGCATTACATTCACCCATTCACACACACATGCACACACCTTTACATAGATTGTGCATTACATTCACCCATTCACACACACATGCACACACCTTTACATAGATTGTGCATTACATTCACCCATTCACACACACATGCACACACCTTTACATAGATTGTGCATTACATTCACACACACATTCATACACCGATGGCGGCAGAAACCATGCGAGGCACCAACCTGCACATCAGGAGCAATTAGGGGTTCAGTGTCTTTGCTCAAGGACACTTCGACACTAACTCTGTGGGAGCCCACAGGGAAAAATCGTGCCTAGGGCACCACATTGCTTACGGCCGTCACTACGCACATGCATACACAGTACACACGCACGTGCGCACACACGCACGCAGGCAGGCACACACACACACACACACACACACACACACACACCACACACACACACACACACACACACACGCACAGTCGCACACACACACGCACACACACAGTCACACACACAGAATAGTGGTCGACCAATGAATCAGCCGATTAATTGGGCCCAATGAAAGGTCCTGATGCCTCATAATTCTGCAGACACATCAGATGTAGCCTGTAGACACAGAACAGTCAGTGTTTTAGCTGCAGTGGTGCTCCCTCTGGTGGTCATTATGCCATCCGTCCAGTGGTGGGAAGTACATTTACTTATAGTAGTATAGTACATATATAGTAGTACATTTACTTAGTATTATAGTACATTTACTTCTACTCCACTACATCTCGGATCCTAATATTGCACTTGTACTTGACTACATTTATTTGAAAACTTTAGTTACTACGACATTTTCACGTCTCTCTTCGTAGCTAAGCCCTTTCACCCTAATAGACTAATACAATTTTCAATCAATCAACCAACTTGACACACCAGGATATTACAAAAACGCACCTTAAAATTCTCACGTATTCTTCTCCATGAAGCACATTTCAATTATTCTTTGGGTGGGAACTCGATTTCAAGACATTAAGCACGTTAAGGACATGAAGCAATCTGAATTCATATAACACTCAATTAACATTTTGTGCTCGACTGAGCGGAGCTGCCAAGCATAAAGTTGGTAAGCTGAGTGAGTGAGTGAGTGATTGAGTTGGTGTTTGTTTAGATAAAGACAGAAAAGACAGGTGTGCTTCCTCTGTAAACTGCCCTTTGTTTAAGGCAGTGCAGGTGCTCGGCTTTGAAAATAACACATAAACCAACTAAATGGAAAAAGCAGGCACTCAAAAATAAAAGATGCAAGACTGTCTCAGATGCAATTTATCATCGTTTATTTGAGAACGCCGGCCTGTTTTTCGGCAGTATATAGCAGTTAGTTTTTTCCCCCCTGCTTCGGTAATAAAAGGGTTTTTTTTGGGAGGGGGTGCTTTTAAAAAACGGTGTGCAGACTTCCTCCTTCTGTTCAGCTCTCTGTGTACGCAAACGCGCCTCGCCTTTGATCTCTGCCACGCAGCGTTGCATTTTGACCACGCATACGCAGATAATAACTACTGATAATAACTATGGATCAGTGTTGTTTTTGGCAGCAAATTTCTATTTTAGTTTTAGTCATAGTCTCTTGAATAGTTTTCACTTAGTTTTAGTCACATTTTAGTCACCTGGAATGTTCTAGTGTTTAGTCTAGGTTTAGTTGACTAAATGTCATACGATTTTAGTCGACTAAAATGTATTTTGACAGGCCTTGATGTCGATATTTTACACTTTGGTTGCATGCTGAAAATAGCAGATATACAATCTTGCGTTTGTGAGATTGTATATCTGCTATTTTCAGCATGCAACCCAGCATAAAACTGGATCTCTTGTCTAGAAAAACTAGACTAGACTGTAAAAGCTAGACTAAAATGTTAGGAAGGGACTAGTGGACAAGAGGTCCACTAGTCCCTTCCTAACATTTTAGTCTAGTTTTTATTTGTTGACGAAATTGTCAGTATATTTAGTCTTAGTTTTAGTCGTCATAGATTCGTTTTTATTTAGTTTTAGTCAGTGAAAAAAGGTAGTCGACGAACATTTTTCGTCATAGTTTTAGTCGACGAAAACAACACTGTTCGACACGCGAACGCGACCGTACGTGGCTGGGAGGCGAACCTGTGACCCTCGACCCTCCGATCATCAGATCATCATCAGCCTCTCTAGTGGTTACACAAAGGTTTCTTTCTGCCTGAAAGCGACAATATAATAAAGATCAAAGCCCTATTATAGCGTTGTCACAATCATGCTTTCAAGATAACATGCATTCAGTTCCATTTTAACCCATTCTGGGCAGGAAGGAACCCATTTTGGTGTTATATAGCATCATGTCGTGCTTTATAAGCTATTGAAAAATAGCAGATCTACAAGCTCGTAGCGCGCCACCGAGTGGCGCGCTACGACCTTGTAGGTCTGCTATTTTTTGAAAAAATCGAAGAACGACTGACATTTTTATAGAATCTGATCTCGGGTCAGAATGGGTTAATCATCAGACCAGTGTGTGTCCAGTGGAAACCTCGTATGAATCTGATCTCAGGTCAGAATGGGATAAGGTACAATGACAGTTATACTCCTCATTCCTGCCTCATTCCATCCACCCGTACTGTAGCGACTGTACAAAAGGCCCATCAGCGTAACAACGTACAGTAATGTCATCATGAGCCATTCATCCTCTGCCATCCTCACTCCCACTCTCCCCTAATCACACTGCCGGTGACTCTCCCCTAATCACACTGCCGGTGCCAACTGCCAACCTTTCACTGCTATGAGTACACTCACTTACCCACAGCGCAATCTGCCTCTCTTTCTCTCTCTCTCTGTCTCTCTCTCTCTCTCTCTCCTCTCTTTCTCTCTCTCTCTCTCTCTCTCTCTCTCTCTCTCTCTCTCTCTTCCTCTCTCTCTCCTCTCTCTCTCTCTCTCTCTCTCTCATCTCTCTCTCTCTCTCTCTCTCTCTCTCCTCTCTTTCTCTCTCTCTCTCTCTCTGTCTCTCTCTCTCTCTCCTCTCTCCTCTTTTTCTCTCTCTCTCTGTCTCTGTCTCTGTCTCTGTCTCTCTCTCTCTCTCTTCTCTCTCTCTCTCTCTCTCTCTCTCTCTCTCTCTCTCTCTCTCTCCATGTCTCCTCACAGTGCCTTATTTACCCCCCTTTTGTAGCTTCTGTTTCTGGCTTTTCTTCCCTCTACTTTTCTCAAGTGCACCTGGCCTCTCTCTCCCCCAAATCATCTCCTTGCTTCCATAAAAGGTAATATTCAGGACTTTGGGTGGCAATTAAAGCCTTCCTCCAATCATGATGGAGTGGGGGGCCTTGGTGCTGTTGGTCTGTTGTCGGCTACTTCCCCCACTGTAGAGCGTTACCATGGCGGACCAAATCACCCAAATCACTGAATGCTCCTTTAAGTCAATAGTGTTGTTCCAAAATGACTATGGGTTGCATTGCATTACAACATACAGTACCTGCATGTATTTTTGGTATTTCCCTCGTTATTTCCCTCCTGTCCTCTCCTTGCTGTCAGTTCCCTCCACGTTGTCACAGTCACAGACTTTTGTCATTCATCATTGTACAGTCTAGGTCTTGTATTTCTATGCTTAACCCTGGTCTAGTTTTCATGGTTTGTTTGCTCCAGCTGTGTCTCATTTTGTAATCAACCCTCATCGGTCTTGTTCCCCAGTCAGTCCTTGTTGTCATTGTCACCTGTTTCAGTCTGTTTTAACTTGTTCTTGTTCACCTCGGGCGACGACTGTGGCTCAGGAGGTAGAGCAGGTCGTCCAATGATCCATATGGGTCGGCGGTTCGAATCCCGGCTCCTCCTCCTCCTCCTGTCTACATGTCGAAGTGTCCTTGTCAGTGCCGGTTCTAGGCCTTTTGAGGCCCTAGGCAACATATTATACAGAGCCCAAAATGTTTATAAACAAATCACAAATGTTTATAAACAAATCACAAATGTTTATAAACAAATCACAAATGTTTATAAACAAATACCAAAATGTTTATAAACAAATACCAAAATGTTTATAAACAAATCCCAAATCCCTTGGTCCTACCCCCCCGACCATGAGACTTACTACAGGTAAACTGGTAGTGGTCCTACCCCCCCCCATGAGACTTACAAATCCCTAATGTTTATAAACAAATCCCAAATGTTTGTAAACAAATCCCAAATGTTTATAAACAAATCCCAAAATGTTTATAAATAAATCACAAATGTTTATAAACAAATCACAAATGTTTATAAACAAATACCAAAATGTTTATAAACAAATCCCAAATCCCTTGGTCCTACCCCCCCCGACCAACTCCTTGTGGGCAAGAAGACACTGAACCCCACATTGCTCCCGATGTGCTGGTTGGTGCCTTGCATGCATGGCTTCCATGCAAGGTAAAGCATAAACGCTTCACATGCATGTCTG
>NC_137872.1:1720074-1731229 GCF_963924005.1 Protomyctophum bolini
TTTGGGCTGTTGGCTGCACACTGAGCCACATCTATGTTGTGTGTTTGTGGCTGTCGGCTGCACTGAGCCACATCTATGTTGTGTGTTTGTGGCTGTCGGCTGCACTGAGCCACATCTATGTTGTGTGTTTGTGGCTGTTGGCTGCACTGAGCCACATCTATGTTGTGTGTTTGTGGCTGTCGGCTGCACTGAGCCACATCTATGTTGCGTGTTTGGGCTGTTGGCTGCACTGAGCCACATCTATTTTGCGTGTTTGTGGCTGTCGGCTGCACTGAGCCACATCTATTTTGCGTGTTTGTGGCTGTTGGCTGCACTGAGCCACATCTATTTTGCGTGTTTGTGGCTGTCGGCTGCACTGAGACACATCTATTTTGCGTGTTTGTGGCTGTTGGCTGCACTGAGCCACATCTATTTTGTGTGTTTGTGGCTGTTGGCTGCACTGAGCCACATCTATTTTGTGTGTTTGTGGCTGTTGGTAGCACTGAGCCACATCTATTTTGTGTGTTTGTGGCTGTTGGCAGCACACTGAGCCACATCTATTTTGCGTGTTTGGGGCTGTCGGCTGCACTGAGCCACATCTATTTTGATTAGTATTATTACAAAACATACAGTATAACCCCATTCAGCCCTCTCTATACACATTTCGACTGTCCCTTCTTGGACTACAGTACACTACAATTCCCATAATGCTTTGGTGCACTGCTCCAATACCCAAAATCTCAGCCACTCGCTCACTCCCACTCGGTCACTACAGCATGGCAAAGCATGGTGAAATTGGTGACCTGCCGAAATATGTTACCATCTTGTGGACTTCACACAACCTACATGGAGGTCTTTAAATATGTGGCCTGAATACCGCTATAGGTTGAACTTTGCTAATGAACAAACTGCAACGATTTTCATTCGGACACTGACATTATGTGACGTCTGCAAGATTTTCACATTATTTCAGCAGGTCACCAATTTCACCGTAACACCACCATGCTGGAGTGAGCGAGTGTGAGTGAGCGAGTGGCCGAGATTTGGGGTATTGGAATTTGGCTTTAGTAGTCCAGGAAGTAAGTGCAAGTGGAGTCCAGTGTCCATGACATCATGGACACTTTGAAATACTGATCTAAAAACCCACATAAAAAACCCCCCTATGAAAGTGCTTCTTGTCTCCCAAACATCACTAAAATGTACTTTTAAAAAGTCATTTTTTACACCACTGGTGGTCTGCCAGGCAGCGGTACAGTATATCTCATAGTCAATGACTGCAGAGTGAATGAGTTCAGGAGGAAATGTGTTTTAGGACAAATCTGTCTTCAGGTGCTTTAGTTGCAGGTCCCCATTGATTGAATTAATTTACAACACCTGCTTAGCCTTGCCAAATGGCTTTGCAGTGCCAGTTACAGTAGGGCAGGTTAAAGTGCTTCAAATGGGGGGGAAATTAAGTGAATCTATTTAAAAGGTTTCCGTGTGTTTTTGTACAGTATTAGTCTAATTGTGGCCTCACTGTACGGGCCAAGGGAGGGGGGGGGGCAACGCTAACTTTAGAGTGGCAGATGGAGAGCCCGGTGAGACCGGATATACCTCCAATTAGAAAAGCCACGACCTCTCCAAATGAGATCGTTAACGAATCGCTGGTCAGCTGGGAAAGGAAAGCGTGTATAAAAATGGATTGAAGTGTGTTCCTATTTATAGGCATGCTGGGTCTCGTTTTCTTTTTTTTAACCCATTCTGAACGGGAACCCATTTTGTTGTCATGTCATGCTTTAGCTATTGAAAAACAGCAGATCTACAAGCTCGTAGCGCGCCACCGAGTGGCGCGCTACGAGCTTGTAGGTCTGCTGTTTTTTTTTAAATCGAAGAACGACTCTGATCTCGGGTCAGAATGGGTTATAATCACACCAGTGTGTGTCCAGTGGAAACCTCGTATGAATCTGATCTCAGGTCAGAATGGGTTAATGGGATTGTGATGTGACCCATTTTGTCAGAGTCTCTCAGAGCAGTCGTCCCGTTGGGGACATGGTGGTATGTATAGTAGTCTTACATTCGTTTATCAGGATATAATCCTATATGTGGCTCCATCTGGACTTGAGTTGAGGTTAAATGTTCATGCGGTCAACCACACACTGTTAGCCTTCTACAGCGAGCACGCACGGGCAACTGGCGGCCCCGGGGGCCACATGCAATTCAATTCAATTCAATTCAAAGGGCTTTATTGGCATGAGAAAACATACGTTTACATTGCCCAAAGCAGAAAGAACAATACAACAATACAGCAATACAATCAAAACAAAAATGATGCACATTTGAAGGTCAGAATCTTCAATAGATCAATTTCTATGTACCAAGATCACTGGATGCAGGTATAGTGCAGGAATATAAACAATGATTAGTCTTTAGGGTGGTTGTTTTCCATTTTATATCCTTCTCCTATCACACAACTCTTGCTGCTGTGTTTGCACATTGTTGTACTTCGCCCAGCAGATATGGGAGTTTTTTGTCATTGGTCATGTTTTCAAAATCTCCGTGTGTGGTTGTAATCTGTGGGAAGTATGTGTCTCTGATGTCTTGGTACAGTGGACAGACGGTTAGGAAGTGTAGCTCGGTTTCCACTTCGTTTAGTGTGCAGTGGGTGCATAGTCTGTCTTCTCTCACATGCACCTTCACTTAATGTGGCCCTCAGTTTAATATCAGAATATTGTCTTGATATATTATTTATTGCAGCTGTTACAGTAGCAGCAGTTTGGACTGGAGACAATATTATCTTCCTGATGAATCATGTTGTTTTCTGTCACTTCGACTGTGACGCTCAATACAATGTCATCATCGCTTTAACACTGTTACATAAAATGATCATCAACAATCTATTCTCCTTGTTCAGTTTAACCCATTCTGAACGGGAACCCATGTTGGTGTCAGCATCATGTCGTGCTTTAGCTATTGAAAAACAGCAGATCTACAAGCTCATAGCGCGCCACCGAGTGGCGCGCTATGAGCTTGTAGATCTGCTATTTTTGAGAAATCGAAGAACGACTGACATTTTTTTTTAATCTGATCTCAGGTCAGGATGGGTTAATCAGACCAGTGTGTGTCCCAGTGGAAACCTCGTATGAATCTGATCTCAGGTCAGAATGGGTTAAACAACTGATTAGTATTCCTTCCCTTACACTCAGGCTCTTGGTATTGCATTCAGAGAGCGAGAGAAACCAGGGACTCAAATACAATCCAAGTGCATGAAGGGCTTGTTCATCATACCATTAAATCATTACCTAAATCAAATCACACAACACTTCATCCGTTCATTAAAAAATATTTAATCCCACAATTTTGCAACCCATTTTTCACCCTGTGTCAATTATCCAATGTATAATCCTGGGCGCTATACACTCTCCCTCTGCCAACCTGGGGAGAGCAACGGACTGACCTCATGCTTCCTTCACTGCATGAGGAGTCCAAGCCGCTCCTTTACACCTGACAGGGGTGTGGAGTTTCCCCGGTTGGACGTATAGCACGTGGAAGGAACACGTTAGTTCCTTTTCCACTCCTCCATCAGGCGCCCCGGCTGGCCAGGGGGAGGCAGTATAGAGACCAGGATTACTGCATGTTTTTTGTGGGGGTACCCTCATAACATGGTTGTGGATTTGTGCCAACTGCCAAGGGCCACAGCATAAAATCTGAGTTTAGTCTTTTTTTTATATATATTTTATCCCACGATTTGTAACCCATTTTTCACCCCTGTGTCAATCATCTAATGTGATCCTGGGCTCTACACACCCTCCGCCAACCTAGTCCCCATATGGGGACAAGGGGAGATCAACCTAGTCCCCATATATGGGGGACAAGGGGAGACCAACCTAGTCCCCATATATGGGGGACAAGGGGAGACCAACCTAGTCCCCATATATGGGGGACAAGGGGAGACCAACCTAGTCCCCATATATGGGGGACAAGGGGAGACCAACCTAGTCCCCATATATGGGGGACAAGGGGAGAGCAACGGACTTGAACTCATGCTTCCTTCATGCCTGAGTGTCCAAGTTGCTCCTTTACACCTGACAGGGGGGAGTTTCCCTGGTTGGACGTAGCGCGTGGAAGGAACACGTTATTCCAACCAGTTCCTTTCCCCTCCATCAGGCGCCCCGGCTGGCCAGGGGGAGGCAGTTTAGTATGAGTTTAGTCTTAAAATGTGGTTATGATCAATTGTTGGACAAAGCTTGGTTTAGCTCAGAACGAGAAAGGTTTTAAATTACATACCCTTTGTCTAGCTTTTGTCTACCCCCACTCCCGCGGGAGTTAAAACGATGGTTCGACTCTGCGGAGCTTGAGTGGAGTAATGAGGAATGTTTGGACAAGCCCCCCCCCCAGCGATGGTCAGAGCAGTGTTGTTTTTGGCAGCAAATTTCTATTTTAGTTTTAGTATAGTCTCTTGAATAGTTTTCACTTAGTTTTAGTCACATTTTAGTCACCTGGAATGTTCTAGCGACGCGTTGTGAGATTGTAGATCTGCTATTTTCAGCATGCAACCCAGCATAAAACTGGATCTCTTGTCCACTAGTCTCTTCCTAACATTTTAGTCTAGTTTTTATTTGTCGACGAAATTGTCAGTATATTTAGTCTTAGTTTTAGTCATCGTAGCTTAGTTTTCATTTAGTTTCCATTCGTTTTTGTCAGTGGAAAAAAGTAGTCGACGAACATTTTCCTCTTAGTTTTAGTCGACAAAAACAACACTGGGTCAGAGTAATGAGGAATGTTTGGGACAAGCCCCCCCGTCCCCACGATGGTCAGATGGCCCTTGAATGACCCCTCCCCTGATAGCCCAGATAGCCCAAACGGGCCGGGGGGTGAATGCTGCATGTGCCTTGCGGAGAAAAAAGGAAAAGGCAGACACTCGTTGTGTCCAATATCCATCAATCCGCAAACCCGAGTGTCATGATATGCAGCGGCCACCGCCAAGCCCCCTCCCCCTCCCCCCCTCCTCCCCCTCCTCCCCCCTCCCTCGGGACATTAGCAGAGGTTGACGTGTATATCGGTTGGACCTTTGGAATGGCGGTTATTATATGAAGAGAGTTGTTCGTCCATCCATCCATCTATGTGACATCCGTCCGCTTTGCTCTGACCTCGCTGTGTACCTGTTTCCCCCCATGATGACGTTCTGTGTCATTTCATCCCCTGAGCCCGGCGGTCCCTGTCAGCCTGTCCCTCCCCTCATCCTTGAACCCCTGTCTGTCTCTCCTCTCTCTCTCTCTCTCTATCTATCTCTCTGTCTCTCTGTCTCTCTCTCTCTCTCTGTCTCTGTATCTGTCTCTGTCAGCCTGTCCCTCCCCTCATCCTTGAACCCATGTCTGTCTCTCCCTCTCTCTCTCTCTCTCTCTCTATCTATCTCTCTGTCTCTCTGTCTCTCTCTCTCTCTCTGTCTCTGTATCTGTCTCTGTCAGCCTGTCCCTCCCCTCATCCTTGAACCCCTGTCTGTCTCTCCCTCTCTCTCTCTCTCTATCTATCTCTCTGTCTCTCTGTCTCTCTCTCTCTCTCTGTCTCTGTATCTGTCTCTGTCAGCCTGTCCCTCCCTCATCCTTGAACCCCTGTCTGTCTCTCCCTCTCTCTCTCTATCTATCTCTCTGTCTCTCTGTCTCTCTCTCTCTCTCTGTCTCTGTATCTGTCTCTGTCAGCCTGTCCCTCCCCTCATCCTTGAACCCCTGTCTGTCTCTCCCTCTCTCTCTCTCTCTATCTATCTCTCTGTCTCTCTCTCTCTCTCTCTGTCTCTGTCTCTGTCTCTGTCTCTGTCAGCCTGTCCCTCCCTCATCCTTGAACCCCTGTCTGTCTCTCCCTCTCTCTCTCTCTCTCTCTATCTATCTATCTATCTCTCTGTCTCTCTGTCTCTCTCTCTCTCTCTCTCTCTGCATCCCGTCCAGTCATACTAGAGCTAGCCTGAGCTAACGTGTTAAGTTTCTGGTCTATAGGGGTTGGGTCGCGGCTGAGATTTGCGCACGCCCTGATTGGATCTCACCGATCTGTCCGTCAGCCCTGGCCACTCCTCTCCCACCTATAGTGAAGCGCTACGTCACATAATTTGGAGCGACGCCCACCCGGAAGCGTTGACTCCACTTCCAGGCTTTCAATTTTCGCGCAGACGAAATGAAAGCCTGGGTATCGAAGCTATACTAGAGCTAAAGGGCGCTCTTATCATCATAGATCATCATCTCATTCTGGCCAATCGCAATTTGCGTCGTCACTTTTTTCTGCCCCTTCAGCCTTATTTTATCTTCAATAATGTACGTTGTTGCTGCAGCAATCAAATCCTCCCTATATGGGGTGATGATCAGCCAATCGCAAGCCAATGTTTTGTGTTTATACACAAACCCCGGAAATCTGGGCATGTTGGAGGGGCTATAGCGTCCCTCAAAAGCGTTTAGCGTCAGGGGTTGGAGAGGGTTGGATTTAAACTTCACTGAGGAGGGCTATAGCGCCCTCAAAAGCGTTTAGCGTCAGGGGGTTGGAGAGGGTTGGATTTAAACTTCACTGCACGACCATGATGTGGCGTGATGAAATGTCGCCATAAGCACTTGTTGTTGAGAATGTGTGAAAACCTTCTGAGCATGGAGGAGCAATAATGATTTTTCTCCAGTTCTGACAAACGGAACAAGAAATTGGGATTTGATAATAATGGAGTCTGTCTGTTCGAAGCTGCTGCTGGTTGTGTTTCGATTTTTCTTGGACATGCACTGACAGAAATTGAAACTTTGTGGTCCTTTTCCTTTACCGGCTATGGCCCTGCAGTTCATACTGTATGTTCATAGATAGATAGATAGATAGAGTTTTTATTAAAGTGTCCTACATCATAAGATGCCCAGCCCGCACGGGCTTACAAGACACTCACATAATTGTACATACATAATAATTGCGAACGCAGTGATTGCGAACGCAGTGATTGCAAACGCAGTGAGCACTTACTATGAGACCTAGCAGATCATGTCTGTGTGTCTGTGTGTCTGTCCCCCCTTTGTGCCCATATATGGAGCTGAGTGATTTGTTTGTGATTGATGCAACACACTCCATATTTGGACGTATAGCTGCTTTGGGGACTCCTTATATGGTCATGGCTAAGTTAAAAACTTAACTTAAAAATAACTTAACTTAAAAAAATATTAACTTAAAAATAAATCTTAAAAAAAACAAATATGTACGAGCTGCGTTCGCTTCCCGCGTTTGCGCGTCTTACTGGTGATACATAGCCTATACACAAATAGACAGTTACTCATAGATGCATCGTTCTCCAACGTACTGTAACTGCCATGCCTTCTCTATGAATTTTCATATGTGTGCTTTATAGACTGGCTATCTTCGGCGTGAGAGGAGTGGGACGCCATCCTCACACACCCTGCAGGCACAAATCAGGCTTTTAGCCCATTTAGACCTGAGGACGATTCTACACAAATGTCTTAAGTTCTTAATCAAGAAATACCTACTGTATGTTTCTATATCAGTGGTGCTCAATATTTCATGTCAATTAATTGGCCACCGACCGCCATCTGAAAATATGTTGTTCCAGGGACCCCCCCCCTAGAAGCAAAGATTTGAGTTAAAAACGTTGAAAACGAAAGAATATATCCAAAGATTTGTGCCACATTTTCAGGATAAAACAAAAATAGCAGACCTAGAAGCTTGAGTGCCGCGCTATGAGCTTGTAGATCTGCTATTATCTCAATATAGCTAAAGCATAACATAATAATAATAATAATAATAATAAAACTTTATTTGTATAGCACCTTTCATGACATGAATGAAGCTCAAAGTGCTTTACAGAAAAATGGAGAATAAAAGAAAAGCAAGGCAACAACATTAAGAACAAGCAGTAATGCAATACAGTGAGGACATGAATAACAAAAATAAAAAATAAAAGATCAATTAACATCAACATAATGCTTTTAAAACACCAAAAGAGGTTCCCGTCAAGAATGGGTTAGAGTAGTAACTGAATAGTCTCATGCGGCTCATTCCTTATTAAGGGATAATGATTAAATATAATACCTATAAAGCAGCCCCAGCGTGTGACTTTGAAAATGTCCTTGAATGCAAAAAACGCTCTTCATGCCAACTCATAATATAATTGACTCTCAATAAGACAAAATGTCTGCAGGCAACGTAAATCCTTAAGACTTACCGTATATTTGTAATGTGAGACATGAGGAGGATCAAAGGAAGTGCAGACATAGCAGCAGTACAGTATACAGTTATCAATATAACGATGAACGTATCAACCTATATATATGTGGCTGCAGTGCCGTTTTGTAAAGAGAAACCCTACGAGTGTGTGTGTGTGTGTGTGTGTGACTGTGTGTGTGTGACTGTGTGTGTGTGTGTGTGTGTGTGTGTGTTGATTGATTGATTCTTTATTGCAGACTCAGGGGAATCCATATCACAGTACAACACAATAGATAAAAAGAATAATACTATAGAAAGAAATATACAATAAAAAGAGTTCCACCATATTCAGTTTCGAACATACAGACAAGTTCGCCAATGGTTCCACAGTCTGGAGGAGAACCTGACAGAACTACGTACCATGTTAGTGATGACATTAATGATGTCATTTACTGACTCAGATACCCTACACATGAATTTATACATCAGATTGCGTAGCACAGCAGAGCAGGTGGGAACCCCAACACTGACAAACATTTGACTTGCACTGGAGCTTCTTGGAGCTCTCAGAAGCAGCCTCATACAGTCATTGTATGCCACTGTCAATCGTCTGATACTGGCCTGCTTGTAGCGGCACCACAGGTGGGCGGTGTACAGGGGTGTACAAAAGGATTTAAAAAGTGAGATCTTCACTGGTACTGAGCACATGCTAAATTTTCTACACAGCATGTTTCCTTGCGCATTACAACATCCGACGCTGTCTAAATATATCCTTGTCTGTCTAAATATATCCTTGTCATCAGAGAGGTCATTCGAGATGATGTGTCCCAAATATTTAATCTCACTGCAGACACTAAGGATAGAGCCAGAGAGATAAAAATCAGGAAAGGTTAAATGTCTGTCTTCCCTGCTACGGACAATCATAATCTTGCTCTTTTTTGCATTATATTTAATGTCAAAGTCAGCCCCGTACTGTGAGCATGCACTCAGCAGCTGTTGAAGGCCAGCACTATAAGGACTAAAGATGACCAAATCATCTGCGTACATCAGGTGATTAACTAGCAGGTTTCCAACCCTACACCCTGTACCACAAGCATTTAATTCTGTAGATAAATCATCCATGTAGACATTAAAAAGAAAGGGCGATAAAATCCCACCCTGCCTGACGCCATTGTTTACCCCAAAAGGAGCAGAGGTTGACCTCCCCCATTTTACATCGTCTGGTGAGCATACCAGAACACTAGGATTCTGACTAGGAAGTTAGGGACCCCTCTTTGCGATAATTTATAAAAAAGTTTCTCATGATTGATGCGATCAAAGGCTCTCGAAGCATCAATAAAACACATAAACATGGTAGAATTGTGTCCATTATATTTATCTAAAATTATTATTGTGTGTGTGTGTGTGTGTGTGTGTGACTGTGTGTGTGTGTGTGTGTGTGTGACTGTGTGTGTGTGTGTGTGTGTGTGTGTGTGTGTGTGTGCGTGTGCGTGCGTGCGTGTATATCTTTGATCTTGATCTGCTACCCCACCCCTCTTCTTCCCTTTCTTTGTTTCATGAAGAAAATACACGAATTTGATCCGCATGCACCTTTTTTACTTTAAACTGTGATGATGACAATAAAGATGACTCTGATTCTAGTGTTCATATAGAACCATTTGCAGCAGAATGACTCCCGGTTATCCCTGCATATCAGGGCCTGTTAAGTCCACACTCATCCAGTGTAGTGTCTCTCAGAGTGGAGCCCCTTTAAGTCTCATATCAGGCCCTGTTAAGTCCACACTCATCTCAGAGTGGAGTCCCTAGCCTATAGCCTCAGCCTGATGGAGGTCTGCATTGTAACATCAGTGATATCTGGCTGGAATAGAATGGATATTGATGGCAGACTTTGATTTGACGAGGCTGTTATTATGTTGCATGCAGGTTACGGGATTGGTTGAAGAGTGTGTGAGTGCGTGTGCGCGTGCGTGTGCGTGTGCGCGTGCACGTGTGTGTGTGAGCGTGCATGCGTGCACGCACGTGTCTACATCTTGTTGCGTGTGGTGTTGGTGAAGGACTGCACCATGCGTCTCCTTCACGCCACAGCTGTGTGAAAGTTAAAAACGGCGTTCCGTTCCTTTCCTCCTCTGATCTCTCTGTCGCACACAGAGAACTGGCCCTGGAAGACTGAGCAGAACCGGACCGCTGGACTGTGAAGTGAGTCTGTCAGAAGTTACAGAACAGAGAGAGAGAGAGAGAGAGAGAGAGAGCGCTGTGCTTTCCGTTCAGTATTATAACAGGTTTGTGCGTGCGTGTGAGATAGAGAGAGAGAGCTACGTACAGTTAAGTATTTGAGTAGATAAGTATGCGTCGTTGTTTTATGCTGCAAGGTCAATGGAGGCCTCTCTCTCTCTCTCTCTCTCTCTCTCCCTCTTTGGCACTGCAGGAGGTGTTGTCTTTAGAGTGTCTTTAAGGATACTGCTGTTTTTAGTGAAGGTTCTAACAGCTTCCCTGCGTTGGCTGATCTGAGTGCAGCGCAGGAGGGGTTGTTCTTTAGTGAAGGTACTAACAGCTTCCCTGCGTTGGCTGATCTGAGTGCAGCGTGAGATGGGTTTGTAGGGTTCCATCATTAACAGCTTCCCTGCGTTGGCTGATCTGAGTGCAGCGCGGGAGGGGTTTGTAGGGTTCCATCATATACTTAACTTGCAAGATATGGGGGGGGGGGGGGGGGGGAGCCATGCCTTTGGTTGCTTTGAACGCCAGCATCAGAGTTTTGTATTCTGTGCGGGCAGCGACCGGGAGCCAGTGGAGGGAGCGGAGAAGAAGGGGGGGAGACGTGTGATCATTTTGGCTGGTTGAAGCTGCGGCATTTTGGATCAGCTGGAGAGGCTTAAAGGGACACTTCACCCTTTTTGCAAAAAAATATATGTTAATGACGTTTAGAAGCTTTAGAACACTTTCCTGGGGGTCTTTATGTGTGTAATATGTGGTTTTAGATATTTTAGATTGTAGCAGTGAGCCTGTTGTCTCTGATGTCATGGACACTGGG
>NC_137872.1:1731429-1733929 GCF_963924005.1 Protomyctophum bolini
GCTGTGTGTGGTGTGTGTGTGTGTGTGTGTGTGTGTGTGTGTGTGTGTGTGTGTGTGTGTGTGTGTGTGTGTGTGTGTGTGTGTGTGTGTGTGTGTGTGTGTGTGTGTGTGTGTGTGTGTGTGCGTGCGTGCGTGCGTGTGTGTGTGCGTGAGCTTTGATGCAGGCCACTAAGCGCTGAGTAAATCCTGTGTGTTTAAGCCGGTAAAATCCATAGTGTTAATTCAACTCAAGGCTAATAGAGCAGTGAACAGAACTCACTGGACCTTTACAGTAAGTTACTGTAACTACAGATCCATTTTGGTGTGTTACTGTAAAGAACACGTTGATGACATTCAGAAGCTTTAGAACACTTTCCTGGGGGGTCTTTATGTGTGTAATATATGGTTTTTTAGATATTTTAGCAGTGAGCCTAAGGGCTGTATTTTGCGTGTCTTAAGTACCAGGTCTTATTCCCTAACTTGAGAGTAAACTAAAGACCTGGAGGCGTGATCAATGCTCTTTGGCTATTCCCCAGTCCAGGAAAAAGTCCCTGGTGGAAAAACATATTTTCAGATGGGTGTCGACGGCCGATTACATTATAATGTTTGGGGTCTATACCGTCCATATATATATTGATTTAGTAGTCATTTTGTTGAATCTCTGTTGTGTATCGGCCTTTCCTTCAGGCTTGCAAAAAGGTCAAAGTATTGATCACTGTTGTTACGCCTCACTTCAACCACAACCAGGAGTCTCTTAAGCCTTAGTGGTATAGAAAGTAACAAAGTATGTATTTGTGTAGAGACCTTGGTGGACTCTCTTCTCTCTTTCTGTTTTGTTATCTGCATTTTATATGATAATTCATATTTTTAAAGGCCGCATATTAGCGTATATGCCAGAGACCCTAATTCCGTAATTTGGGGATATAGCGTTGTGTATAAGAGGCGTTCCCCCCGTAAAACACCTCCGCTATCTGTTACATTATGCATAATTATGGGTGATTAGATGTGGTTTGGGCGTTACGATAATGAAACCAATCACTGTGCCACAACATGCCATTATACATTATAATGTACTACCTTTTGTCATGCTAGCGTTTCTTTGGCATGTTGCCCATTTAAAAACACGTATTATAAACACATTTACGTCTCTCTTTAATGGCAAAGTCTGTCTAATGTACTAAAGTACTTCAATTCAGCCTGGGGTGCATTACATCATCGTTGTCATGGGGTAACCATGCATGCATCTCCATAATCTTTTTGTATTCTTTGGGCCATAAATTAATGCCCTGCTTCATTATACGAGGCCGCCACAGAAAGGTGGTGAAAAGAGCAGATCTACAAGCTCGCAACGCGCCGCGTTGCGACGCGTTGTGAGCTTGTCGATCTGTACTTATCTTTTTTTCCCCCCAATAATAATAGTAATAATAATAGAAAAGGAACTGTTTTGGACATATAGAAGGTGTCCTCGGTGATATTGGTCAGGTCATTGGTTTGATTCTTTCTTCCTCATGGGGTTAATAAAAGGCACTGAGGTGAGCTGATGGAAATGTACATTATGTACAGTAAATCAGAACGAGGTTGACTGTGACTGTGGCTGCACAGTACTGTATATTCCATCCTCGTTTAGAGCAGAGTACAGTAAAACACTGCAGTGTAACAAAATGACCGCTCTGGGTCAATGGTTGAATGAACACTCATTAGCCATGATTGACGATCCAAGACAGGGGTGGGCAACTGGCGGCCCGGGGGCCACATGCGGCCCCCACCTTCACTTAATGCGGCCCGTGTTAATATCAGAATACTGATATAGTATTGATTTCAGCTGTTTACAATTCCAAACCTGCTTTAATTACTTCATGACTAGTATTAATTGACTATAGTACTTCATGACTAGTATTAAAATGTTATTGTGTTTTTGTGTCCAACATAGTTATGTTAACAGTTCATAAAGTTAACATAACTATAACTAAATGCATTTGAAATTCAATAAAAAGGTTAATTTTCAGGATTCCAATTCAAAAATAGCAAAAAATTACTCAGGTTTTCAAATCAAATATAGCAAAAATAGCCGATCTACAAGCTCTAAATGCAACATGCATTGTGACGCATTTTGAGCTTGTAGATCAGCTATTTTTGCTATGACAGTAATATGCACTGTGGCCCCTTCTGGAGTGAGTGTGGGAATATAGTGGCCATCGTCAAAGTTGCCCACCGTTGATCCAAGACATAAGACAAAAGACACTGTACATGTACAGTATAGGCTATACTGTACTGTATGTTAGGGAGCCCATAGCCCAGAGTGCTTTGACTTGACAGAGTGATTCTGGGGGTAATTACACGACGGTCTGCTGCCTGAATGATACAGTAGATACAGTATATAGATGTGTGCTTAATAAGGCGTCAGAGCCATGGGGTCCTCCTGGGAGCCTCGGGGGGACATTAGCAGGGAGGGAGTAGATCGATGACCATGAAGGGACCTGCGACTTAATTTAGCTTGTGCTGTGTGTGTGTGTGTGTGTGT
>NC_137872.1:1736429-1781429 GCF_963924005.1 Protomyctophum bolini
CAGTCGCTGGACTGGACCAGTGTGTATGTGGTGCTGAAACAAAGCCAGGCCTGGGCTTTACAGTCGCTGGACTGGACCAGTGTGTGTGTGGTTCTGAAACAAAGCCAGGACTGGGCTTTACAGTCGCTGGACTGGACCAGTGTGTGTGTGGTTCTGAAACAAAGCCAGGACTGGGCTTTACAGTCGCTGGACTGGACCAGTGTGTGTGTGGTTCTGAAACAAAGCCAGGACTGGGCTTTACAGTCGCTGGACTGGACCAATGTGTGTGTATGTGGTGCTGAAACAAAGCCAGGCCTGGGCTTTACAGTCCCTGGACTGGACCAATGTGTGTGTATGTGGTGCTGAAACAAAGCCAGGCCTGGGCTTTACAGGTCCCTGGACTGGACCAGTGTGTATGTGGTGCTGAATCAAAGCCAGGTCTGGACTTTACAGTCGCTGGACTGGACCAATGTGTGTGTATGTGGTGCTGAATCAAAGCCAGGCCAGGCTTTACAGGCGTCTATATTACAGCCAGACACCTGTTGCCATGCCTGGGTTCATTCACACTCCACCGGCAGCCATCGGATACGGTGTCAATCACTGTGTGTGTGTGTGTGTGTGTGTGTGTGTGTGTGTGTGTGTGTGTGTGTGTGTGTGTGTGTGTGTGTGTGTGTGTGTGTGTGTGTGTGTGTGTGTGTGTGTGTGTGTGTGTGTGTGTGTGTGCGTATTTGAGAGGTTGTGTCTTGTGTGAGTATAACTCGGGTCATCTCTAATCTCTTATGAGCAGATGGAATGATTCATATTCAGATTAGCTGATTCCGAACTCCTCTATTGGAGGATATGTATGTGTGACATTCATTCATGTGGTGCTAAAGGTCACCAGCACTCATGTACTGTACTGTACACACACTGTATACTACACATGTACCTTACTGTGCACGACGATAAGGATATACAGTAATGAAAAGAGTCCTGCATGCTGAGGTCAGTGAGACCTTGTGTAACGATCTCGTCATTTTTAACCCATTCTGAACGGGAACCCGTTTTGGTGTTATAGCATCATGTTATGCTTTAGCTATTGGAAAAATAGCAGATCTACAAGCTCATAGCGCGCCACCGAGTGGCGCGCTACGAGCTTGTAGGTCTGCTATTTTTTTTTAAATCGAAGAACGACTGACATTTTTAGAATCTGATCTCAGGTCAGAATGGGTTCATCAGACCAGTGTGTGTCCAGTCAGTGGAAACCTTGTATGAATCTGATCTCAGGTCAGAATGGGTTAAAACACCAAGCTGTGCTTTTAGAGATCTGGCCAAGTGACAATAGTTTGAGTCATGATGCGTTGGCGAGCGGCTGGATTTCCGTACAATGGCAGGGACACCTTCAACAGAGAGTCACAGTTCAGATTCACTTCATTGTATACGACAAAATAGCAATAAAGCAGATCTGCAATGCAACGTGTTGCATTTATTTGTGACGCATATTGCAACCTTGAAAACTTTTTCCAGTTTTTATTAAGCATTTTTCATTTTCATTACAAATCCCCCATCGTCCACTACCCTCCCCAAGGTTCCAATTATCATTGCAACAAGAAAAGACATTTCATCAGTTAGTTTGACATTTTACAATATATAGGCATCTTGGCTGCTAGACTTATAAATAAAGATTGAAACGTAGACATACATACATGTAAAAAATGGCATTATAGTTGTGCTTTGACCTTTTCTACAGCCTCTGTAAGTGCTTCAATAGATTTGCCTTGTTTCTCCATTAGCTCTCGCAATTGATATTTCCAACCGTAATACATTCAGAAACCTTGAAAACCTTTGTGTGCCTTTCTGCAAAACCTTTGAAACTATTTGACATGATGCCCAAAATTAAATAGGATATCAGGGATGCGAGGTTGGAAGTGTTTAACCCATTCTGAACGGGAACCCATTTTGGTGTTATAGCATCATGTTATGCTTTAGCTATTGAAAAATAGCAGATCTACAAGCTCATAGCGCGCCACCGAGTGGCGCGCTACGAGCTTGTAGGTCTGCTATTTTTGAAAAATCAAAGAACGACTGACATTTTTAGAATCTGATCTCAGGTCAGAATGGGTTAATCAGACCAGTGTGTGTCCAGTGGAAACCTCGTATGAATCTGATCTCAGGTCAGAATGGGTTAAAGGAGCATAATAATACGGCCCAAATACTGTTAATCAAATCACTGAAAATAATTCTAGGTGTATAATTAAATTAGACAAGTTATGCTTGAACGGTCCGACAGTTTCCACAACTTGTACTTTGCACACAGATAGATGCCACCCTGACAGTGGCTTGTCAGCAGCAGACACACACACACACACACACACACACACACACACACACACACACACACACACAGACACACACACACACACACACACACACACACACACACACACACACACACACATCTTTGTCTCTCCCTAAATCACAGCTATATACCAGTCCTGTTTTCCTCCACGCTCCATCATCCTGTCCTCCCTGTTCTCCCTCCCTGTGCGTATAGGGACAGGTCTATCAGTCTTTCTGTTCGTCTGGTCTCTTCTATGTCTCTGTTCTAAGGATAAGTGGCGTGCTGTGTGTCCGTGATGGCTTGGCCCCCCGTCATGCGACACAAGGCTCCACCGTCCCACAAGAGTGTCATTAGTTGGGCCGAACATGTAGGGTTACATCCAGTGTTGATTTTGTCGACTAAAACTCGAGGCAGCGGTGGCCGAACGGTTTGCGGAGCGGTCTTGATATCGGAAGGTCGCTAGTTAGTATCCCCGGACCGGCACGTTAAAAATGACCACCGCTGAAGTGAAGCTGAAGTCATTGAACCCCTACCATGAAATGTTCTATGAGCTTATTCCAGTTACCCTGGGTAAACATGGTACCTTTCCTTTCCTTTCTTTTCAACTAAGACAAAGAATGTGCGTCGAGTACCTTTTTTCACTGACGAAAACTAAGACTAAATATACTGACAATTTCGTCAACAAATAATAACTAGACTAAAATGTTAGGGAGGGACTAGTGGACATCCAGTATAAGTCATTTTACACTTGGTCGCATTGCATGTTGAAAATAGCCGATCTACAAGCTGACAATGCATCGCAGCACGGCGCGTTGTGAGCTTGTAGATCTGCTATTTTCAGCAAAAGTTAACTTTTCCTGAATCCTGAAAAGTAACAGTTTTGGACATATGAGGTTTTCCCCCCGACAGAAGCGATTATATTGTGTTTCTCCCTTCCGTTCCGCTCCCGTTTAGTTCAACCTTCTTCTTTGTGCCCTGCTCACCATTTCTCCATGCATCCATCCATCCATCCATCCATCCATCCATCTCTGCTCTTCACGTCTCCCTCATCGTTTTCCATCTCATTCTCCGCTCTGTGTCCCGAGAAAGTGCTGAGACAGAGCGATGCCGCAGTACGTGTGGAGAATGATCATTTATAATAATGGCACTTTTTCTGTCTGTCTGTCTCTGTTTCTCAGAATCAGCTTTATTGTCACATTATACACTTTTAACCCATTTTGACCTGAGATCAGATTCTAAAAATGTCTTCTACATCCTGACGGTTTTCTGAAAAAGCTATGTTTCTATGTCAGTCGTTCTTCGATTTTTCAAAAATAGCAGACCTACAAGCTCGTAGCGTGCCACTCGGTGGCGCGCTATGAGCTTGTAGATCTGCTGTTTTTCAATAGCTAAAGCATAACAGGTAAACAAAAGTGGGTGAAATTCGTTTTTGTTGCGTAGTTTAGGTTCCCGTCATGTCATTTGTTCCAAGATAAACAAGGGAAGGGAAGAAGAGAGGGATGGAGGGGTGAGGAGAATCAAGGCAGGAAAAGAAAGACAGTTTGAGCGCTTTTACCACAAAAAGTACAGCTAAAGGGTTTTCTTCCGTGTGGGTGTTAGATAGGGGGTGCATACTTAGTTTAGAGACGATAGTCATTGGTTAGACATGGGTTAAGGTTAGGTTTAGGTGTGCTGCGCCGTGGGAGGTTAGGTTTAGGGTGAGCTCCGGTGGTGAGGTGACCACCGCTCCGGTGGTGAGGTGACCACCGCTCCGGTGGTGAGGTGACCCCCGCTCCGGTGGTGAGGTGACCACCGCTCCGGTGGTGAGGTGACCACCGCTCCGGTGGTGAGGTGACCACCGCTCCGGTGGTGAGGTGACCACCGCTCCGGTGGTGAGCTGACCACCGCTCCGGTGGTGAGGCGACCACCGCTCTGGTGGTGAGGTGAGACCACCGCTCTAGTGGTGAGGTGAGACCACCGCTCTAGTGGTGAGGTGAGACCACCGCTCTAGTTGTGAGGTGAGACCACCGCTCTAGTGGTGAGGTGAGACCACCGGAGCTGTGAGTAAAAACAGAGAGAAGGGCTGGAGCGGTGGTGGTGATTTGCTCTTCACCAAGGCTCAGTGACGTCATGTTGTAGTACAAAAATAAGACAGAGGGAAGCTGAGGAACACATACTGTAGCACAATAGGTTCTCAAAGTGGTTGTTGTTAAACAAGGGAAGCCATGTCGAAATTAGCCCTGCGGGAAAAGGGATGGCTCTCTCAGGAGATTTATAATTAAGGGGCGAGAGTCCAAGTTTTATACTCCGGCCTCTCTCTCTCTCTCTCTCTCTCTCTCTCTCCAATACTCTTCTTTAAGCCTCTGGAAAAAAGGGTCAGGGAGACACAGTCCGACGCTGGAAACAGCTGATGTGTGCAGTCAGTGTCCTGCAGTGGCTCAGCTCAGTGCATATCTATTAGAGAGAGCCTCTATAAGCAGGGTGTGTTATGCATGCATGCTGTCCCCCATGGCCTGTTACTGTACCAGGGGAGACATTATATATCCTCTCCGTTTCCACCTGCTTTTATTGTCAGATGTTTGGCCACGGTGGGCGTGATGGCGGGGATAGTCCTGAGGGCTCCCCTGTGGACTGGGAGAGTCGGCCCTACAGATGGCGCACCATATTGTATAGGTGTAGCTCTCTGCGTTTAAGAGCCATAAACGTCTGTGTGGAGTTTGCATGTTCTCCCCGTGTCCCCTAAAAACATGCAGTAATCCTGGTCTCTAAACTGCCTCCCCCTGGCCGGTGCTCAATAGCTATAGAGCACCGAAGTCCTGACGTAACTCGCTCATCCCGACGATTCCCCCCCTGGTTCGCGGAAGTAATTTCTCTATGGAGAATAATATGGGGTGATCTTAATATCGTCTACTATAAGCGTTGTGGTCCGAAAATAAACAAGCTGTCTCGGCGTTATTGTCAGGGAGGTGTCTCTGTATCGTTATTGTCAGGGAGGTGTCTCTGTATCGTTATTGTCAGGGAGGTGTCTCTGTATCGTTATATTGTCAGGGAGGTGTCTCTGTATCGTTATTGTCAGGGAGGTGTCTCTGTATCGTTATATTGTCAGGGAGGTGTCTCTGTATCGTTATTGTCAGGGAGGTGTCTCTGTATCGTTATATTGTCAGGGAGGTGTCTCTGTATCGTTGTCAGGGAGGTGTCTCTGTATCGTTATATTGTCAGGGAGGTGTCTCTGTATCGTTATTGTCAGGGAGGTGTCTCTGTATCGTTATATTGTCAGGGAGGTGTCTCTGTATCGTTATATTGTCAGGGAGGTGTCTCTGTATCGTTATATTGTCAGGGAGGTGTCTCTGTATCGTTTGCAACAGTCAGTCACTCATATATGATACAGTCTGCTTCTAGAGAAAATGTAACTAATTCAGCAGCAGTAACATTAACGTTTTCTCTCAGTCAGTTGATTCTTCATATCCATATGAGTGAAGCGGCCGGGATGACGTTTATTTTTCAAACACAGTTCTTATATGAAGCAATCTAAAAATCCTCCTATGGCGATTTCAATGCAACTAAACAAATACATGAACCTGGGGACTGACGCCCTCTACTGGAAGTGACGTCAGACTTCGGTGCTCTATACATAATGCTTGAAACACTCCCAAAATGCATGAATCTGTCACTTTTCTCCCTTAATGGCACACAGTGGCGTAGGGACATTGTGGGGCAGAGTCAATTTCCTGTCTCGCCTGGCAAGCATTCCGTTTAAAATGCAAAATGGTCTTATTATGAGTAAAGGAGCACATTCATTGTGTGTGTGTGTGTGTGTGTGTGTGTGTGTGTGTGTGTGTGTGTGTGTGTGTGTGTGTGTGTGTGTGTGTGTGTGTGTGTGTGTGCGTGTGCGTGCGCGCGTGTGCGTGTACGTGCAGCAAAGTCAAAGTGTTTTTAATTTGGATAAAGCAAGCTTTATACGTTTATAGCATCAGAAATCCAGGATGATGATGATAATAAAAGGCTTTGGCAGAGGAAAGATCAGGAGAGAAAGATAGAAGTCTATCCGTTATATACGTATTACAGTATATACAGTATATGCACAGTATGTTTGAAGGAGGGATGGTTACACAAACACGTGAAGTTGCCAGTCGCTTCTTTTCCCCTGACATTATGCACACATAATGCTATTCACATGTACTGTATGCACAAATCATGGAAACCACTCACTCCCCGATCATAATTGCCATCTTCTTTGGCTCATGCATGCATGGAAGTAAAGCTCTGTTTTCATAATAATATACATGATGTACCGTATATACAGCTTGTTGGCTGTGTAGCCAAATGTGCACTTAATTCTCGAGTACTACGAATGTGCAATTTAAACGGGTTAACCCATTCTGGGCCGGAACCCCTTTTGGGTGTTGGCACTATGTTATGCTTTAGCTATTGAAAAATAGCAGATCTACAAGCTCGTAGCGCGCCACCGAGTGGCGCGCTACGAGCTTGTAGGTCTGCTATTTTTGAAAAATCGAAGAACGACTGACATTTTTAGAATCTGATCTCAGGTCAGAATGGGTTAATCAGACCAGTGTGCGTCCAGTGGAAACCTCGTATGAATCTGATCTCAGGTCAGAACGGGTTAACATATTATATATTGCACGGTCCGCCACAGCTTGCCAAGTGAGACAGACAGCATGCTCGTCAAACGGCTAACGGCTGCTCTGCGCGCGGCGGTATTCACACCGAGCGGTCTCTTAACGGCTACCTCGGGTGTGCCTCGTATAGATACTAGGCCTCGAGGCCTCTCGCTCTTCGCGTGCCTGTCTTGCTGTTAAGCAAGAGATAAAAAGAAATAAAAATCACGGCGATGGGGATGGGGTCGTCGTGGGTGGTTGGTTGCATTCGTTTTTTAAGAGCGAGGGGCATTTCTGTGACGCCATTAGCTGACAGCATGATGCTAAATGACACGCGTGACGTCAGGGGGCATATGGTGGGTTGGAGGACCACGTAGAAGACTGGTGTTTCATAGGCCACACAACATTATGCAGTGTAAGTAATTATGCTCTGCAGATTGGGACTTTAGGTAAAAACTAAATGAAACGTTTCCCACTGCTATAGCTATAGCTTTGACAACAGCAATCATGAGCACAGCCCAACCATCAGACGAGTACCCGCAGGCGCAGGGGGAACATGAGAGGGCACTGTCTGGAGAGGGCACTGCAGGGGCACTGGAGAGGGCACTGGATCAGGGCACTGGAGAGGGCACAGGAGAGGCACTGGATCAGGGCACTGGAGAGGGCACAGGAGAGGCACTGGATCAGGGCACTGGAGAGGGCACAGGAGAGGCACTGGATCAGGGCACTGGAGAGGGCACAGGAGAGGCACTGGATCAGGGCACTGGAGAGGGCACAGGAGAGGCACTGGATCAGGGCACTGGAGAGGGCACAGGAGAGGGCACAGGAGGGGGCATAGGGGCACTTGAGAGAACTGCTTAGGATTTCTGGCACTCCTTGTAGCAAAACTCAAACGGGTGTAAGGAGAAGGATGGACGGTGCGATCACGGACAGAAGAAGGGGTGGTGTGACCACGGACAGAAGAAGGGGTGGGGACGGACGTGAGGAAGAGAGTAAGGGGAGCAGAGCATCAGAAGAAGGGGTGGACAGGTGGACAGAAGAATTAAGGGGTGGGGTGACCACGGACAGAAGAAGGGGTGGAGAGAGTCTGAGACGTGAGAAGGAGAGTAAGGAGCACTGAAGCATCCACAGGGCTGGAAGAATGACAGCTTGAATATTAATAGTAAATAGCTTTGATTAGCCAGAGTGCTGCCGGGGGGGGGGGGGGGGGGGGGGGGGAAGCAATACGACCTTCACAGCCCCTCCGTTATTACTGCCCCGCTGGCTGGACGGTGGTTCCCATTTTCATCCTAAAATAGTCGTTCGGTCCGGGAGGCGTATAGGCTATAAAACACAACGGGCAGAGGGCTCTGCCTCTTATATCTTTATAGCACGCCTCCCTCCAGCACTCTTTACCGTCTCTCAGCGTCTCAGCCCTGCAGGTAAGAGCACTCCAAAGTGTTTTAATAAGGTACAATTATTATATACAGTAAAAACTCATGGCTGAAATAAGTTTGAGAAAGTTTGTTGTAATGCATGTATGTACAGTAAGTGTGATGACAAAGTTTAGGTTAACCCATTTTGGCGCGGGAACCGCTTTTGGTGTTAGCAGCATCATGTTATGCTTTAGCTATTGAAAAATAGCAGATCTACAAGCTCATAGCGCGCCACCGAGTGGCGCGCTACGAGCTTGTAGGTCTGCTATTTTTTGAAAAATCGAAGAGCGACTGTCTGACTCTCAGGTCAGAATGAAAACTGTCAGGATGTAGATTAGAAGACATTTTTATAGAATCTGATCTCGGGTCAGAATGGGTTAAATGTGCCTGTTTAATAATAACCTGCCTGCTTCGGAAAATAAGAACTTGCGTTGGGAATATAGGCCGGGTCGGTTCCGGATGCTCTCGGGTCATTCTATATAGTTCTGGGGCCGGGCGGGATCGGATCCGATGCTAATTCCAACGGAGCGTTAGTCCGACATGCGGGAACAATGGTCGGACTATAGCGCTGCTCCCGTGCTCGCGGTCATGGTTAGGTTAGGGTTTGAGATCTACAAGCTCGTACCGCGCCACCGAGTGGCGCGCTACGAGCTTGTAGATCTGCTATTTTTAAATAGCCAAAATATAACATAATGCATAAAACACCAACAGGGGGTTCCCGCCCCAAAATGGGTTAATGTAGCCTACTGTACATACTGTAAGTGCCCACCCATGTGGAGCGAACAGTAATCCTAAACAAACACCAACCATGTCAATACGAATCACATTAGCATAACTCATCATCAAAACAAAATTAAGACGTATAAATCCCATTAAATCCTCCATTTGCATTTATATAGCATCAACATTAGGGTCCTTAACTATAATAACTATAACCAGTCATCCATATTTCATTTTGACACGTCGTACACTCCGCCAAAACCAAAACACAATGCATCTTCTTTAATTAACAGGGACCGTGGAAAAGCATAACTTTGCTGTCCCTGAATATATGAATATTCATGGCGTCTGAGTGCTTGAAAATGCAGCGTTTTTTGTCCTTCCTATATAACAGCGAGCGATCACTGACAGAATCCTAATCAGCCACGGGGTACTGTTCTGTCTCAAGAGGGACTTTTGACTAAATACAGTACTTTTACACTTGCATCAGCATTTTGGTATCACTTAGCATTCCGTCCAGCTTTCTCAGTGTAAAGTTGAAAGGCTTGGCAGCACTGTGCACTGGTCTGGGGCGTGTACAGGGCGGGATAGTAAAGACAAACTGCCAATAACGTATAACCCATTTTGACCTGAGATCAGATTCTAAAAAATGTTCTTCTACATCCTGACAGTTTTCTGAAAAAGCTATGTTTCTATGTCAGTCGTTCTTCGAGCTTGTAGCAGAGCTCATAGCGCGCCACCGAGTGGCGCGCTATGAGCTTGTAGATCTGCTGTTTTTCAATAGTTAAAGCATAACATAATTCTAACACCAAAAGGGGTTCCCGCACAAAATGTGATAATTATAAGATTCGACCTTGAAGGATATCACAGCTCACGTTTAAACGAACGACTCACTATAACAACCATAAACTTCACCTTTGCATGTTATTCCTCCCGGCAAAAACCACTGCTATCGGAAAGCAATTACCTCGTTGGTGCTCCTCCTCTCCTCGCCTGGCGGTTATCTTAATCTAATCTCGGTCCACAGAGAAAGAAAGGCGCGCTACGAGAGGGCAAATTGCATTTCTCCACACGTTTGGTTTGCGTTGCCTCAAACGCTCTGCAAACCGCTCTGCCCTATAATAAGTTGGCGCTGTCAGTGCTTGTGATTATACGACCCATCCATAGCAAATTGATGCTCTCCATGAGTGAGTTTGCAAGAAATGTACGTGTTCACTCGTTTTATCACAACATGCAGCAGCTACTGTATAATTATGTTATAGAAAATGTAAGTTTTATGCAGTATTCCTATTATAATGCTTGTTGCCATTGAGTTATTGCGACGCTGTGAAGTTTTGAACAGACGTTTCTGTTCACACGCAGTGATGCAAATATAGCTTGCATCCTTTATTCTTTATTCTTTCATCCTGCATCCTTTAAAGACTCACTCAATTGAGAAAGGATGCAATCATGATGTCACCCTCCGGTGGTTCCTGCGATGCGATACTGTACTCAGTACACTGTACTCTAACGTCATTGAAGTATATAGGACTCATAAAATGTCCCTGCAGGGTCCCATTACATTGGAATCCTATTGGCAGTATTAAGAGTAGACCTAATAATAAACCTTTATTCCTTATAGCATAATCTGTTAACACTGTTATAAAATCATCATACATTTTAATAACGGATTCAGGCTTTATTTCCGACAGTCATCAGACCGACAACGTTCCTCAAACTCATCTCTTTCCTTTAGTCAGCTTGTAGGTCTGCTATTTTTGAAAAGTCGTGAAAATGTGGCACAAATCTTTGAATATATATTTCAGAGCGAACATTTTGTAACTAAAATATTGGCTTCTGGGGGGAGCGGGGGTCCCTGGAACAACATATTTTCAGATGGGGGTCCGTGTGGCCCAATAGAGATTATTCTGGGGGTCCTTGATATGAAAAAGGTTGAGCACCATGACATATATAGAAACATGGGTTTTTCAGAAGCCAGAAGTTTTTGAAGCCTTTCTTTTTATCGACTTCAGTCCAAAATGGGTTAAGCGACTTCACTGGATCGTATAAGTGGAAATGGGGAAATTCTGTCTCCTTTCAGGGATCGTTACTTTAGCTCTTCAGCTCCTGTAATTTATTATATTTATTTTATTCTGTCCTGTAAGACAGATCTCTTTTGAACTAAATTACGATGATGGGTATTTAAGCTCTAAGTTAAGACTGATGTTTGTGTGCACATATAGCACTTACATTGATATATAATTTGTCTTCCTCTGCAGTACCTAATCAACATATTTTATATATTTCTATGTATGTTTTTAGAACAAGACAAATGTTATTGGGCACTTCTAAAGTCAGCTATACAATCTTAATGTTACAAAAAAAAGATAAAGTGGGCAAACCCATGATGAATAAGCAATGCACTGTTATATTATAAATCATGCATGCTGCTATTCTTGTCTGTCGTCAAAATTAATTAAAAGATTTGCTTTAAATACTTAACCCATTCTGACCGGGCACCCATTTTGGTGTTGGCATCATGTTATGCTTTACCTATTGAAAAATAGCAGATCTACAAGCTCATATCGCGCCACCGAGTGGCGCGATACGAGCTTGTAGGTCTGCTATTTTTGAAAAATTCGAAGAACGACTGACATTTTTAGAATCTGATCTCAGGTCAGAATGGGTTAATCAGACCAGTGTGTGTCCAGTGGAAAACCTCGTATGAATCTGATCTCAGGTCAGAATGGGTTAAAGGAGCATTCAGTGATTTGGGTGATTTGGAAAACCCTCCGGTAACAAGATGTGCACGCACTGCAGTGGGGGGGGGGGGGGGGGAGGAACACGTTATTCCAAACAGTTCCTTTCCCCTCCCATGCAGGCCCCTACACATCATACGCTAAGCATCTCCAGTCCACCTTGTGGACTTGAAAGCAAACTCAAACGCTCTGAAAGCCTTTATTTCCTATCGCTTGCATCAGTTTGCATGCTCCATGTGAGGAGGGAGAAAGCCTTGTCTCTTGAGTATAGAGCTCATTCAAGTGATTCAACACACAACCACACAATCACACAGTATGCAACACACCATACCATAACATACCATCTTTATTTATATAGCACATTTTAAAACAACAACGTTGTACCAAAGTGCTTTACAGTAAAACATTAAAAAAAGCACAACTTAATTGAAAAACCACAAAACAACCACAAACAACATGCACAGTGTCACATTAAACATCGAAACATCTCATACTGTGCTTGGAAAACACGCACACACGTCGCACACGCACGCACACACGCACACGGCTATTGTTGTGTTGAAGCTGTAACTGTTTGTTTGCTATAAGGCTATTCTGTCCAACACCTGCCTTAGATTAGATGCTGGACTTTTGGTGATAACGGCCAGATGATCCCCATGTTGTCCTCCCCATGGCTGTGGTTACTGTGTGCTGATGAGACTGTGTTTCTGCTGCCACTGCCCTGGGCTGGCGTTGAGAGATAATTGGCCTCGCTGGATCAAGGATTTGTTTTTATTGAATGTGACATTTAATGTGTCACACACTCAATAAAAAATAAAGCTATAACCGTCTTGATTAAAGGTATATTCAGTGATTTCACTTAAAGGTATATTCAGTGATTTCACTTAATTCAAATATCACTTATTTTTTTGTTGTGTTTTGATAATCCTCTCTACTATAGAGTGTGCTGACCATATAAGGAGTTCCTCCCTGTCCCCAGTTAACCCTTGGGGGTCAAAAAGGTTTCCTTACGTTGTGACCAGGCTTTACTTTATGCTTCTCTGTCTTACGTTGTGACCAGGCTTTACTTTATGCTTCTCTGCCTTACGTTGTGACCAGGCTTTACTTTATGCTTCTCTGCCTTACGTTGTGACCAGGCTTTACTTTATGCTTCTCTGCCTTACGTTGTGACCAGGCTTTACTTTATGCTTCTCTGCCTTACGTTGTGACCAGGCTTTACTTTATGCTTCTCTGTCTTACGTTGTGACCAGGCTTTACTTTATGCTTCTCTGCCTTACGTTGTGACCAGGCTTTACTTTATGCTTCTCTGCCTTACGTTGTGACCAGGTTTTACTTTATGCTTCTCTGTCTTACGTTGTGACCAGGCTTTACTTTATGCTTCTCTGCCTTACGTTGTGACCAGGCTTTACTTTATGCTTCTCTGCCTTACGTTGTGACCAGGCTTTACTTTATGCTTCTCTGCCTTACGTTGTGACCAGGCTTTACTTTATGCTTCTCTGCCTTACGTTGTGACCAGGCTTTACTTTATGCTTCTCTGCCTTACGTTGTGACCAGGCTTTACTTTATGCTTCTCTGCCTTACGTTGTGACCAGGCTTTTCTCTAGTCTCTGTCTTACGTTGTGACCAGGCTTTTCTCTAGTCTCTGTCTTACGTTGTGACCAGGCTTTACTTCATGCTTCTCTGTCTTACGTTGTGACCAGGCTTTTCTCTAGTCTCTGTCTTACGTTGTGACCAGGCTCTTCTCTTCGCAGATGAAAGTAAGGCTGTATGCTAATTTGAGGTCACAGATGGGGCTATGATACAGTACTTGAATGAGCTTCATTCACAGAGGGTATAGCTAAGATTATAAATATTAAAGTACTAAGCTTACCAACTTTACAAATGAGTTGCTAAATTAGCATGCAGTTATTGTAGCCTATACAATATGCCTGGATAAATAAACAAAATGATACTGCCAAATGGTGGAGCCGAAAATATAATTGCCTGGAATAAGTCCTGTTTAGAATTGCCTGAGGATATGGATTAGAAACTCTTTTTCAAATGTCTTCACCATGGCAGCACAAAACAAATCCTCCCTGACATTAAAATGCATTATAGCATCTCTAAATGTAATTAAAATGACCTTTCTCATTCAGTCATTTGCTTGAGCTGTTCTCATCATTCTGCAGCAAAAGCAAAAGACTGTTAACAATATTTGTGATTTGAAGAAACCAAATACAAAGGATCCAATATTGCATGCTGACGTGAGTTTAAATTTTGAAGAATATGATTTCTATGGGGGGGTGGTATGGATTCACATATAAAAAAATAATGATTCAGCAAAAATGGTTCTCACCATTTCATTGTTTGCGTCTCCAAAATATGGAGACACAACAAGGAGATTCAACCTCCTTTCATGACACGAACACTAATCTGTAGACATCTCAATCCGACAAAAGACAAGAGACATTTTTTCTCAGTCACTAATTATTCACAAACCCATGAGTATGAGGTGACATTGGAGAGTCATAATTATTAGCAATATAAGGCCATGACATACTGTAGCACTTCTACAGTATATCTACTGTATCTGTCTGCTATTTCTCCCTCTCTCATCACTCCGTCTCACCCATACTCATATAAAACTCATGTCTTTCCTTCAGTCAGTCAGATGATAAATAAATAACTGACACGTATAAAGTCAGCCATGGCAGTAAAACACAAGTGTGACCATGTTGGCTCAAGTTTCTTTCTTGAGCCCCTCAAGTGCATTCTCCCTAAAGCCTTCCATCTCCTCATCCTCTAGACTACGCAGATGCCTTGCTACTCGCACTCACACACACACACACATTCTCCCCTACGCACACACACACACACTCACACACACACACACACACACACACACACACACACACACACACACACATGCACAGCTGTTGTTGCAGGCCAGCCAGCGCAGAGGTGGTCCTGTCCAGAGAGATATGGCCGTGAGGGCAGCGTGACTGAGTGACTGAGCACACACAGGCACGTCTCCCGGAGCCACAGAAGGTCAATGGAGTTCAGTTTGTGTTCTAGTCAGTGCAGTTACAAGAGCTGCAGCAAAATCATAGATCCTCATGAGAATGTTAGGTTTATTCCTCGTATAGTTCACTGCCAGTATCTACTACTGGTACTAGTATCTACTGGTACTAGTATCTACTGGTACTAGTATCTACTGGTACTAGTATCTACTGGTAATAGGGCTACTTAAACACGGACCTCGTAGTTCACTGCCAGTATATCGTAGTTCACTGCCAGTATCGTTTATTCCCCGTAGTTCACTGCCAGTATCGTTTATTCCCCGTAGTTCACTGCCAGTATCGTTTATTCCCCGTAGTTCACTGCCAGTATCGTTTATTCCCCGTAGTTCACTGCCAGTATCGTTTATTCCCCGTAGTTCACTGCCAGTATCGTTTATTCCCCGTAGTTCACTGCCAGTATCGTTTATTCCCCGTAGTTCACTGCCAGTATCGTTTATTCCCCGTAGTTCACTGCCAGTATCGGGCTACTGTGTGAGCAAGCCGGCCTGGTGAAAAATCATTGCAATGTTTATCAAAAAGAGACACTGACTCTACTTGACCGCAATGGTCAACCTTCCTGAATAATAAATGGAAGGGGAGAAAAAAGGCCCATTGGATGACATTAATGATACAGACTGTATAATGTGATGTGACTTATAGGAGGATATAGTCAGATTGAAGGGTGGATACTAGCATATACACACAAGGAGATAAGGATGGAAGGAAGGACAGCGACAGAGTGGACATAAGGTTTAGGGTGATATGATCGGCTTACTGCAGGTTCAGTGGAATGATGAGCAATAGAGATTAACTAACAGACCATTTAAAACATATGTGCCATTAATACAGTTCTGTTCAGATAACCTTTGCACTGTTAGGTTAAAATGCTTGTACTTATAATCAGATATTTGAAGGAGAGAACAACTTAACTGTAGCACGCATGCACGCACGCACGCATGCGCACGCACACACACACACACACACACACACACACACACACACACACACACACACACGCACGTGCATGCACACGCACAAGCACACACACACACACACACACACACACACACACACACACACACACACACTGTTCTCTATTCTGTGCTAATAATATCAACAATCATTATACATTTCTCATGTATTTGGTAGCTAGTGGATGTTGTATGCTAACACCATCCACATTATTTACATCAAATCCAGTGACGCAATTAAGACCTTATACTTTTTTACACACCATGAACAATTATGGTGTGATGTACGCATGCGTTGTGTTTTTATCTTGAAAATCTGTTATTTTCAATTAACGAGCTATGTACATCATGGCGATATGAAATATATTTAAATTATGCCTGATGGAGGGAAAAGGAACTGGTTGGAATAACGTGTTCCTCCCACGCGCTATACGTCCAACCAGGGAAACTCCCCCCTGTCAGGTGTAAAGGAGCAACTTGGACACTCAGGCATGAAGGGAGCATGAGTTCAAGTCCGTTGCTCTCCCCTTGTCCCCCATATATGGGGACTAGGTTGGTCTCCCCTTGTCCCCCATATATGGGGACTAGGTTGGTCTCCCCTTGTCCCCCATATATGGGGACTAGGTTGCTCTCCCCTTGTCCCCCATATATGGGGACTAGGTTGGTCTCCCCTTGTCCCCCATATATGGGGACTAGGTTGGTCTCCCCTTGTCCCCCATATATGGGGACTAGGTTGCTCTCCCCTTGTCCCACATATATGGGGACTAGGTTGGTCTCCCCTTGTCCCCCATATATGGGGACTAGGTTGGTCTCCCCTTGTCCCCCATATATGGGGACTAGGTTGGTCTCCCCTTGTCCCCCATATATGGGGACTAGGTTGGTGGAGGGTGTGTAGAGCCCAGGATCACATTAGATGATTGACACAGGGGTGAAAACTGGGTTACAAAATCGTGTGATAAAAAATATATTTTTAGAAATCAGGCTTGAGACATAGTGCTAAAACTACCACAGACTTAGAGATGAAGGAAAGTGAAATCCCTGTTGCTAATATTTCAGTATGTACAGTAGCTCGTTCAAAGGAAAGTCTTCTACAAATACAGTAACTGTTGTTCATCTGGATCACAGCAGAGCCAGAAGGAAAAAACAACACACACATACAGTAACAGGGAATGCCTTTTCATGTTATTGCTTCGGGCCCAAAACTCCCCACCGCAAAAACAAGAAAAACAACAAAACTCAAGAACAATGCAGCTTTTTATGCTTTCATTCTAGGCCTTTGATCTTTGGTTATTTGACAACTGAGCGCAAGCATTCACCAGAATAATCCCTGCCCGAATCAATAGTGAGTCAATAGCAGAGACCTTGTTGTATCTCCATTTTATTTAATGTTATCTCTTTTAAATAGATGTACACATGTACATAACTGTTTTTGGCACCTAAATGGTTTTTGTAAGAGTCATGCAGGTTGATGCTTGTGAAAATATAATTATGTGACCAGATTTGACTGAGAGACTGCCATCGCGCAAATTCCAGCTTTTCACCAGAGGAGAAAAACTTGTATTTCTTTTCCCATAAATGAGTTTATAGCACAGGCAGACTCTTCACATACTAGAGCATGTCTGAAACAAATGTCAGAGCTGAAATCGACATGTAAATATGAAATAATGGCCCAAACATGTAGCTAGGTGTAATGTTAGAGACCACAGAAGACATGTAAATATGAAATAAATGCTTAAACATGTAGCTATAGGTGTAATGTTAGAGACCACAGAAGACATGTAAATATGAAATAAATGCTTAAACATGTAGCTATAGGTGTAATGTTAGAGACCACAGAAGTGAACCTTTTCAAGCCTGTTTTCTCAACTCGCTGTTTCTCTGCAAGACATTACTCTATATAAGCCATATCTCCAAAACTGGTTGGTCAAACTGAACAACCAATATGTCAATTTGAAGCTATGATTCCCTGCTTTCAATATGACAGAACGAAAATTCAAAAAAATCCAATGGTAGTCCCTTAGTCACATATAACCTACTCAGTTGGGGATTTAAAGGAAGGTATGAACGCACGGGTCGCACGCACGCAGTCACACACACTACAACACTTCTTGAGACTGTATAGAGTGTGGATCTTCTGTTTTTTTCCTATTTGAATTTGAACCTTTAAAATCAATATAATTTGAAAAAAGGTGTCCAAAATAGGTATACCAGGTTGTAAATAATAGGTTAAATCTGTCTGCCGATGGAACGTATTATTAACACAAGCTTGTGACTAAAATAAGAACTATACAGTGGATCGATTGGAACACAAATTATTTTTTAGCAATTTCCTTGAAACGTAACAGATTTATCCACCTCATTCCACAGCAAATGGTTTCTTTCTGTCCCCCTTCTTCAGATGGCTTTGTGTTGGAGGTCACTGAATGCAGGCCTGATCTGATCCCTTGTAATGATAAGAGAATGGAGTGTGTGGCCCACATTATCCAGTATTGATCAGACTGTCCGGCAGTACGTTTTAGTGTCAGATAACGCTACATTAGTATCTGTAGAGGAGCGTGCCTGTACTGTAATAACGCGCAGCACAACGGTGACTTTTGTTTGACTGCGTGAGAGTATAAAACCGCATGCTGAACTCAACTTATACGCTGATGTGTCTGTTTATCATCACTAAAAGTCAACGCAATTTGTCCAAATGACTGACCAGCATTGTGGGGTTTCTCAAACTCGCTGCAGGGGAACTCCAATTTAAGCTATAACTGTGTGTTTATATATAGCTACAGTATAATCGTCATTGCGATGTATGACGACTTCAAAGAATAGAATTGCAAACATTATTCCCATATACAGTAGGTATTTATAGTAATACCATGATGTGTCACATCACAAAAGAACCAATTTGACCTCTGTATTATCCAAGCCCTCGACTCTATATTATATTATTAACATTGACATTAATATTAATATTAAATATTAATATTAATATTAATATTAATATTAATATTAATATTAATATTAATATTAATATTAGATATTAGATATTATATATTAATATTAGATCTTAATATTAATATATATTCGGCCACACTGCGCAAAAAGCATGGTGTACGGTTGAGTGTATTCCAGGAAACACCCGGTAAAATTTCCAACAAACTCCGGTAAACTTCCGAAATGATACCATCCTCACCCCTACTGTATATTACTGTATATTACTGTACTGTATATGCCTGCTAAACGTGAGGTTTACGGGCAAATCTAGTGCCCATATAATTGACCGTTTATCCCTCTTTTCACCAAAAACATTCTTGGCACATGGAATGCTTGTTGTTATATTAAATTAACTGCAGCACTGTGGATTTGGAAGAGCCCTTTTTTTTGGCAGCTTAGCTGCATGTTTCTGTGTCATATACCGTAGAAAATGCTTCAAGCATTCTTTAATTAAGGAATATTTATTGTATTGGCCCTTTTGTCTTTTATCTCAGGTACTATGTATTGTTTATTTGTGTGAAAGAGACCTTCCGGTTGTACGGCTATAGGTTGTACGGCTGTACCGTTTGTGGCAAAAGCTTGTATAAATATCTGGATCCCTTTTTGCCGGTATACGTTTTGTGGTAAAAGCGCTCAAACTTTCTTTCTTTTCCTGCCTGACCTCCTTTCCTTTCTTTGTGTTGTTGGACAAATGACACGATGGGAACTATTATGCACAAAAAACACATGATTTCACCCACTTGTTTTAGCGTGGTTTCCAGCCTGATTCGCTTGGTTCTGTGAATTATAGTTTGGGTCATTCCGCTTGTTATCAGTCTGGCCAGCCTCCTGTTTGAGTCGTATTTCATAACGACGTTGCAGAAACACACAACAAAACACATTCATCTTTTCTTCATCAAACGTCAAATAGGCCTATATCGAAAATAACTGATCTTCAACCTCACTCTTCAATTAAGATCTCTTATTCTCGATATTTCTTTGTTTTGAAATGTGTGTACAACATTCAGGTATAACGACAAACTAGGGAATATTTATAATACGGCTATTTTTGGGGGGCAATGACCCCCCCCCCCCCCCCCCACCCTGTCAAATATGAATTCTGGGGTCACGGCACCGTGACCTTTCTATTGTGGACTTGAGAGAGGCTTCAATAATTTCACACCAGATGAGATGCCAGGCTACTTAGCACCTACACTATGTATACACATACTGTACTGTTACTGTAAGTGTTTATGAGGTGTGTGTGGTGATGCCACTTCTGTATGTGCACGCGCACGTCTCTGACTGTGTGTGTGTGTGTGTGTGTGTGTGTGTGTGTGTCTGTGTGTGTGTGTGTGTGTGTGTGTGTGTGTGTGTGTGTGTGTGTGTGTGTGTGTGTGTGTGTGTGTGTGTGTGTGTGTGTGTGTGTGTGTGCGTGCGAGCACTATGTGTGTGTACATGTCCTGCAGTGTTTGGATTCTGCAGCGGACTGTCCTCGCACCAGACTTATGTATTATAAATACTCTTGCAGGATATCAGAATACATGGATATTATAATCCACACGCCATTCATCCCTTCACACGTTCCCAGAGTCGTCTTTGAATACTGTATACACATACTGTGTGTGTGCATGCGTGCCGTGCGTGTGTTCGCACATGTGTGTTTATCGCACATTCAGTAGTGTATGCCCATGCAATAGCAGCAGCATACAGTGGGGTATAATACCGTATATGTACTTTAAGGTTGCCCAAGGTGACAATTTCACGAGCAAGCGATCCTGTTCTCTCTCACTCTCTCTCATAGTCGTCATAGCGCCGCAGAGTGAGAGCCAAAGGTGTTCTGCATTATGCGGTTCACCCCGATCACCTTTCAGAGTGTGAGACACACGGATGGTTCCCGTGGCGCCTGGCTGTTAGTTTGTGTTCTCTCTCTCTCTCTCCCCGTGTGGTATTCGGACCAACGGGCCAACGGCCCTGCCGAGCCCGAGATGTCCTGCTAAACTCCTGCTGACCCGCTGCGTGTGCCATCGGCCCTTCTGGCCATTGGCCATGCGTCACCCTCGCATGCAGCGCTGATCTGATTAATATCCCATATCCCATTTATAACAGTTTTATGTCATTCTCAAAACATTTTTCATGTCAAGGACCCCATGTCAAAATTGGCCGCCGAAAATATGTTGTTCCAGGGACCCCTCAGAGGCAAAGATTTGAGTTAAAAACGTTGCCAGAAAATCTACTGAATGTTAAAAGTTTTCTGGGGTGCAGAAACACCTTAACACCTTAACCTCTGAACCGTTGGCCGTGACCAACGTCCTTCCCTGCCTGCCTCTTCTCCGTCTCTTCATCTCTCCATTCTTCCCTCCATCTCATCATCCCTCCTCTTATGGGCAGTGGTTCCTTCCCAAACCTTTTAGCCCGTTACCCAAAACAGAAATAAGACATATAAGGGGACCCATAACAATGTGCCCGCGACCCAACCCAAATGGTTCCCGACCCACCCACTGGGGCGGCAGTGGCTCAGGGGTAGAGTGACCGGATGGGATCCCAGTTCCCAGTTCGAACCCTGTGGGCTCCCCCAGAGTTAGTGTCCAAGTGTCCTTGAGCAAGACACTGAACCCCTGATTGCTCCTGATTCATGGGTTGGTGCCTTGCATAGTTTCCTCCGGCATCGGTGTGTATGTGTGTGAATGTATAATGCATTTATATATAGTGCCTGGATAAAGGCGCTATATATAAATGCACCATTTACTGTTTGGGGAAACTACTGTATAGTGTTCTATAATTATGCCGTTAGCCTCTCGCGGGCTTCATCTGCCTTAATTCTACAGAGTTCTCACCGGGCCTGAAAATGAAGGCCCGGCCTTATAGCTGTGTACTATAGCTGGGCCTTAACCGATCAGGACCGAGGCCCGGCCCCTCAGGTCGGGTCGGGTCGGGTCGGGTTAGGGCAGAATTTGAGAACTCTACAATGAGTAAAAGTGAAACATGCACCGGTCAGCACCATCTTCATAAATACACAAACGGACCCCAAAGGACCTCATGGTCAGGTTTGGGCAGAGTTTGAGAACTCTACTCAATTCTACTGAAAACTCTTCCCTTCATTTCCTCTCTCTCTCTCTCTCTCTCTCTCTCTCTCAATTCAATTTCAATTTCAAAAGGCTTTATTGGCATGATAAATATGTTTTACATTGCCAAAGCGTACATACAACAAAACAAAAGTCAATAAACATCCCAACAATAATGAACAACAAGCAATACAGTAACAATGAAAATAAATTAACAAACATAAACATAACAGCAACTTAATGACCCTGTTGTTCAGACAGATATACCTGTCTGTACTGTCCACTGTCTGTCCCTCAGTTGATGACAACTCCATACATATTTTGCTGCCAAAACTGTCTCTCTCTCTCTCTCCCCCGCCTTCCCCATCGGTGGCTATAATCCGTTCCTCTTATCTCTCTCTCTCTCTCTCTCTCTCTCTCTCTCTCTCTCTCTCTCTCTCTCTCTCTCTCTCTCTCTCTCTCTCTCTCTTAACCTCCATCTGTCTCGTCCTCGTTTTCCTGCTCCATTTCAGAGAGCTGTAATGTGAGAGTGTCGCTGTGTTCCTTCACTGCTCTCTGATGACCTGCTTTATAACCTTGTCCCTCCCTCTCTCTCTCTCTCCTCTCTCTCTCCCTCTCTCTCTCCCTCTGTCTCTCTCTCTCTCTGTCTCTCTCTCTCTCTCTCTCTCTCTCTCTCTCTCTCTCTCTCTCTCTCTCTCTCTCTCTCTCTCCCTCTCTCTCTCTCTCTGTGTTTTCAAAGCAGTCAAGATGGCAATGACCAGCATCCTCAACGCTGACGACATCAAGAAAGCCTTAGATGCATTCGCAGGTATATAAACGTGCTTTTCCGTTCCGAACGATAACTGTATACTAGCATCTCAGAATGTACAACCACAAACACATCGATTACGGTATACTGAATGGAGGTTGGACAAACTGCCTCCCCCTGGCCATCCGGGGCGCCTGATGGAGGGGAAATAAGGAACTGGTTGGAATAACGTGTTCCTTCTACGCGCTACGTCCAACCAGGGAAACTCCCCCCTGTCAGGTGTAAAGGAGCAACTTGGACACTCAGGCATGAAGGAAGCATGAGTTCAAGTCCGTTGCTCTCCCCTTGTCCCCCATATATGGGGACTAGGTTGCTCTCCCCTTGTCCCCCATATATGGGGACTAGGTTGGTGGAGGGTGTGTAGAGCCCAGGATCACATTAGATGATTGACACAGGGGTGAAAAATGGGTTACAAAATCGTGGGATAAAAAATATATATATAAAAAAAAGAAGAATGGAGGTTGGATGGTCGCTCTTTAAACGCGTACATAACATCAGAATTGGCATTCTGGTGAAAACTCCGGGCCAACCAAGTACTGCTTTAGCCAGAGTCAGTATATATAGTGTTCACTTAACTCTGTGTACCAAAGTGGAGTCAAATTGATCCGTATAAATAAAGAGTCCATTTGCTTCCTTTTGTACACTCTCTGCATTGCTTCAGGTTTCCAACATGTGTACTCTCTCTGAGTTAAATTAACAAAATCATTATAATTGTTGCCATTTTTATACCAGCATTAACACCATCTCATCATTGTGTAAGAGATTGTGTAAACAGATTATTAAAGGTATATTCAGTGATTTCACGCACGCACATACGGCACAGACCTGAGGACAGCGCTCTCTGAAGTAGAAGTGATGGAACCTCTAGCCAACACAAGTTGTCCTAAATCTCTATCCCTCGTGCTTTTAGAAAAAGTACTAATTAAATAAAACCTCATTACAATTAACTTCTGGCCGTGGGCCTTCCTTCTCCTTGAGATCAGCACGGAATGTATACTTCAGCAGCGACGATGACTGCAATTTCTTTTGGAGTGGTTTTCGTTTTGCTTTGGTATATATAAGCGTGCGTGTGTGTATCTTAGACTAGACTATATACAAAGTGCAAACACACACTATTTGGTATTCTGTCCCCTCTCCCACTCTTGTCCTGCATGTTCCCCAGCTGTAAACAGCTGAATTAAGGGCGATAGCTCTTCCCGAGCCTCTATAGAGCTATCTATATTGTGCATGTATGTGTGTGTCTGTTATGCATATAGCCTACCTACTGTAAGGGTGGAGAAGGTTCTTGGTCACAAGAGCAGAAAGTGCTGACCAGCTGGTATTATCCAGTCTTGGCGATATTCTTCAGTTTGGGAGCAAATTAAGAATGCTTAAATTGCAAGGTTTAGTTTTAGAATCTCATACAGACTAGATTGACAATTAATAATCGGACGGAGATTGGTGCTGGCAAGGTGCCTTATAAAAGCAGGGAATGACGTAGTATGTGTTTATATTCTATATTTAACTCATGTTCCCGTGAACGTGTGTGTGTGTGCGTGTTTATGTATGTGTGTACGTACGTGCGTTTGTTCGTGCGTGCGTGCGAGCAGCTCCTGACTCATTCGACCACGCCAAGTTCTTTGAGATGGTGGGTTTGAGGTCCAAGTCAGCTGAGGACGTGAAGAAGGCCTTCCTGGTGATGGACGCAGACAACAGCGGCTACATAGAGGAGGAGGAGTTAAAGTACAGCTGACATTTCTTATCACACACTAGCCCCCCCCCCTAAATAAAAATAGAAATAAAAAATTAAAAAAACGTTTTTTTCTTTGTTTAATCGATTTTTATTCTCTCTCTCTCCTGTAGATTTGTCCTCCAGGGTTTCTCCACAGGGGCCAGAGACCTGACAGACAAGGAGACCAAGGCGTTTCTAAATGCAGCAGACAACGACGGAGACGGAAAGATCGGCGTGGAAGGTATACGCAGTGCACACGCACGCACGCACTCACATGGGGTGACTGTGGCTCAGGAGGTAGAGCAGGTCGTCCTACATGTCGAAGTGTCCTTGAGCAAGACACTGAACCCCAAATTGCTTGTGTTAATTGACTTTCTCTTGTGTTGTCTTGCAGAGTTCACAGCCCTGGTGAAGGAATGAACTGTCCCTGGTTGACCCGGCCGCTACGCTAACACGCTGTATACCTCCTTCAATAACCCCGTTAACACGCTACCGATAATACGCTGTACCTTCAATAACCCCTTCTACTGTACCCTCCTCCTTCAATAACCCCTGACCCCTTCTACTGTCCCCTCCTCCTTCAATAACCCCCGTCCCCTTCTAATACTCCTCTTATCTCCACCACACACACACACCCACACACACACACACACACACACACACCACACACACCGCACACACACCACACACACACACACCCACACAAACACTCACGCACACACACACACGCACACACACACACCACACGCACACGCACACACACGCACATGCACGCATACACACGCACGCGCACGCACACGCGCACAGAGGCACGCACGCACACACGAGAAGAAAAGAATAAACCTCTCCCCCACAGCCATGACGGCCTTCCTATATTTATTTTGTGCTTTTTATACATGCTGTGTACGGTATGTGTGTGTGTATAAATCTCAAACAAACGAAGCCCTGCGAGGTTTTCAAGTACACTGTAGATAATATTTAAAGGTGAGACAAAGACAAAGGTTTCCGTTATGATGTCCTTATGATGTCCCTTCCTCTTCATCTCTGTCCACACACACACACACACACACACACACACACACACACACACACACACACACAGACACAGACACACACACACACACACACACACACACACACACACACACACACACACACACACACACACACACACACACACACACACACACACACACACTGATGTACTTCATCATATCCTTTCATCCATCCCTCCAAACCTGTCTCTCTTTCCTCTGCTAGTGAGTTGATGTAAAAAAAAACACACCAAAATGAAGAAAGAGGTAAAGCTGTGAACGATCTAATTAAATACAAATAAAAAAATGTTATAAATTCCCCCCAAAGAACACACTGACTATTTATTTTGTTCATCTCTTGTCTGTGATGTATGTATTTATCTATTTGTGCTAGTGGTGTCCATATGCATGATTTTAATGTATAGATTATAGAGATGTCCCGATACTGTATCGGTACCGGGGAAAAGTATATCGGATCGGGCCTTATTCGTCATATCGGGTCATATCGGTATCGGCGAATATGCCACAGATCCAACACAGGGGTGGAAGGGGTTGGTTGACACTATGGCAGGTGAATACAATGTTGGGACATGATGTGGAGTTTGCTTTGGAGTTGCCCAAACTGCAAAGTGCACATTTGAGTGAGGAGTCTGCTATAAACACAACACGATATATAGCTATAAACACAACATGAGATCACGACACTTTTATCGGTATTCTGTATCAGCTAACAGAGAAATTGAGGTATCGGGACATCTCTAGTATAGATACACTAATAAGGCAGCACAAGTTATATTGTTTTGTAAAAGAATAAGTGTTAAAAAGCTCTATAATGGAAACTGCAGCCTAACGGCGGTTGGAATCGTTATACCGAAGACCACTGCTGATAACTATACTAACAATGAAGGCAGAAAAAGACAAAAATATATATATTTTGTTGCGTATCTTCCGCCGTCATCTGAAAACCCACCTCGTCGGACTCCCGTAGCTCGTGTCGTAGCCTCAGCGACCTTACAGACGTATCGTATGCAAAGGCTAAACGTTAAATGACTTAGAAGGCATTTTATGCAGTCACATAGCACTCTATATAGTGTCATAGTTATATAGATATTCCACCATTATGTTCTTAGCTTACATTATGTTTCATGATGACTATTTTTATGTATTTGATGTATTACTAAACCATGTTTTTTCTTGTTCTTGCTTACTTTAAATCGCTCTGGATTAAGAGCATCTGTAAATTGTAAATGGTGTGGCCATGACATCTGACTCATTCACTGTGCTGTCCCTGAACCCCCAGCTGTCTCCCCTCTCTCATCACACTGGCACACCTGCAGCAGGTTTTCCCCTATAGAGACAGTATGCACATGCATGCTTTCCCCATCAGGACACGCCCCCCCCCCCTCATCTAGTCTGAGTGGCAGAACATTGAGCAGCATGTTGGAGTGTTGGAGTTTGGAAGCGCTCGTTGTAAATCACTCAACCGTCCTGCCGTACCACCTGTTTCTAAATGTCACATAATGCAGGAGGCAGCAAAATGTTGTGTTATTGAAAACAAGCACTTCCAAACTCTGACACTTAGAAAAATAATCAAATGCAGGGCATTTCTTGACAGAAAGTATAGCTCGTAACGTTTCTATGGTGGATTTTTATGAAACAAAAACTTTGCAGATATAGAAAGAGGATAATTCAAGCTTTTCGTACAGCTGCAATGTTGGTGAGTTTAACGTTGTTTAATGCAATCAGACAGGACTTTTCTGTTTTGATGTATATGGGCTAGTCAAGGCCAGAAAGTAGTTTTTTGATGACATTAGCCACTCAGTGGGCGTTCCCAGTTCAGTTCCACCACAGACATAGAACCAGCAACAGTTCCAAACCTCTTGCTGTCTTCGCCCCTCTTCCCTTTCTCTCTCGCTCTGCTTGTGTAACAGTGTTGATTTTGACAGCAAAATTTGACAGCAAAATGTACTATTAGTAGAGTAGAATAAATCGTGCCATTTTATCATGATTATTAGTGAGCACCTATTATATGAATATAGGTTGAAAAGTGGTGAAGTGGTCCTTTAACAAGCTGGATCGTGCCATATCTTGAAATAAACGTTTAATAATGTGTAGACTGTAGAGAATGTCAGGAGTCAAGAAAAGCTCAAAGTGAAAGCTGGGAACATTTAGGCCTCCATTGTCGCGTCGTAATATATCCCATTATCTCTACAGTACAAGGACTGTAATAATAATTATAATAATAATTTGTGGAGATCCTCGATTGCTTTGCTTTGTAAATTAATGCTACTACAGAACCTACAGTATATAAAGATACCGTACAAGGCTTTTTACCATAATCCTCTTAAAGTTATTCAAACCAGTTTGAATAACTTGTCTTGTAAGCCCCACTTTCAAATCTAAAAAAATAAATAAAAAAGGGTAAAATTGCAGATTTATATAAGCTCACGCATCACAACAATATTCTTTGTGGGCTTTACAGATTAAAAATATATACATGATATCATCGTCATAACATAATGTGATTATGATAATGTCACAATATTGATATCAAGGTATATTTGATCAAAACACAAATCCACACGAAGCCGGGGATCAGAAAGCCGTTGGTTCCAACATGGAGGTATTTGTACTTTGTACAATACTTTTACTTTTACTCGATCATATCTCAGAGGCAAATATTGTTTGTCTTGTATACCTCCACTACAATATTTTGAAAACTTTAGTTAGGCCTATAGGCCTACTACTAGTTACTAAATCTTTATTGTTATTACAAAACACACATTATACACTTCAGCCCTACTTTTATTATATTTCGTGAACATAAACTCAAGACATAGAGAGACATAGACATATAGACATAAAGCAAGACCATTATTCCATTTGCCGAAAGCCTTTATTTGCAGCTGTCGTAACAATTTAACACAAGCCAAGATCAAGCCATTTAGTAGAGGCGGTTTCACACTGAGGTTCAGTGTGGGTTAAGTATCCCCCAGTGGAGTTTAGCTAAACTGGCAACCCCAGAATCCCCGTCTAATTTATTAACAGGCCATATTCTACTGCCCAAGCAAATAAACAACTCACCACTTTGTCCTAACATATCTCTGCTGTCAGGAAGAAAATAACCAAACTCCAATTTTTTTTTGTTGAGTGGTGCAACCACTCTAAGGAACAACAATGTCCGTGTTCACCTACGTATACCTATGGGTTGGTTCACCTATGTGTTGGTTAATAAGCACGAGTAAAATGGAGTCAGGCGGTTTCCTCCCGAGTCCCGACAGCAAAACAATGTTATGTGGCTTTTCTGGGACAGAGAAAGTGGTCACTGGGTAATGGGTAATGGGTCAGAGAACTGGATATACGCACTCAACAGTACATAATATAGGCAACATAAAACACGTGTGCAGTGATCCTTTTATGCAGTTTACACATCATACAATATTTAATAACAGCCTTGATTGATTCAGTAAAAAGTGCTTCGGAAGAATACGGAAATATATCACATTGGCAAATATTAATTAATGATCACTTTCCTTTCAGTCTAATCAACTAAATCAAGTATCTACTGTAAGTCTTCTGGCACGACACCTATACAGTAATAAAAACATGTCCCTGAGTAGCATTTAATATTAACCTGCAGATTATCCATTATCTGAATGAAGTGGAAGATCTAGGGATGCAACGATAATTATGGACATTTTAGGATGATACCGATATATTTATATTTTTAGTTTTTGTGGTTTTTATTTCCCATTTTTGTGCCAGGGAAACAAAATACATCTTCAATACAAGAAATACATGTTCAGAATGTATACAGCTTGGTGTATATAGGCTGCAGATAACCAGCACACCAACATAGCCAACGCTAAATGTATGCTTATCAACAACAAATAAATATCGGCTACTGCCATCGGTTATTGTCAGTTTTATTTGCTGCTATTGACCCATAACGGCAAATATCGGCCGATACCGATATGTGACCGATTCATCGGTGCATCCCTAGAAAAAGATATTGTCTGAATAAAGTATTTAGCATTGCTTCTCAATTTATACACATTTTCCTTTTTTTTAAACCTATATACACATACTGTCGACAAATGACAAAAATAATCCAATGGCAGCCCCTCAGTCTAGCTCAAAAGTGTTACTTTCACATATTCATTAGACAGTAAAAAAAAGTTGCAATTACAGTATAAAACAGATGCTATTAGATTGTTTTGAATGTCGAAATGTAATCTTAACTAAATTACCGTTGATCCCAGTTGTGTGTATGTAATAGTATCTTCTATAGTTCAGTATACGGCAAATACTGAACCAATGAACTCCGTCGTAAATTAAAAGAAGCCTCATCACCGATAACGTCATCACCGATGACATCATCACCGATGGAGTTTGGGCGCTGACCTGTCATTGGTCATCGTCGGCTTCAGCTTAATCGTGGCAAAGGGGTTGGTGCCTCTGCGCACACACACACACACACACACACACACACACACACACACACACACACACACACACAGAGATTAGCTTTTAGCCCATGGAGTGTTTTTCTTGAAAAAAACAAATGCTTGAAATCGATTCAGAATCCTGAAAAAAAAAACCTTAGTTTGCAGTGGTGTAAAAAAGTACTCAAAGTTTTTTACTTAAGTATAAAAGTATCAATAAATACTCTGTGTTACACACGTAAAAGTACGGAATTCAACATTTACTTGAGTAAAAGTGCAAAAGTATTGGCTTCAAAATTACAAGTGCCAAAGGTAAAAGTAGTAATTGTGCAAAATGTTCCATTTAAAGTTTTCAAAATGCGTAATAATAATCTTTTGAAAATAGCAGATCTACAAGCTCACAATGCGTCGCATTGCGACGCATTGTGAACTTGTAGATCGGCTATTTTCAATGTTTTGGGCTGATGTGGTTAATGTTTTGTAATAACAATGATCTAAATCTACAAAGTAACTAGTAACTTAGTAAGTAAAGTTGTAGTAAAAGTACAATATTTGCTTCTGAGATGTAGTGGAGTAGAAGTAAAAGTATTGGAAATTGGAAATACTCAAGTCACGTAAAAGTAAATTAAAGTGCAAATACCTCAACATTGTACTTATAAGTAAATGTACTTCCACCACTGTTTTTAGCCCAAGGAGTGTTTTTCATGAAGAAAACAAAATGCATGCAATGGATCAAAAAATCATGAAAAACCCCTAGTTTGACCCCTCCCATGCTACGTACTGTACTTACAGTAAATAAATGACATTTTGTCTCTCTCCCCCCCCCCCTGCATTATATAGCGAATGGCACCCCAACTTTCAGCAGCTGTCCCAGAGAGATTCCCCACGAGGCGAAACTGAATTTCAATCTTTGTGTGAGATGTCTTACTATATTATACTACTAGACACATTCTCAGATTTTTCTTTTTTGTTTAATCCATTTTGGGCCAGGAACCCCTTTTGGTGTTTTAAAGCATTATATGTTATACTCTTTAGCTATTGAAAAATAGCAGATCTACAAGCTCATAGCGCGCCACCAAGTGGCGCGCTACGAGCTTGTAGGTCTGCTATTTTAGAAAAATCGAAGAGCGACTGACATAGAAGACATTTTTTGAATTTGATCTCAGGTCAGAATGGAAAACTGTCAGGATGTAGAAGACATTTTTAGATCTGATCTCAGGTCAAACTGGGTTAATATCCCCCTGACTACACATAGGCACATCATTTCATTCTGCAGGAGCGGTACGCAACTACGCATCCAGCAAATTGTTCCAGTGAAGTGCATTTGAGATAGCTATCTCTGCCAAACAGGCCTTCGACTGAAATGGTTTTCAATACTTGACTGCACTTCAAACACTGATGGAAAGCAATTCCACTACGTCTGTTACGGCTGCCCTCTCTGTCTCTGTTTGATGCTTTCATTATACGTACTTCTGAAATATTCATTAACCCATTTTGCGCGGGAACGGGCAACCCCTTTTGGTGTTGGCATTATGTTATATGCTTTATAGCTATTGAAAAATAGCAGATCTGCAAGCTCGTAGCGCGCCACCGAGTGGCGCGCTACGAGCTTGTAGGTCTGCTATTTTTGAAAAATCGAAGAACGACTGACATATAGAAACATAGCTTTTTCAGAAAACTGTCAGGATGTATAGAAGACATTTTTAGAATCTGATCTCAGGTCAGAATGGGTTAACATATAGCCTGATATAACCATTTCTAAAACAGTGTTGTAGAAGTGCATTCATGATGTGTTTATCATACCGTATGAGATAACGTGATAAAAGGTGTTCTTACTTTGGGAAGAGATCTGGAGCTGCTGAACCATCACTGTGTTCTGATCTCTATACAGAGGATATAGAGGCAAATTATATTCAGAGAGGTTATACTTTCAAGTTCGAGCCTCCTCCTACAAACGCTTCTTTGTGTAATAACGGGCGGTCATGATTATATGCACCCACTGCACACAAAATGAAGTGGAAACCGAGCTACACTTCCTAACCATCTGTCCAATCCATTGTACCAAGACATCAGAGACACATACTTCCCACAGATTACAACCACACACACACACACAGAGATTTTGAAAACATGACCAATGACAAAAAACTCCCATATCTGCTGGGCGAAGTACAACAATGTGCAAACACACAGCAGCAAGATTTGTGAGTTGCTGTGATAGGAGAAGGATATGAAATGGAACACAACCACCCTAAAGACTAATCATTGTGTATATTCCTGCACTATACCTGCATGCATTGAGTGACCTTGGTACATATAATTTGATCTATTGAAAATTCTGACCTTCAAATGTACATAATTTCTGTTTTGATTGTATCGCTGTATTGTTGTATTGTTCTTTCTGCTTTGGCAATGTAAACGTATGTTTTCTCATGTCAATAAAGCCCTTTGAATTGAAAATTGAATTGTGTGCCTCGACGGAGCGGGCAAATTTTTTGTCCCAGTCGTCGTGCCCTGTCTATAGAACCAAAGTTCTTTAGGTTGGAAAAAGGGTCCGAAGAGTATAAACGCTAAAGACCAATTTAAGACTTTGTCGTACACAATAATACAACAGCACATCAGAGACCGAAAATAGTCCATCTGTATAAGCTCACGATGTGTCACATTGACTTGACTCGTACGACGATGGACCCTTAATTACTGCATGGATTCTTAAAAAATGCTTTTGAAGCTGCTTCATAATTGCTAAGGGTATATATATATATATATATATACACATACAGGGTATATATACTGTAGCACACAGGGGAACACACAAGCTCTAAAATCATGCACACACACACACACACACACACACACACTTGGGTTTTGGTGCCCACAAGGATGCAGGTCCTCACGTCGTTGGTGTGTAGTCATAGTTCAATCCCCACAAGGTAGCAAAAGCGCACGCAAAGACAACATGCACATGCACACACACACACACACACACACACGCGCACACGCACACGCACAGACACACACACGCACACACACACACTCCTGTAGCCCTACGCTGTCTGTCTGTCAGCAGCTGGTGCTGCCTCCCTGCATCCACCAGAAAGCGGGCTGAGGTGTCATTGAGAACAGAACCCTGTCACAGAGACCCTGAGGAAATATTAATATACCATCCTTTATACATGTATCTTTACAGTATGTATTATAATATACAGTACCCTGTCACAGAGACCCTGAGGAAATATTAATATACAGAACCCTGTCACAGAGACCCTGAGGAAATATACCATCCTTTATACATGTATCTTTACAGTATGTATTATATATACAGAACCCTGTCACAGAGACCCTGAGGAAATATTAATACACCATCCTTTATACAGTATCTTTACAGTATGTATTATAATATACAGTACCCTGTCACAGAGACCCTGCCGGACACATTATAGGAAATACATACCATCCTTTATACATGTATGTGCAGTCTTTACAGCATGTATTATTTACATGTATAGTTCTGTTCACTGCAATTGACATGCAACCGTTTCATCACTCACCAACACCCTCACGTACGCACGCACGCACGCGCACATGCACACACACACACACACACACACACACACATACACACACACACGGATTTATGTTTTAACAATTTCTCCAGGAAAATGACCATGGGAAAAGATATCTATCTATATACAGTATCAAAATCAAAGTCTTCTAAACTTATATATATCTTCTATAATAACTATAATTTGGCCCTTATAAGTACAGTAATATATAAAGTACCTCTACTACCCCCCCACCCCGCCCAACACACACACGCACACGCGCGCACACACACACACACGCATACGCATTCATCAACCTCTGCTGTCAAGCGCAACAAACGCAACTTCATTTTTCAATCATTTCAATCATCCCTAAGGGCCAGATGATTCTTAATGTGTCTCAGTCTTCAGCCAGCAGCCCTTAACGTGCCATTAAACTAATTCCACTGGAGCGTCTGTCTTCATGATAATGAGGTGATTAGGCTATTCAAATATTAGCATATTAACATAAGCGAGATAAAAGAGTGTAACCTTGTTAATGAAAAGGCGCGGTTTATACAATCGCAAGTGACAATACACACACACACACACACACACACACACACACACACACACACAGGCTATACAGTAGATTCAAGACATGCTATATTTGACAAAAATGATTCATTTGAGATCACATTTAAAGGGGGTGTCAGTGATTTCAGTCAAAAACCCTTAGGTTTCGTTTTTGCCTTGGGACACAAGCTTTCATCCAATCAGGATAGAGAACAAAAACAAAACCTAAGGTTTTTTGACCCCCAGGGGTTAACTGGGGACAGGGAGGAACTCCATATATGGTCAGCACACTCTATAGTAGAGAGGATTATCACAACAAAACAAAGAAATAAGTCATATTTGAATTAAGTGAAATCACTTACTCTACATTTAATCAAATGTATTAACTACTGTAGGCCCAAACTTTGTGAATACGCACGCACGCATGCACGCACACGCACACGCACACACTCACACACACACACACACACACACACACACACACACACACACACACACACACACACACACACACACACACACAGCTTACTGTATTATGGATTGATTTACTTCTTAATTGGTTCACTGGTTAGCGCCTAATAATTAATTGATAGCTTAATAATCGATGGCTCTACCTTATTCTTTGACTCCGCCCTTCTGTCGGGGGTGGGTGTGGTTCGACGCCTCTCTGACTGCTTATTGGACGACACAGATGATGATGATGGCGGAGGGGGCGGAGCTGGGGGCTGGGCTCCGCCTCCGCCGTAGCCTGACCCTGATTGGTCCATCAGGCCTCCGCCGTAGCCTGATTGGTCCAGCAGGTTACTCACACTTCCTCTCAGGGTGGAGTTACTGAAAGTGGTGGAAAAAGTACTTGAATATTTTACTTTACAGTAAAAGTACTACCAATACTAAACAATGCAGAAATACTTTACGTTACAAGTAAAAGTCCGGAATTTCAAAATGTACTTGAGTAAAAGTACAAAAGTATTGGTGTCAAAATGTACTTAAAGTTTAACAAAAGTAAAAGTATGTATGTATAGGTCCTATTTATGATTTCTGAAACCATGGCTTTTGATCACTACCTGCTTCTGATTTTATTTGGTCCTCGATCACCACACCAGCACGTGACAATTTACTACTCCTCTCAGCAGTGGGTCACCCAATTAAATGAAATAGCGCATAGTTATTCTTTATCAGACCTGGTTAACGGTTGACCCACATCTCACAGATCGGCTTTGTCCCATAATAATATAATGGGGATATTGCTCGGAGGTTTCTGCTTTAATATCTTGTCCACTGGTAGATGTTGACACCATGCCCACCATGCAAATGTTGGAACCCTGCAGGCTTTAGAATAGATACACACGGTGAAGTGGGGCAAACATATGCAACCAGACATACTGCAGATCCCTAGTTGGTACCGCAAACAATTGGTACAGGAATTAAACCATGCTAATACTAGGCAGAGAGAAGTAGTGGAAGTATATTGGAAATTGGAAATTACTATACAAATACCTCAAATTCATACTTATAAGTAGCATATACAGTACTTAAGTAAACTTACAGTAGTCATACTTTACACCACTGTTGTTGTATTAAACATGATCTTGCTCAGACATCCATACAGTATAACCTTACTGTAGAGCTGCAGCATGGAAGAGCACTAGTATTTATTTATTCATATTGTTTCTTCTTTTGATGTTATGATAGCAGAACTATATCCCAGTTCTTTCCCCTCTTGCTTCCAGAAGACAAAATGCAGCTTCATCTGCAAATTACAACTATTCTGCGTTTTCTGTCTTTGAAATAAATTCCCCTCGTTTTCCCCCTCTCGTGTTTGGCCTCGTATTACTCGTTGCTTACGACATTATTACAGTATTATTTACACCCCTGGGTCGCGTGTGTTTTTTTTGTCTCTTTCTGTGAGCAAGCAACCAGAAATAACACAGTGCATGGTCGGAATGGTAACAAGAAGACTCGCCCCGTTTCTGTTTTCCACTCAGAATGTTCCCCAGTGAGGGGTTGGTGGACAGCAGACGGCTGAACTTGAAAAGCTACTACAGTGAAGTCTGTTCACAGAAGTTGTTGTAGGATAATGTGGGGATTATCTGACGAGGTACCATTTGAGGGGGCAAAACCTTACATATTATACTAAATAATACTAAATTGTTTATAGGGTCAATATAAGTAAAATAATATAGCCTTTCTACAGGAGTATCTTTTTATATTTTTCCAAAAAGAATACAAACAGCCAATAGCATATTACAAAGACATCCCCCTCACTGGTGACAATTCCGGGAGGAAAAATGGGCAAGCACCGGGGTGAGTCTTCCGGTATTCGTTAAGAATAACAATAACATTTTGAATGCCGTCTTTGTGTATTCATTGTGTTTCAGTGGATGTTGCAGTGGTGAGAGAGAGAGAGAGAGAGAGAGAGAGAGAGAGAGAGAGAGAGAGAGAGAGAGAGAGAGAGAGAGAGAGAGAGAGAGAGAGAGATGATGGTCTGCAGCGACTCAGATCCAACATGGATTTGAACCCAGAGCGTTTGAATTATGTATGACTTTTGGAATTAATTAAAGATGATGTTTTGTTTACCTGCTGGAGCCGGCTGGTTTAAAATCCTCCACTGGCTCCACGTACGAAGCTGGGAACCAGCCCTGACTGAGAGAGAGAGAGAGAGAGAGAGAATATCCAGACTGTCGATTTAACATTGAGAGTGTAAAAATGGAACAGGTTTTTACTCGGCATTAAATTATCTGTCTGTATATCGTTGCGTATAATACAGTAAGCCAAGATAGAGAGTTCATTCAAGAGTGAAACCAACACTGAGTAATGTAGCCTATATTTTGTCTTTACAGTATAAATGTAAAAAATATAAGACAGCTATAGACAGATCCAGACACAGATACACAGATTCACAGAATACGCACACACACACACGTGCAAAAAAACCTTCATTGTTTAACCCATTCTGAACGGGAACCCCTTTTGGTGTTAGCATCATGTTATGCTTTAGCTATTGAAAAATAGCAGATCTACAAGCTCATAGCGCGCCACTGAGTGGCGCGCTACGAGCTTGTAGGTCTGCTATTTTTGAAAAATCAAAGAACGACTGACATTTGTAGAATCTGATCTCAGGTCAGAATGGGTTAATCAGACCAGTGTAGTGTCCAGTGGAAACCTCATATGAATCTGATCTCAGGTCAGAATGGGTTAATCAGACCAGTGTAGTGTCCAGTGGAAACCTCATATGAATCTGATCTCAGGTCAGAATGGGTTAATCAGACCAGTGTAGTGTCCAGTGGAAACCTCATATGAATCTGATCTCAGGTCAGAATGGGTTAATGACAGATGTAGTCACTACGACTACAAATGTCCCAAGAAACTACAGCTGTGCTCCTGGAGAACAGAGCAGCTGAATTCTCTCTCCTCACCGAGAGCGGTCCTCAGCCCGTCCGTACAGCCATCCGTTCCTGGCCTGGGGAAGCAGCACGCTCACCACCTCTCCCCTGGAGAAGGGCAGCAGTGTGGGGCTGTCACTGCCAGGCTGGTGGGCCCCCAGGGCCCTCATGGGCCTGGGGGCCCCACCTCCTCCCTGGGACCCCGCCACGGAGCCCGAGGTGGACCAGCTTCCCTGAGGGGACGGTGCTACATGCAGGGATAAAAAGAAAGGACATTTTGTCACTCATGGTCACGTCCTCCTGAGCCCTCCGTTTGTCCATGGCCAAATTCCAATACCCCAAAACTCGGACACTCGCTCACTCACACTCGGTCACTCCAGCGTGGTAAATTATGATGAAATTGGTGACCTGCAGAAATATGTGACCATCTTGTTGTCTTCACTCAATTTACATGGAAGTCTTTAAATATGTGGCCTAAATATCGCTATAGGTTGAAGCTGCTAATGAACAAACTGCAACGATTTACATTCAGACACTGATGTTATGTGATTGTCTACACAATTGTCATTGTATTGTATTTCAGCAGGTCACCAATCTCACCGTAACACCACCATGCTGGAGTGACCGAATGTAAGTGAGTGGATATTTGGGGTATTGGAATTTGGCTCATGAGTCTCCTCTGTCTCTCCCCCAAGTCCTGCTCCTCTGACTCTGATTGCCCTGATAGTGCCGTCACCTGTGGGGACCAGCTGAGCCAGGTTGGGTGATAATGAGCTCCAGTGACTATTTAAACTCTGCCTTGTGTTTGTTCAGTGCTGGATCTTAAGTTAGTGTCAGGTTTTATGTTCAGTGTATCATGTGTGTTAGCCCTGAAACATGACTGCCATGATGATTATCATGACAGTCATGACTTAACTGCACCCTGTTTTTGGCGCTCGCTACATTTACAACTTTTCCGTATATATAAACATTCCGATTTCAAATATAAAGTACTCACAATTTGTCCCACAGGTGTTAGTTAGTTGCTGCTCCAGCGATTAGCACTGCTGCATCCCACGTTGTTTAATAAAAAGCATTTTTATCCGAGCGCCCCGGCTACTTTTTTCAAACGGAGTTCGTTTGGGTAATCCACAGTTGCACACCGGGAGCGCACTCGCCTATTGGTCTGTATTGGCAGGGCGGTCAGCGTGCCTATATCGAACACACCGAGTGCCACCCTCCTCCCGACCGATAGGGGCCCGTAGTTGAAAGCCAATGGCAAAATAAACAGCTCGGATAAAAATGCTTTTTATTAAACAACGCGGGATGCAGAAATTCTAATCGCTGAAGCTGCTACTAACTAACACCCGTGGGACAAAATGTGAGTACTTTATATTTGAAATCAGATTGTTTATATACGTATTTTTTGTAAATGTAGCGAGTGCCAAAAACAGGGTGCAGTTAAGCCATGACTCTCGTATGAATACGAGAGTCATGAACCATGGCTACATGTGTATGTACTTCTGTTATCCAAGTAAAGTCAAGTTCATGTGATCTTGATCTTGTCCTGCCTTTGTTTGAGTTTCCTGCACTTTGAGGTCCTATAACACCTGCAAACCGTGACACCTTTCCAAATCTTTTGACTCATTTTCAACAACAATAATAGCGGAAATAGCTGATGTTGTAAATGCTTGTATAAATCTGCTATTTCCCCCCTTTAAAAAAAAAAAAAAAACAGGACTTAAGTAGTTATTAAAGGCATTTAATGCCTCGCGTTAATGTTTCATAACACATCGTAATTATGCACTTTTGTCTATCGGTGTAAATGGATTTGGCAGTGCCGAATAATTAGAAATTATTCCACACAGAGAAAGGGGGTGGTAGAGAGAGATAGAGATGGAGAGAGAGAGAGAGAGAGAGAGAGAGAGAGAGAGAGAGAGAGACTATAAGAGGCTTTAACCCATTCTGAACGGGAACCCATTTTGGTGTCGGCATCATGTTATGCTTTAGCTATTGAAAAACAGCAGATCTACAAGCGCTCTCGTAGCGCGCCACCGAGTGGCGCGCTACGAGCTTGTAGGTCTGCTATTTTTGAAAAATCGAAGAATTTTTAGAATCTGATCTCAGGTCAGAATGGGTTAATCAGACCAGTGTGTGCCAGTGGAAACCTCGTATGAATCTGATCTCAGGTCAGAATGGGTTAAAGGCTGATAAGGTGGGTGGGAGGAAGGTGGAATATGGACCGTAATTATGGAAGGCATAATTATCACCTCCAGATGAGTTCATGTAGAATATTATGGAGAAATTAATTTTTAGAAGGCAACGAAAGCAACAAAACAAAATTAAATGCTACAGAAGGTTATTATTATTAACTATATCTCAGAGTATAAGCTATGATTTGCATTCTGGAAAAAGGTTTCCGACACACGGACTCGCAAGCACACACACACACACACACACACACACATGCGTGCACGCACACGCACACACACACACACACAGACACACACACACACACACACACACAAACACATGAAAAGGTCTACACACTTACTAGCGCCCCAGGTTGTGTGGGGGGGGTGGCTCAAAAGCCTGGATTACACATTAAAAAACACAAAACAAATTGCTTTTCCGAGGGCCCAGAATGTGGTGCTACGCCCCCTGCCTACCTCTAGACGGCGCTCTTCCAAGAGGCTGCTCCTCTCTCTCTCTTCCTCTTCCTCTCTCGTCCTCCCCCGCCATCCTCATCTGTGAAACAGAGCACAGTTCAAGGTTCAAGGTTATCTTTATTTGTCTCAGTTCACAGTTTGCCTCTATCCACCATTCAGAGGACCAACTAATAGCTATAACTTATCTATAGCTATTATTTTACAGATTGCTTCTTTTGATTCATTGAATAATCGAGAAGTGTGATTTTGTTGGGTAATCAAATGCGAACAAATCAAAGCAGGAACAAGTTCTGTTTACTCAAACTCTGTTTACTGACGTGCGTCAGAGTTTTTAGAAGTGGGCTGTGGACAGTTCAGAAACCTGCCAATATATAGCGCCTTAAGGAATAGGAATATAAGGTTGGATATATGGCTGACATGGTTGACATGGCTTTCAAAATAATGCTTAAGGCCTATTTTATACTTTAAAATATAGCGAAAATAACTGATATGAACTCACGGCGCGTCACAACAGTCACTCATCTATTCTACAGTCGCTCATCTATATTTTCAGCCATGCCATAGCGGTTTGCCCCCCAGGGAATAATATCCATAATTAGAGATGGAGATAAATCCCATAAACACCAAGCAAAGCAAACAGACAATCCATTAATCCCATGATAGTTATTACAGTGGGATCTAATCTAATATCCCTGCTGTTTACAGCTGTGACACATCTCTATCACGGAAGAAATCAATAGATTTGATTTGACAGTATAATGAAAAAAGTGCTTCTTCGTTCCTGTTTGAACTGTACTTGAGGGCTGTTTGTTACTGTATGTATTGTACAGTATTGCAGACACTGGTTCTCAAACATGTCCATGTCAAGAAACCCCAAATTCATAATATGTAATTGGTTGCAGATCGACCCCCATCTGAAAATATTTTTGTTGACAGGCAAGATTTGTGCTTCCAATGTTTTCAAATATTTTTTTTCCAAGAGTTGCATCATGATTGTTCAACTCTATGTATGTAGCCACTGTTTTCAGATTATTCCAAATTATAAAATGGGGGTTAAAATGGTTAAAAAGATTGTTATATGCTATATTCATTCATTTAGTTTGAATGATCCCACCGTGACAACCACAGGTTTTTTGGTGATTGTAACAGAGTGGTCCTCTGTTACTTATTTTGCACAGCATATTGGCAAGTTTTGGCACTTTATTAACTTGCACAGTTGTATTTTGCAATCATGATTTTTATTGTTGATGAATGTTTCCTGTTTAGCTGAGATGGCCACTCAGCCAATGAGTTCCACCTGGGGAAATGAAGGGGTTAAGATGTGCTGTTGTGATTGCTTATTTATGTTGTAGTGTGACAGACTTATAGCTTGTATAGTTCACAGAAACTTGTAACATTTGTATGGTTTAAAGTTATTTATTTATATGTATATAATAAGACTAATCATTGTGTATATTCCTGCACTATACCTGCATCGAGTGATCTTGGTACATAGAAGTTGATCTATTGAAGATTCTGACCTTCAAAGTAGGCTACATCATTTTTGTTTTGATGGTATTGTTGTATTGTTCTTAATGCTTTGGCAATGTAAACGTATGTTTTCTCATGCCAATAAAGCCCTTTGAATTGAATTGAAGACACCCCTGTGTGTAAATGGTATAGTCCACCATTCTCATTATCTCCAGCTGGGTATGAAAGGCTGCCATTTTGTCCAGTGAACTGCAGTCTGTGCTGCTGGGAGGAGTAGACTACAGAGCTTCCTGTATTTAATATGCCAGTTGGTAGTGCTCGGTTTGTGAATATAAACATACCAGTGGTTAACCTTTAACCTTTACCAATGCCTCTGTACTGTTTCTCCAGCCACTAACACAGCCATACAGTGACTGAGGAGAATTGTCATGGATATAAAGTTAAGTCATCACACTATCTTAATGTGCTGTGTGATAACAGTAAGACACTAGGCATGTGTTAAATCTGTCCTGCTCTATATGGGGCAGAGACATGGAGAATTACAAAGACCACAATAAACAACAACAATAAACAAATGTCTGAGGAGAATCCTGAAAATTCACCTGGCCGCACAAGATAAGCAACAACGATCTCTGGATATAAAACTAAACAACTCCCTGCAACAGAGGAAATTGGACAAAGAAGATGGAGATGGATCGGGGCACACACTGACTGCACAAGCCAGTATCAAACACCACCAGACAGGCTCTGACTTCATGGAACCCTCAGGGAAAGAGAAACAGAGGCCCGCCCCAAAAACAACAGCTGGCGGAGGGATCTCCAGGCAGACACAGAGAGGCTGGGATGCACCTCCTGGTCGCAGATAGAGACGAATGACAGTGACCGAGAACTCTGGAGGACCGGGGTCCACGGCCTATATACCCCAGTAGGGGTGTCAGGCATATAAGTAAGTAGGCATGTGTAGCACAATGTAGCACAACCTCAAACCCTAACTTAACCATAACTGCAAGCACGGGAGCAGCGCATGTCTGACACTAATGCTGCAGGTTTGATGTAGCAAATCTACAAGCTCATAGCGCGCTACAAGCTTGTAGGTCTGCTATTTTGAAAAATCGAAGAACCACTGACATAGAAACATAGCTTTTTCAGAAAACTGTCAGGATGTAGAAGACATTTATAGAATCTGATCTCAGGTCAAAATGGGTTAAGAGTTTTTTTTACATGGGGACATTAATGTTTATCAACTGTTATCCTAATTTATTCTCTGTACTTCCATGGCCTCCAGACTTCCTGGTCTAACCTGTTGGTATTCAGTGGGAGCCTTATTATTATTATATCATATTGACTGACTGTAGGTTTTGGTATTTTGTTATATTTGAGTCATTTTGGTATAATATGTAATGAATTTGTATTGAGGGGTAACCAGATCTGTATTATGTGATTTATTGTATATAGGAGGACAACTAACCTATACAACCTTTCACTGTTATTGCCTTTAAGACTGGGCTTTGTCAGTGTCTGTCGGGCCATGTGCCATAGTGGTGTAAATATAGTGGTCCTCTGGAGTGAGTGTGGAACTATAGTGGCCCTCTGGAGTGAGTGTGGAACTATAGTGGCCCTCTGGAGTGAGTGTGGAACTATAGTGGCCCTCTGGAGTGAGTGTGGAACTATAGTGGCCCTCTGGAGTGAGTGTGGAACTATAGTGGCCCTCTGGAGTGAGTGTGGAACTATAGTGGCCCTCTGGAGTGAGTGTGGAACTATAGTGGCCCTCTGGAGTGAGTGTGGAACTATAGTGGCCGTCTGGAGTGAGTGTGGAACTATAGTGGCCCTCTGGAGTGAGTGTGGAGCTATAGTGGTCCTCTGGAGTGAGTGTGGAACTATAGTGGTCCTCTGGAGTGAGAGTTGAACTATAGTGGTCCTCTGGAGTGAGTGTGGAACTATAGTGGCCCTCTGGAGTGAGTGTGGAACTATAGTGGTCCTCTGGAGTGAGTGTGGAACTATAGTGGTCCTCTGGAGTGAGTGTGGAACTATAGTGGCCCTCTGGAGTGAGTGTGGAACTATAGTGGTCCTCTGGAGTGAGTGTGGAACTATAGTGGTCCTCTGGAGTGAGTGTGGAACTATAGTGGCCCTCTGGAGTGAGTGTGGAGCTATAGTGGCCCTCTGGAGTGAGTGTGGAACTATAGTGGTCCTCTGGAGTGAGAGTGGAACTATAGTGGTCCCTCTGGAGTGAATGTGGAACTTTCCTTTTTACCAAAGCATTTTTATAGCCTTGCCCTTATGTTTTAAATGTTCCTGTTCCTTTTAGATGTTTTTAATGGTGTGTTGTTTCTTTTGCTTTTATTCACTGCTGTAGCACTTTGAGATTCTTGAGAATGTAAAGTGCGTTATAAATAAAATCTATTATTATTATTATTATTATTATTATTATTATTATTATTATTATTATTATTATATTGGCCCTCTGGAGTGAGTGGTAATAATAATAATAATAATAATAATAATAAAACTTTATTTGTATAGCACCTTTCATGACATGAAATGCAGCTCAAAGTGCTTTACAGAACAATGGAGAATAAAAGAGAAAAGCAAGGCAACGACATTAAAAAAAAACAAGCAGTAATGCAATACAGTGAGGACATGAATAACAAAAAATAAAAGATCAATTAAAAGCAATGTTGTAGAAGTGGGTCTTGAGCTGAGCTTTAAAAATGTCTACAGAGGCTGCCTGTCGATGGTACAGTGGGAGTTTGTTCCACGCCGACGGCCCGTAGAAGCAAAAAGCTGCTTCCCTGTATTTTTTAGTTGCCATGTTTTTAGGCAAAGCGAGCAGGCCAGCAGTGGAAGACCTTAGGGGGCGGTTTGGGACATATTTAGGCAGGCAGTCATGTAGGTAGGAAGGTGCGAGACCATTGAGAGCTTTATACACAAGTAAAATAATTTTAAAATCAATCCTAAAAACAACCGGAAGCCAGTGCAGTGAAGCCAAAACTGGAGTATAATATGTTCTCTCATCTTAGTTCTAGTTAAAACTCTGGCTGCTGCATTTTGGACAAGTTGTAATCTGTCAGTTGTTTTCTTAGGCAGTCCTGAATAAAGTGCATTGCAGTTAAATCAAGCCGAGAAAAAAAACAAAGGCGTGGATTAGCGTTTTTGCATCATCCAAAGACAAATAGCCGGCTCTGATTCGTGCAATATTTCTAAGGTTGAAAAAAGGCAATCTTGGTAACATGATTAATGTGTGAATTAAAATTAAATTCAGAATCTATAATGACCCCCAGCTCTAATAACTGAATTGTTGAATCATTACCCATTTCAAATAATTACATAATGGACTTCAAAGGCTGCTTATCTGAGGGGATTTCACTAGAACCAAAATGAACACTTTATCTTCCAAATGATCTTCCATGATGTAATCCATTAACTTTATTGTATTTATTACACAGCTGTGCTCTGTGACGTCAATGTTCCGATAAAAAAGCATGTTGTATCCTCATTACAATATCATTGTTTCCCAGTAATCATCATATCTAATCTAATCTCTCTTTCACACTTCCCTCTCATGCTAAAGCATAATTAATGTAGATCTCTTGCCAGGG
>NC_137872.1:1786429-1788929 GCF_963924005.1 Protomyctophum bolini
CATAAATTAGAAGACTTTCTTTGTTTTTAACTCACTAATATGTAGTCTTTGTCCAGTCTGACGTTGTTGTCCATTTCCTGCAGAACCTCGTTGTGGAACCAGCGGAACTGTAACGAGACGAGGACCGTTATGACACAACGTACAGTATGGACGTACAGTATATGGACGTACAGTAGAAAAAGGCAGTGGTGGAAAAGGTACATTTTTATTTTTACAGCTTATTTTTATAGCACTATAATAAGCAGACATGGCAACACTGCTGGTTGACTAATGGAGGAATGAAGGGAAAACAGCGCCCCCTAAAGTCCCCAGATCACTGCTGAAATATTAGAAGGGCAAATTCTGTACTTTGGGGTTTCCAGTTAATTTCCCCCCCAATTTCAATGAGCAACACATCATAATGAAAGGTTACAGTGTGCACTAGTTTCATAATATTATGTAAAGAACTGAAAAATGACCATGGCCCCCTTGTATATTAAACCACTGTCCCCGGTCACATATTGTAATATAGAAATACTCTGTTTACAAGTAAAAGTCTGGAATTCTAAATGTGTACTCGAGTATAAAATGTACAAAAGTGTCGGCATCCAAATGCACTTCAAGACAAAGTACCAAAAGTAGAAAATACTGACTATGCAGAATGTCCCATTTCTAGATTTCAAATGTATCCTCATCTTTTGAAAAAATAGCCGATCTACAAGCTCACAATGCGTCGCATCGCGACGCATTGTGAGCTTGTAGGTCGGCTATTTTCAAATGGCCGGAATAATCTCTGAATGTTTGAAGACACTGTGTCGGTGCTAATTAATGGAACTCCACAATAATTGACCAAAATATACTATATTTGATTTATTGTGTCTCAATTAAACCACTGTATAAGTTGTTAATCGATGATCTGTAATAATAATAATCAAAATGTACAAAGTGTACAGTAACTAATAGTGACTAAAGTTTTCAAATACTTGCAGTGGCAGGAAAAGTACAGTATTTGCCTCTGAGACTTATAGTGGAAGTATAAGAACATTGTCAATACCTACCAAGTATGTAAAATACATGAAATTGTGCTTATCCCATTCTGAACGGGAACCCATTTTGGTGTTGTAGCATCATGTTATGCTTTAGCTATTGAAAAATAGCAGATCTACAAGCTCATAGCGCGCCACCGAGTGGTGCGCTACGAGCTTGTAGGTCTGCTATTTTTTTGAAAAATCGAAGAACGACTGACATTTTTAGAATCTGATCTCAGGTCAGAATGGGTTAATCAGACCAGTGTGTGTCCAGTGGAAACCTCGTATGAATCTGATCTCAGGTCAGAATGGGTTAAGTTAAATGTACTTTCCACCACTGATAAAAGGTTGTGGTGTGTCTGATGTGTGTAAACCTACAACACCATCATACTCCACGGTGAGTCTCCTCTGATTCTCCGCGATCTGAATCAGGACATCTCCTATAAAAGAGAATGTGGATAATATTATGGTACAGTAACAGTACAGTACACTATACATCAATAATTATAACAGCATGGATAATAGTGTCATGGCTTTTACCATAACTGGACATAATTATGTGTTCAACTTAAGAGATGTATTGATAATCATAAACAAATTCATATACTTCTGTCTGTGTGAGAGAGATGCTGTATATATAGTCAAATTAAGTCAACCTCTGGACTTTATTAAGAACAAGAATGTCTGGGAATATCACCAACAACCCTAACCCATGCAGCATTGTGTAATCTGGTGCAACTATAAGCAGCGTGATATGGTGTACTAGCCCTTTAGTTAGGCTATACAGAGAGTCTGGTAAACACATATTTTGGCTAGACGGGGAACGTTTGTCAGGGTTGACGTCACGCCTACCTAGTTGTGACGTCATTCCCTCCTTTTATAAGGCATCTTGCCAGCACCAATCTCCGTCCGATTATTAATTGTCAATCTAGTCTGTATGAGATTCTAAAACTAAACCTTGCAATTTAAGCATTCTTAATTTGCTCCCTAAACGGAAGAATATCGCCAAGACCAAACTGCGGATAATACCAGCTGGTCAGCACTTTCTGCTCTTAATTGTGACCAAGAACCTTCTCCACCCTTACAGAATAATCGGAGTTATACGAAACTTTCCAGAAAGATCGATCACTTATGTGTATAACTCAAGAATATAAAGTTAGGACCACTCTCTGGTGAGGAGGAGAGTGGAGGAGAGGAGAGAGAGGGAGATAGGGGAGGAGAGGGGAGGAGGACCACACAGAGAAGCGTGTGAGAGATGGTAGCTGGACTACGTTGGTTCTCTGCTTGTCTGTCTGTCTGTCACTGAATAAACTGAAGATGTCAACAACTATACTGTCTCCCAAATACAACAGCACACAATATAGCATCTCTCTCTCTCATCCCCTTCCTTCTCCCTGCTGTTGTCTCTCGCCTCTATACTTCTCAGTATATTTCTTCTCTCCCACACACACACACACACACACACACACACACACACACACCCCCACACACAC
>NC_137872.1:1793929-1803929 GCF_963924005.1 Protomyctophum bolini
GCCCCGTGGGAGGTTAGGTTTAGGGTGAGGGTTTGAGATAGGTTGTAGTTGTATAGGACTAGTAATGACTGGTCTAACCAATGACTAGTCTGAACCAAAAACTGTCTAAACTAAGTACTGCACTCCCTGGTGACACGAGGTTAGGACAAAGGCTTCATGCCAGAGTCAAAGTGATGTTCTCTTTACAAGGGAGATGAAACTGTTTGAGGCACCGTCCTGATATTGCAACCAAACTGCACAAATTTCAACCAAACTGCACACATTGTGATGTGACAGTATCTGTCGCATCCATCCATACAGTAGTATATATTTCTGGGATAATTATGGCTCTTGAAAAACATAAATACCTTAATAGAGCGTACAGTAAAAGCCGTATGAGGAATATAGCCTGCAGCATGTGGGCTGTACGGTAAGCCTGTTACAAACACCAGCCAGGATTACAAGCCCATAAACACAGCCAATAACAGCGCTGAGGTATTCCCAGAGCATATGGACTTTGGAATAAGGTCATATCAGCTTCGGTGAAAAGGACACCGGGACCTCCCATGTCCTGTACTTCATAATCACAATTACTGCGGGTTTATTGGACTTATAAATCCAGGCGCCCGCCCTCCCTCCCGCGCACGCGTGTGTGTGTGTGTGTGTGTGTGTGTGTGTGTGTGTGTGTGTGTGTGTGTGTGTGTGTGTGTGTGTGTGTGTGTGTGTGTGTGTGTGTGTGTGTGTGTGTGTGTGTGTGTGTGTGTGTGTCTGACTGACACATAAGATCAGCTTATCACATTATATGACATATAGGCAACAGACATGTTGTTTGTTTGTGTTCTGTTTGTGTTTTGTTACCTTGGAAGGCTTGGATATAGCTGGTGCCGAGAGAGACCAGTTTCTGCATGCTGGGATTGAACTGTTCTATCAGGCTCTGTTTGGGACATATGCACGCACACACACACGCACACACACACACGCACGCACGCACGCACGCACGGCGTCGCACGCACACACACACACACACACACACACACACACACACACACACACACACACACACACACACACACACACACACATACACACAATATGCACTTTACTGTCAAAGCAATTTCAACAACTTTACCATCTGTCCTAGAACATTGTTCATCTTAGAAGAGATTTCTATCAGCATTTATGAATATGAAGGCCTTCATAGTGAATGAATGAAAGATCTGTTCGGCTTAGAAATTAATATCAAGGGAAGAAGGTGAATGTTTTTTTGTCTTCACAGTATATACCTGAACTAGACTAACTCCATCCTCGGATGTTGAACATATAATAACTCTTATGGTCTTTGACATTTTGACAGATGTCATGGACATACAACCAAGCAACCAGCCCTTTTGTTCCTGTCTATAATGACTAGAGCATGTCTGAAATAAGTGTCAGAGCTGAAATCGACATGTAAATATGAAATAAATGATTAAACGTGTAGCTAGGTGTAATGTTAGAGACCACAGAAGACATGTAAATATGAAATAAATGATTAAACATGTAGCTAGGTGTAATGTTAGAGACCACAGAAGACATGTAAATATTAAATAAATGCTTAAACATGTAGCTAGGTGTAATGTTAGAGTCCACAGAAGACATGTAAATATTAAATATATGCTTAAACATAGATAGATAGATAGATAGATAGATAGATACTTTATTTGTCCTTTCTGAAATTTGTTTTGTGCACAGCAGTCATCAGGATATACATAAAACATGCAAACAAACAGATCACAGACAGTACATAGACAATAAAGAAACAGTGCCAACAGAAGGCCACCAGTCATAGTTCCAAGAGGCATCACATCACACTTTATGCACGGAACTGAGACGGGGCCTGCTTGTTCATAAGTCCTATACTTATGGGAACAAACGATCTTGAGGCCCTAGCCTGCAGGGAAGGTACCATATACCGTCGCCCTGATGGTAAAAGATGGTATTGGCTGTGTAACGGGTGTGTGTTGTCCCTAGTAATGGCTTTCCCCTTCCTGAGTACCCGGGTCTCATACATTGAGGTCATACTCTCAAATCGTACCCCAGATATTTTGCTGGACACGCTGATGATTTTATGGAGTTTGTTCTTATTAACCAATGATAATGAGCCATACCAGGAAACTAAACTAAATGTCAATGCACTCTCCACAAAGGATCGATGAAAGAGTGCCATGATATTTTTTTCAACGTTATACTGTCTCAGTCTGCACATAAAATGCAGCCTCTGCTGACCTTTCTTGTAGATGGAATGAGTGTTGGAATTCCATGTCAGCTTGGAATCAATCGTTGTACCCAAGTACTTATATTCGTCCACCATCACTACCCCATCCCCACCAATGACTATTTCCTGGTGTGCATGGGCACCAGGAAATGTAGCTAGGTGTAATGTTAGAGACCACAGAAGTGAACCTTTCAAGCCTGTTTTCTCAACTCGCTGTTTCTCTGCAAGACATTACTCTATAAGCCATATCTCTAAAACTGGTGGGTCAAACTGAACAACCAATATGTCAATTTGAAGCTATGATTCCCTGCTTTCATACAGTATGTCCCTCAGTCAAATGTAGTCACATGTGTTCATGGAACATAACTTCGACATCTTGTCAGATTTCATGCACACCCAGAGCTGTCCTGCTGTCCCTGTCTAGTTAATGATCGCAGACTAGTAAATGCCGTAGAAGACCCCCAACAGAAAATATCTTATGCCAGGGACCCCCATGCTAGATTTGTGTTAAAAAAACATCTCATATTTTCCAAAACTTTTCAGGATTTGTTTGAAAATAGCTGATCTACAATCTCTTTCAACCAATGCAGAACTACACAAAGTATCTAGTTGTTTTGTTCACTCTTACAGTGTATATGTTGTAGTGTATATGTTGTTGTGTATATGTTGTGTATATATGTTCACTTACAGTGTATATGCCCAGTGTAGAACGATGTAGCTGATCGCTGTTCATTGTCGACATGTTTGTTATTATCTGGAAACCGAGCAGAGCTGGCAAAAAAAAAGGTGTGAGGCGAGGGTTCAAGGGCCCCGAATCATCCAGAACAAAAAAATGTGGCCCCGGTTCACCGCGAGAACATTAGAAGAGCAGTTTATCACAGACAGACTGACGTACTGACCGGTCGAGGAGGAGTAGAGAGTGAACAAAGTGTGCAAAGCAATCGACACCACGCGTTGACACACAGTGGTAAATAATTAAACAACACGGAACCATAAAAGGCGCCAACATAACGTGTGTGTGTGTGTGTGTGTGTGTGTGTGTGTGTGTGTGTGTGTGTGTGTGTGTGTGTGTGTGTGTGTGTGTGTGTGTGTGTGTGTGTGTGTGTGTGTGTGTGTGTGTGTGTGTGTGTGTGTGTGTGTGTGTGTGTGTGTGTGTGTGTGTGTGTGTGTGTGTGTGTGTGTGTGTGTGTGTGTGTGTGTGTGTGTGTGTGTGTGTGTGTGTGTGTGTGTGTGTGTGTGTGTGTGTGTGTGTGTGTGTGTGTGTGTGTGTGTGTGTGTGTGTGTGTGTGTGTGTGTGTGTGTGTGTGTGTGTGTGTGTGTGTGTGTGTGTGTGTGTGTGTGTGTGTGTGTGTGTGTGTGTGTGTGTGTGTGTGTGTGTGTGTGTGTGTGTGTGTGTGTGTGTGTGTGTGTGTGTGTGTGTGTGTGTGTGTGTGTGTGTGTGTGTGTGTGTGTGTGTGTGTGTGTGTGTGTGTGTGTGTGTGTGTGTGTGTGTGTGTGTGTGTGTGTGTGTGTGTGTGTGTGTGTGTGTGTGTGTGTGTGTGTGTGTGTGTGTGTGTGTGTGTGTGTGTGTGTGTGTGTGTGTGTGTGTGTGTGTGTGTGTGTGTGTGTGTGTGTGTGTGTGTGTGTGTGTGTGTGTGTGTGTGTGTGTGTGTGTGTGTGTGTGTGTGTGTGTGTGTGTGTGTGTGTGTGTGTGTGTGTGTGTGTGTGTGTGTGTGTGTGTGTGTGTGTGTGTGTGTGTGTGTGTGTGTGTGTGTGTGTGTGTGTGTGTGTGTGTGTGTGTGTGTGTGTGTGTGTGTGTGTGTGTGTGTGTGTGTGTGTGTGTGTGTGTGTGTGTGTGTGTGTGTGTGTGTGTGTGTGTGTGTGTGTGTGTGTGTGTGTGTGTGTGTGTGTGTGTGTGTGTGTGTGTGTGTGTGTGTGTGTGTGTGTGTGTGTGTGTGTGCGCGCGCGCGCTGCAGACAGAACTCAGCATCTCAACCAGACAGGCTGCACTAATAAATTGGGTCCCAACGGAACCAAAACAGCTAACAGTATAAACCACTCTCTGCCCTTGGACTTTGTATGTTATTTGTTTTTGGACTTTTACTTAGCCTACTGTACTGTTCTGTTTCAGTATTGTATAGTTTGTTGATTTCCCAATAGGCCTACTTAGTACTATTGTTATTGTAGCCTATTGTTAATAATGTTTCCTGTTTCCATTATAGTTCTGTACCTGTCTTAATTTCTTTGATTTGCCAATGTTTGCACCCGTGTCTTCTTTATCCCTTAGCCTATCCCAGTGATAATTGATTGTCTGGTGAGTTCACCTGTGTTCACCTAGCCAAGATACATTTCAATATCATAAATAGAACCCATATTTTGTACAGAGTCAACAAGAATTATATTTGCAGTAAACACTGGAGGACACATGAAGGTAGAGGGGAATGGGTTTGGAAAAAAAGGTTTGCAAACATTAAGCTCTACCAACTGTCACAGGAAAACTCTTAAATCAAAATCAATGTTAAGGCCGTTGGGGGCAAGGGTGTTGAGGGTTGATATCCAGGAGGATTCTCTCTTCAGCAGTACTTTGTCATGATCACCCCCTCTTCTGTTGGCAGGGACCTTTTCCTTGCCTATATGTAACGGAGAGCAGAGATATGATGTCCAGCAGCCTCTAAAAAGTGTGTAGCAATAGGAGAAGTAAGATTATTTACATCTAATGGCACTGCGGTGCTCACTAATACGGGTCTTAAGGGCACGTGTGGTTTTGCCCACATAGTATTTGCCACAAGGACAATAGATTATGTATACAGTATCACCCCTTGTGTAGTACACGTGATAATACTTTTAATGGGAATGCTTTTATCTGAATGTTGGTGCTTGAAACTTTACAGTGCTGTTGCACTGCAGGGCACAGACACCACATGTAGTTTCCCTGTGGGATGCACTGGGCACAGACACCACATGTAGTTTCCCTGTGGGATGCACTGGGCACAGGCACCACATTTGTAGTTTCCCCTTTTTAATTAAACCTCTTGAACATTCACTTCTCTGCCTGTGCCTGCTTGTTATGCATATTTGAGTCCTACTCCTATATCCTCCTCGACTGATGTACTGATACTGATCACTTAACAAATTCCAAAACATTACAAATGCTTTGTTAAAACCAGTAATTATGGAATAAGTTGTTTTCCTAAACAACATGAGGAAGAGACCTAAAACTCAGTATCTTGAAGAGGCCGACTCCAACATTAAATCCACCATTTTCCTTTTTTGGTGCAGAATCCAGGGCAATTGTGTTATTTTATGGAGATAAGGTTGTAAAACGCTTGACTTTTACAACAGGGCAGTAGGCTGTAGATTTCTGTTTCCTTTTTTTACTGACTGTCTGAACTAGATGTTTGAGTGCCCCAGAGACCAAGTCTGAAAAAACAGAACATATATGGGTCAGAGACAGGGGGCACACACACACACACACACACACACACACCGCGGTACTAATTGATCAATAACGAAAGATCCATAATTCCTCTACACACCATCATCTTTCTTTCCATATTGGGGCCACCGCATACACACACAGCCAGCTCTGGCTTTCTCCAGGCACACGTACTCTGCAATAATAGACCCACCATCTTTTCACATTCATATAAAGAACATTTCTTTGACACCTCAGTGTCGGTGAACTTCCCACAAACTCCCTGTGGGAAGGTGTACTGTACTGCTGTACATGCTGACATTTCCAACAGCTACTGTATACCTATTGACTTTTTTTTCCATCATCTCCATGATGGGTGGAATTGGATTATGTGTACAACAACCAACTGCAGTGATAATAATCGAATGCATTAACTGTAGCACCAGCATCAGTAGATCTCTTATTCTTATAGAACTAGGCCGGTTGGTACAGTATATACAGTATAAGGGCTCCTCAGTACCAAGGGGGCAGGATTAACCCATTCTGACCTGAGATCAGATTCTAAAAAATGTCTTCTACATCCTGACAGTTTTCATTCTGACCCAAGATCAGATTCTAAAAAATGTCTTCTATGTCAGTCGCTCTTCGATTTTTCAAAAATAGCAGACCTACAAGCTCGTAGCGCGCCACTCGGTGGCGCGCTATGAGCTTGTAGATCTGCTATTTTTCAATATCTAAAGCATAACGTAATGCTAATACCAAAATGGGTTAAGTGCATGATTGTGTCAACATCAGATGCTCGCTTGACACTTGAGAAAAAAAGAAGATTCCATCAGGTGATGGATGGTAGAACTATAAGCAACAAAGGAGGGTGGTTGGTCTAGTCTTGCTTTCGTTTAATTAAATACAAAATAAAATCACACCTGTGTGAAGTGAGGGGCGCTAACATATTAATGTCTAACTCATGTTGATTATAGTAGGTGATGTAAAACAAACGGTGTCAAAACAAACATTAAATTCTCTTTATTGTAAATGGCATTTAATGTTTGTGTGTTTAGGGGACAAGGTGACGTAATCTTTCCCTTCATTGTCAATGGCGTTTTTTAAAACAAACATTGAACTATAAAAACAAACATTAAACCTGTATATATAGGAGGGGATATAGGCCTCAAAAATACATACAATTCTGCTGAAGGTTAAATTATTTATGTGAACAGGTGAATGGAATGTGCATGTGCATTGTGCTGGTGTGGTGAGGTGGAGGGCCTATAGGGAATGGTAACCCTCAGACCCCTTTTCCACAGGTTGGTTCCCAGTGGGAACCGGTTCAGTTCTTTTTGGTTTTTAGTCCATGAGCCAGAGCTCCAAAATTGGTGGGCAAACTATACCCTAAATTAAATTGTTTATAGGATCAATACAAGTAAATTAATACATGATAACCCTTCCACAGTAGTAGCTTTTTCATATTTTCGAATATTTTGCATATTTTAAAATGTAAAATTTGTAATACAATAAATCCATTGTATTCGTGTAAGTATACTCAATTGGGGAAGTTTAATGGTGATACCAATCTAATATACAGTAGGTATGGTTTTGCCTACTCAATTCATAATTAACGCTCTGGCTGGACTAAAAACCAAAAAGAACTGAACCGGTTCCCAACCGGTGGAAAAGGGGCCTCAGTGAGTTTGTGTAGTGGTGACTTTGGGTCAGGAGCGTTATTGGTTGGTTGGTTGTTGTTATGTCTGAGTCATTTCTGCCCCGCAGAGAGGGTGTGTGTACTGTGTGCTCCTGCAGCCGCTCAACTCCTGAACTTGTGTTGTCCAATTTTGTTTAATAGTTATGGGGCTTTCACAACAACCCAACAGCCCCCGCAGTGGGACAATAAATGATATAGGACAGAGGAAAGAGAGATGGTGCCCTGGAGTGTATACAGTAAATATATACAGTACAGTACCCTCCACTGCATTAGTTTATGTGAGCAGGCTGGCTGGTCCATGCTGTGACACTAGATGGCACTATAAACCCACTGGAGTCATGACAGGAATATTAAGCAGTTCAGTTCCCTCCATAGAGTCCATATAGCCATCAGCAGATGTGCCTTATATGACCCTCTCTCTCATCAGCAGATGTGCCTTATATGACCCTCTCTCTCTCTCTGTCTCTCTGTCTCTCTGTGTGTGTCTCTCTCTCTCTCTCTCTCTCTCTCTCTCTCTCTCTCTCTCTCTCTCTCTCTCTCTCTCTCTCTCTCTCTCTCTCTCTCTCTCTCTCTCTCTCTCTCTCTCTCTCTACTACTGCACTGGACACTAATTAAAACTATTCAAACGTACACACACACACGCACGCACGCACACACACACACACACACACACGCACGCACGCACGCACGCACGCACGCACGCACGCACGCACGCACGCACGCACGCACGCACACACACACACACACACACACACACACACACACACACACACACACACACACACACACACACACACACACACACACACACACACACACACACACACACACAGCGATAAAACATTTGTACTAGTACTTTATTAAGGATCTTTATCCTCATGGCTATTTATTTCAGACCTGTTTGTATAAATCCTTTTTTACAAAGAGGGCAGAACCTCAGAAGTATATAGGTTATTATACGGTATTTTATAGACTGGAATTTGTAAAAAAAAGTTCACTGGATTTAATTGCTATAGCTCCCAGTGGTGGGTAATATCTGTGACCTTCTAGCCTATACCAAAGGGAAATATCATTCAAATCATCCCCATAAACATTATAGCTAGTCAACAGAAATCACATATCAGTCGATTACAGGAGACTCATATCATTTATAGAATTGTATCTCCTATACAGCTTGGAATGTGTAAGCCCTCACTTTGTCCTTGGACACAAAATGATCTTTTTATGGATTTAATAGATCATTGTTGTGTTTTCCACCATTGACTGGTCAATAGCAGAAGGACCTTTTCATGCTTTCTAAGATTGCATTTTCAGCGGACTGTAGAAATGGTCTGTGCTGCAGTATTAAATATTCATTTGACAGCAGTGGCCAGACGGGCCAGTATATCACAATGTACTGGTGCCACCAGAGACTGCTGCTGCTATATGGAGAAGATCCAATGATTCAAGATCACCTCATTTCACCACCCAAAAAGATGTGAATGGGTATGCAAATGAGAATCAAATGAATTGTATACACCTCATACAATACAAGGACACTGACAATGTCCCCATCACCACCTGCCAAGTGTATTCGTTGTTGTCGGGAGGAAAACCTCCTAACTCCATTGTTGAGTTGTTTATGCTATTGAACACCCTTTGTGTCTGTGCTTTGGACAAAACCTCTTAACTCCATCGGTCTGCTATATAACAGCTAACTCCACCACCCCATGCATACCGGTATTTTTCATTTCCCTGACAAATGAACATTTCCAGACAGCAGAGCTATTATTCCCAAAGCAGTGCACAAACAGAGTCTGAATATTGCACTCTATCTCAGACCTAAATAAACATGATTTTGGCATTCTGTTCGGTCTCTCTCATCAGCCCTTAGTTTCCAACAGAATACTTACCCTACTTTAGTAATTCAGTTCCCGCATGCTTGCAAACTAAACACTGCCTTGACGGTACACTCTCTCTGGCACTCAAAGGCACGTCTGCCTTGAACATTTTTTTTTTAAATATATGTTTATTGGTAGTAGTTTTCAACAATGTAGTACAGTTTGAACATACCATATTTATTTATTTTCTCCCTCACCCCATCCTCCCCCCACAGTTATCATCATCATTAAACAATAGAAAAAATAACAATAACAATTGAGTACAGACATACAAAAACCCATGTATATTTGACATAATAATATGAACAGTATAGGAAACAAAAAGAATAATTTAAGCACAGATAACAAAAACAATATAAATAACAAAATGCCCTGAACATTTTTAAATGCAATGTATCCGTAATTTCCAGAAATGAACGACAACAACGTTCTTTTTAATATCTTCTAGCATTTGGTTGTATTTATCATTGTGTGTACCTCTGAGATGGTACAAATGGACCCTTTTGGATACATTTGGTTACAATTGTACGCTTCTCAGAGTTAACCCATTCTGGGCGGGAACCCCTTTTGGTGTTTTAAGCGTTATACAGTACGTTAAACTTTAGCTATTGAAAAATAGCAGATCTACAAGCTCATAGCGCGCCACTCGGTGGCGCGCTATGAGCTTGTAGGTCTGCTATTTTTGAAAAAATCGTTCAAATGTGCCTCAAATCTTTCAGAGAATTGTCATGATTTATAGAAAACATTTTTTTCAGGCCTGAATCTATTAAATGAACACTGAGGGTTTTGCTGTG
>NC_137872.1:1808929-1831429 GCF_963924005.1 Protomyctophum bolini
GGACCATCCGGGAGCTCACGGGCAAGCTGACCGAGTGCGAGAGAGCTCTGGACGGCGGCAGCAGCTCGGAGAGACGGCCGGGGGGGACGGGGACCGGGACCGCCGCGGGACTCCTCCGGGGACGGGGAGGAACCGGAGGGTCAGGCAGGGCGAGGAAAACAGTAAGCCGGAGAGAGGAGGAGGAGGAGGACGGTGGTGGTGGTGGTGGTGACATTGGGGTCATGGTGCGGGACAGTCCGGGCTCTGCTGCTGCTCATGCTGCTGCCCAGCCCGAAGCCCTTCACCTGCTCACCGTCAGGGCTGTGGATGAGCTGGAGATGGCCATCAGTCAGCTGAAAGACCGCATCGAGAAACTAGAGGTAACTCACTGACTCTCTCTCTCTCTCTCTCTCTCTCTCTCTCTCTCTCTCTCTCTCTCTCTCTCTCTCTCTCTCTCTCTCTCTCAGTTATACTAATTCACTCACTCAACTTAATTATAGTATATTTAATTGCTGTAAAACACCATACAGTAGTTAGGCAACAGTTGCCTAATTACTGTATGGTGTTTTACAGCAATTGTTGATGATTGACCGTATAGGCCTATATACAGTGCCACTGCCTACTCCATCATTTGTATAAACTTGTTTTAGGCTTGAGAGCTATAAATGACCAATCTATACCTTTTGGGCACCACTGGCCCTACAACCCTACTAGCCTAATTTCTACTGTCCGGCTCTATGACAAAATATGTTGTATTTAGTGGCTGTGCTGGTGATATAGTGATATTGATATATATATATGCGAGTCTTAATGTCCTTCCAGCTTTCCCTCTCGGTGTCTCTCTCTCTCTTTCTCTCACACACACACACACACACACACACACACACACACACACACACGCACGCACACACACGCACACACGCACACACGCACACACACACACACACACACAGCACCACCATATATCACCATCACATCACTTCCGCCTCCAATTAATTAAAGATGGAGTGCCATGACTTTTTCCCACCCTAAAACACGATTGTCTTATTGTTATATAAGCAGGTATAATTTATTACAGTATTTGTTAAAATGTTGTTTTTCACCAGTTCATTAAGTATGCCTGGTTTGCCTGATGGGCCTCCAGGAAGAAACGCTATACAAAGTTAACACACCCCATTGCAAATAAAAACGAAAAATACAAAAAATGTGGCACTCCCTCTTTAACCTCTGCATATATAGAACAATATAACCAACAATAGAACAAATTAAATTTCATTCATTAATGTATTGATTGTAATGTTCATTTGCATTGTAACTTAGTGAGTCCAGGTTGTCACCACTATAGCCTACATTTCCGCTTCAACCTCTTGAACCCCATTCAGCATCCCTGTATTGTGGGACGAATGGCCACCAACAATAGCCGATGTGTACGATTATTTTAAGTTCTATAAGCTCATGAGAGACTTGGTGCAGACTGAAAACAGTGTACAGTTTTACTAGGGTTTATGTGGTTAATCAGTGCTAGAATGTGTAAAGGAAAGGAAAGGTACTATGTTTACCCAGGGTAACTGGACTAAGGAAAGGAAAGATACTATGTTTACCCAGGGTAACTGGACTAAGGAAAGGAAAGGTACTATATGTTTACCCAGGGTAACTGGACTAAGGAAAGGAAAGGTACTATGTTTACCCAGGGTAACTGGACTAAGGAAAGGAAAGGTACCATGTTTACCCAGGGTAACTGGACTAAGGAAAGGAAAGGTACTATGTTTACTCAGGGTAACTGGACTAAGGAAAGGAAAGATACTATGTTTACCCAGGGTAACTGGACTAAGGAAAGGAAAGGTACTATATGTTTACCCAGGGTAACTGGACTAAGGAAAGGAAAGGTACTATATGTTTACCCAGGGTAACTGGACTAAGGAAAGGAAAGGTACTATGTTTACCCAGGGTAACTGGACTAAGGAAAGGAAAGGTACTATGTTTACCCAGGGTAACTGGACTAAGGAAAGGAAAGGTACTATGTTTTCCCAGGGTAACTGGACTAAGGAAAGGAAAGGTACTATGTTTACCCAGGGTAACTGGACTAAGCTCAATAACTTGTTTACAGCCAGGCCCTGCTCATAGAACATTTCATGGTAGAGGTTCAATGCCTTGCTCAAGGGCACTTCAGCGGTGGTAATTTTAACGTGCCGGTCCGGGGGATACGAACTATAGCGACCTTCCGGTATCAAGACCGCTCCGCAAACCGTTCGGCCACCGCTGCCTCTGTGTTGTAATACTCTAAGACAAGTATTGGACCCTCGTCTGGTTTGACAGACGGGTGTGTGTGCCGGCAGGGTGGTGTGTGACAATCCGGTTGAAGTATACCTTAGTACAGACGGGCCCGGGAGAACAATAAAGCGACACGAGACAGTATCACGCTAAAAGGTTCACAAGATTTATTATACACAACAGGACATATACTGTATAGCTGGATCCTTAACAACACTTGAGACATAACAAACTCTTACTGCAGCGAGCTGACCTTGCAGTCTGAGATGAGATGTCACCAGTAGCTATATAGTATGCTATACAGTTCATTCAGTACACACAATACATTATGAAGTACACTGTGTGCTCTCACGTACAGTGAAGTACACAGCCATGGGCGATCAGATCATAACATAACAGAAGGGTTTTCCCGCATGGCAGTCCTTTAAGTTTCTACTCACGTACAGTATGGCTGTCTGGAATGGTTTACCAGCGAAAGGCTTTTACATTTTGAATGAGAAACAGGATAATTTATCACAGCCTCGGGTGCAGTATGGGCTAATGGGCCAGACTGGTTTTCATCACGATCAATAGTGGTTATTATTCATAATGGTTGTGTAAGGCTGATTAGTGTTGCCCAATCTTTTATCTACAATTATATCTCTTAACCTTCCCACAGAGGGAGACACGATCTGAAGCATAGAGGGAGGGAAGGAAGGACTGACTGGCTGGCTGGCTGACTGGCTGACTGACTGACTGACTGACTGACTGACTGACTGACTGACTGACTGACTGACAGAGACAGAAAGAGAGAGAGAGCACGCCAAAGAGAGAGAGAGAGGGGAGCACCAGACTACAGGAGTATTATCAGAGTAACATGAAATGCTCTGTCTGATCTGGCCAGAAGAAGGATGATGTACAACCTCATTTTTTACAGCTAGAGAAATGTCATGAATAATGCATGATATGATAGGCCTATATTCATCATTAAGAGGAACAGACTAGCGTGTGCAGTCCCTACTGTACCTCTGTCGGTTAAAGGCCTGGTATAATGTAGGGCATGTCGGTATTTGGGCATTTTCGACTATGGCAGGGGTCCTGGCTTCAACAGGGGGTCCTGGACCCCTGCAGGGTCCTCAGAGTAACTGTGTGATGATGGGGTTGGGAACATTAGGCGGAAATAGCAGATCTATTTTTTGGACAGTTTGGTGTGTAGAGCAGACAGACTACAGAGCCAACAGTCTATAAACATTGATGGTTTTAAAGGTTAATTAACCCATTCTGACCTGAGATCAGATTCTAAAAATGTCTTCTACATCCTAACAGTTTTCATTCTGACCTGAGATCAGATTCTAAAAATGTCTTCTACATCCTGACAGTTTTCATTCTGACCTGAGATCAGATTCTAAAAATGTCTTCTACATCCTGACAGTTTTCATTCTGACCTGAGATCAGATTCTAAAAATGTCTTCTGCATCCTGACAGTTTTCATTCTGACCTGAGATCAGATTCTAAAAATGTCTTCTACATCCTGACAGTTTTCATTCTGACCTGAGATCAGATTCTAAAAATGTCTTCTACATCCTGACAGTTTTCATTCTGACCTGAGATCAGATTCAAAAAATGTCTTCTACACATCCTGACAGTTTTCATTCTGACCTGAGATCAGATTCTAAAAATGTCTTCTACATCCTGACAGTTTTCATTCTGACCTGAGATCAGATTCTAAAAATGTCTTCTATGTCAGTTGCTCTTCGACTTTTCAAAAATAGCAGACTCTACAAGCTCGTAGCGCGCCACTCGGTGGCGCGCTATGAGCTTGTAGATCTGCTATTTTTCAATAGCTAAAGCATAACATGATGCTAACACCAAAAGGGGTTCCCGCCCAGAATGGGTTAAAGGTTAATTAACTACTGTCTGAACATATTCATTAGCGCCCATCAAACATATTTACCCATTCAGGACGGGAACTCCTTTTGGTGTTTTAAGCATTGTGTTCTACTTAGCTATTCTTTAAAAAAAACACTTATCGTGAAAATGTGGCGCAAATCTTTGAATATATATTCTTTCAGAGCGATAGTTTTTAACTCAGATCTTTGCTTCTAGTCAGGGGATATTAATAAAATCTGGGAATACATTTCTTACCAAGAACTTTCATGTGTTTGTTAGGGTTTCACTGTCTAACTAACATGTCCCACATTGGTTTCTATTCAACCACCCTAGGGGAAGTTTTGACAGCTGCTGAAAGTTGGGGTACCAATACCATCAACATCCAATTAAAATTTCATTATACTTCATTATAGCATGTGATGTGTCAAACTAGGGGGTTTTCATCATTCTGAACCCATTCCAAGCATTAGTTTTTCACGAAAAACACTCCTTGGGCTAAATTCTAAAACTGATTTAGGACTAGAAGACATTTGTATAGAATCTCCGGTCTAAATTGGTTAATAGAAATTACAACGTTCTACAATTATTAAACCTGCCAAAACAATCACGTAAACGTTTTAAGTTAGAAAGCTTAAGCACATTGTAATGAAAAAACACATGCATTTCTTTTCATGTAACCATTATGGCTAAAAATTGCAGATCTACAAGCTGACGTGATGTGTTAAGAGCTCGTAGATCTGCTACATGTATTTCTTACTTGCCAAAACAAAGGGGGTTTTTTTTTACCCTAAAAAGAAAAGTTATTGAAAGAAGAAAACAGTAAAATGACAACATGAACATACATTGCAGTGAAATTAAAAACATGAAGAGAATCAACCATTTTAATTTAAGCATAATTGTGGAAAGTGGGCAAGGCGAAAAACTACCCGTGATGGGGATTGGGGGAAAAGCCTTGAGGCTCCATGTACATGTTGTTAAGTGCCGAGTGGGCAATACATGAAATGCAAAACACACTAACTAAGAACAAAACTGTTTGCCCAGTGATATGAATATGAATGTTCCCCACCCGCCCCCCTTCAATCTTTCTGTGTCTGTCCACATGTAGAGCTAACAGCAGCAGGTCAAGGCCTTCAAATCGATGACAATGACTTTGATTGATTGATTGAAATATTTATTAACAGTTTGCAGAATTACAGTACATTTCAAGCACAAACTCAATACAAAGACTTAACTGTGAGTGGACGACCCAATTAAGCACTTGTTCACAACGGGGTCCACCATGTTCAATTCATCAAAACATTTAGAGACGTACAAATAGACACTTCTATGTAGTTAAAGAACAGAACAGGAATTCATCATAAAGGAAGCAAAAAGGTAAAAGAAACATATACAGTGAGGGGAAAAGGGGGGGCAGATTTTACAGGGGCCAGTTTCGAATTGCAGCCGTCCGTAGGTGCTCTTTAAAGAGCGGTTTTGAAGGAGTCAAGGGATTCACATGTCTTAACGACTGTTGGTAGGGCGTTCCACATTTTGGTGGCATAGGAGCGAAAATAATTTAGTGCCTTGTTTGTGCCGAATCTGGGTTGTACATGGTTTGTTTGACAACTATGTAATTTCTTTGAATTCATAATTGTGGAGCATTTCTACCTTCCAAGGCTACTGTACAGTACGACCCGTAACAAGTCCATTATATGAGGCTGTTCTCATTCAACTGTTCATAATAGGCTACTATGATTCATTTTGTATAATCATAAGCAGGAGGCAGTGTGACCACATGACCTATAATATATACTGTATGCTTTAGGCTGGCAGGGCAGGGTGTTTTTTCTCAATATTGATTTCACTGTTCTGGACTCAATATACTTTCGCTGTTGCAGTACACGACCGCATGCCTCTGTCGCTCTCTGTATTTTGCGTGTCTTAAGTTCCAGGTCTTATTACCTACGTAACTTGAGTAAACTAAAGACCTGGAGGCGTGGTCAATGCCATTTGGCTATTCTGAGTGGCCAAAGAGCATTGATCACGCCTCCAGGTCTTTAGTAACAGTTTACTCAAGTTAGGGAATAAGACCTGGTACTTAAGACACGTAAAATACAGCCCATGCATGTGTGTACACAGAGAGCCCATGGGCCCAGACAGAGAGAAAGACGCAGAGAAGGTAGACAGTGAACGTGATAAGTGTATGATTAGAGTGAGGAAAGAAGTACAGTAGATGCCACGGTTTTAATGAGCCATTAAACATAGAAATGCTGTTATAAAAGGTCTGGTATTCAACTATTCACTAGGACATGAAGGACAGGAGTGCTGGTAATGAAATAGTGTTCTGGTAATGGGCTTGCTGGGTGCCCTAGCTTGTCAAATACAATGGAACTCATCTCAGTTTCATCCTATTAGTCTAAAAGTAGGTAGCAATACGTGGACAACCTTCTGTGGCAGCTGGGGATATTATAGGCCACATATGACTGCCATAAATTGGGAAATGAGCCAAATTGACTATAGCAAACTTTATGAAAACCTTTAAGTATGTTGGGAGCGTTTCTTTAACAGCAGGAGAACAATGGCGAGCGACACTTGAATTTAATTGGCTCTATCGCCCACTATCGCCGGACGACGTCGCCCAAAAGCTAAATTATTTTAATCTTTTCGACTGCCCACTTTTCGACCATCGCCTGTTCGCCTGCTATCGCCAGCTATTGCCAGTAGTCGCCGGGTCCCATTGACAAATAATGCACTTCCGGAAAATTCGTCTGGCTGTCGCCCTACTGTTAAAACGTACTGTAAGAAGTGATGGGAAGTTGAATCACCTGATGAGTACTGGAAACACTGACTTGTGTGCACTTCTGTCATGAACTGTCATGATGTATTATGGATGGTGTACCTTTATTTTGTAGTATCTAGTATCTCTTGGTTTCCTCTGTTGTTGTTATCGTTTCCTGTGTTGTCTCACCTCCCAGGCTGTGATTGCTATAGTTTTCTCCACCTGTGTCCTGTTAGTGTTAAAGTCTCCCAGCCAATCCCTATGCTGATTGTCAGATGTGTTCACCTGTGTATGCATACCTGTGTCTACTTAAACCCTCCGCTCCTGGCTGCTTTTCTTTTGTTCCCTGATTATTATAGATGTTATGGCGTTCTGCAGTGTTTTCTGCATTTGGCCTGTTCTGCACTAGACTACTCTGCAAGTCTGCATTTTGGATCCTATGTAGTCCCACTGTGAAAAGTTCACTCACAGACAATATTTGATGCTAACATTCATTGGAGTGTAACCGGTGTAGTCTGTCTCTCTCTGCATTGTGTTGAATGGACAGTCGGACCCAGAACTCTCTTTGGAAACCACGTTTTATTCTGACAAAGAATAACAACAGACACGTCTCCACGTTAGTTCTTAGTAGTGCAAAGACTCCTCTCTCGTTCCAAGACGGAAGTACAGAAGGAAGAGGTGGAGGTGTGGCAGGACATTTATACAGGGGGCAAAAGGGGGAGACTTAAAGGAGCTGTGACCTCTAATGCACTATGTATTCCTATATACACATGAACCATGGAGAATTAAGTCAGGTAGAAGCACTTATTTGTATCATTATGTTGTGTAATTATATAATACTGTTACATATACTCTTCCCAAATTCCTACCATCCCCTTATTTATTCCTTTTAGCTGAGAGCACACAGCTAGTAGGCCTACTGTGTAAGTCACTCTGTCAGTCAGTCGGTTTATCGGTTCAAACATTTCAAGCACAAAGTCATCATGGTCACTGTTCTTTTCCCACATTCTTCGCTTCTTGTTCTATTTCTCATACAGTAGGCAGAGTTTAAAATAGGGTGCATTTTGCATCCCAATTGCAGTTTATAGTTAAGGGACGCAATAAAACAACAACCTCTGCATCCACCCACGGGATGCACTATACTGTACTACTGTACTGTTTTTTTTATTCTAGTTTTTTTTTATATCTTTAGTTATAATAATACTTTCTTCTTCTGTTTTCTACATGAATATAACCACATTAAAACAATATCAAATTAAATAGTACACCACACACACACGGCTGCCGATGTGGGTCATATTAATAGTATTCAGCGGACTCTATACCCCAGTGTGATTGTTATGTGTTTCTGTTATATAACACAATATGCCACAGGATGCACAGCATCACATGCAGCTTTTAACAATCTCACACACTCCGATTCCTCTCCATTCTGTCCCCTGTGGCTGAGCTGTTTTTACAAGCAGAGCAACAGCAATTTGTTGCTGTGATTAAGAGTGCTCTCTCCTGGCACTACCCATGCCGGGTCTCTCAATTATTTGTTTCCCTTAATGCATAATTGATTTAACTTAATTGAAAATAACAACCTTATCGAGATTTAGATTTAGCTTATCTTAATAGGGGAAGTGTTTCATTTACCAGTTTCTCAAATTAAGCCCCAAACTAAAACTAAACTGAGTGAGTTTATAAAGTGGTGCCAGTATAAATATTATGGCTTTCATGCCATTTTTAAGCCATATATACAGTACTGTAATTATGTTGTGTGATTGATACACAATTGATAATGAAGCTCTTTGCGGTTGAGGCTCTAGAAGTAATTTTAACCCATTTAGACCTGACGTCGAAATTTAAAAAAATAATCTTCAAAATCATGTCAATTTCCGTAAAGATTTGGGCACATTTTAACGATTTTTTCAAAAATAGCAGACCTACAAGCTCATAGCGCGCCACTCGGTGGCGCGCTATGAGCTTGTAGATCTGCTATTTTTCAATAGCTAAAGCATAACATGATGTTTAAAACACCAAAAGGGGTTCCCGCTCAAAATGGGTTAAACCATGATGCACTCCAATGGATTATTAATAATAGCACTAATAACACTTTTGAGAAATGTCACTCAAAAAATTAAATTATGTGCTGTATATCAAATTACACTACCTACAGTATGACTCCCCATGGAAAGGAAGGATTGAATCACTCCCATGAAAAATATATAACAATACAGTAATAGTCATTTATTTTATTATGAATATATATTTTATATTTATATAAAATATATATTTAATCACCTGCCAAACCAAATGTAATCAGCCTAAGGTCATACCCCATGATTTACAGTAAGTGTCCATTCCGAGCGATCGTTAAATAAAATAAGCATAGCTGGGAATCCTTTTGAATATTCAAATACATTTGTACCAGCTACTAAGATTATGCAAGCATGCTGCAACAACTACTATGCAATTTACAATTTAGGCATTTAGCAGACACTCTTAATCCAGAGCGACTTACATTAAGCAAGAACAAAAAAGCATGGGAATACATTGAGTAATTTGCCTCATAAATTAGGATCCCTAATCATGTGGATATAAAGCAATGGATTTAGTAGAAATGATTTAAAAAACAAACAGTCCAACAAATTATTGGATGACTGTGCTCGAAAAAAAACCCCAAAAGTGAGACATGGCATTTCACACTAAACATAAAGAGGCTGAAAAGGTTGGTACATTTCACACTCTGCTAAAGCTAAATAATAAGAAGCTGAAAAGGTTGGTACATTTCACACTCTGCTAAAGCTAAATAATAAGAAGCTGAAAAGGTTGGTACATTTCACACTCTGCTAAAGCTAAATATAAAGAAGCTGAAAAGGTTGGTAGTCAACATGACACGTCTCACACCAGTAAATGTCACTGCTAAATAATGCAGAGTGAAGTGTTTGTGATATTTTCCCTTTCATTATAAAAAAACCCAGTTCTGAACCCATGCTCTTGTCTGTCTGTCTGTGTGCTGCAGTTAGATATCGGCCCATTTCAACTCAACCTCACGGATGCCACTTATGCCTCCATATCGCCCATGGGGGGAGGAGGAGGAGGAGGAGGAGGAGGAGGGCAACCTGACATCCCGGAGGAGCGTTGGGTGGAACCGGTTGAGGGCGGAGCCGGAGCCGGAGTTGGGCGGCCGCCCTGGACGTTGGAAGACCTGGAGACGGAGCTGCAGAAGAAAGTGGAGCTGCTGGAGAAGGAGAGGACGGGCCTGAGGCTGGAGACGCTGAGACACAGAGAGGACATCGACCAGGGCATCCATAAGCTGCACCAACGCATCGCAGGCCTGGAGGACGGTAAGGAGGAGGACATAATGGGATGGATGGAGACATACTGTACATACTGTGCTGTTACTGTACAGGGGATTAAGAGAAACACAATAACAGTTAACCCATTCTGGACGGGAACCCCTTTCGGTGTGTTAAGCATTATGTTATACTTTGGTTATTTCTGTCTTGTCAGTGAAGCTAAAAACACGAATTGAAACTACTTTTGAAAATGGAGGACCCTCTGATGTAAACAAGTCTTAGTACTTTCTGGTTTCATCCAGTTTTTGTATTGACTTTCGTGTGAAATGTACCCGTTCTACATACAGTACTGTGAATAAAATGCTCAATCAATCAATCAGTCAGTCACCAAAATCCGTACCGTTCATCCACCGAGGCGCATGAACGGTGTACAGAAAACTCCACAGTGAAGTGGGAAGTGGGGCCTGGTATACAGACAGATCGGAGAGGTCGGGGGGAGCCAGGTTATTGAGAGCTTTGTAGGTGGTGAGCAGGATTTTGTAGTGAATTCTTTGTTTGACGGGAAGCCAGTGTAGGTGGTGGAGGACGGGTGTGATGTGGTCTCTGGAGCGTGTACTGGTGAGCAGGAGGCGGGCAGCGGAGTTTTGCAACGTGTTGTAGTTTGTTGAGGACTTTAGGGGTGGTGCCGTTTAGTATACTGTTGCAGTCGTCAATCCGGGATGTGATGAATGCGTGGATGGGGTGCAGGTCTTTTTTCCGACAGCATATTGATCCGAAACCTCAATCCTAACCTAACCCTAACCGCAAGCACGGGAGCAGCGCATGTCGGACCATTTCGCATCGCAGCGAATGCCCCCCCCGCTGCGGACCCTCATCCGTGTGGATGAGGGTTTCGGGCTCGGCAGCAGGGAAAGACAGAGGGCTGGAGGCGGGCGATGTTCCTGAAGAAGGCGGTTCTGGTGATCTGGTTTATGTGGGGGAGGAATGAGAGGGTGGAGTCAAATGTGACACCAAGGTTATGGATGTGGGGGGAGGTTGTAACAGTGGAGCCGTCGATGTTGAAGTTCTGGGTGGAGCTGGTGAGAGAGTTAGGGCCGATGAGAAGGATTTCTGCTACAGATGGATGGGCCATGTGGGCGTGGTGCCTGGTATACAGACATAAGTACGCCCAGACGTACAGTATACGTAATGCTACAGATGGATGGGCCATGTGGGCGTGGTGCCTGGTATGCAGACATAAGTACACCCAGATGTACAGTACGTCATGCTACAGATGGATGGGCCATGTGGGTGTGGGCAGTGCCCTCATGGTACTGTAATAACTGTATACCAACAGCTGCAGTTTCACACACAAAGCTCCACAACTCCCTCTGTTATTGGCCTTATTTAGACCGCCATGCTGTTCCTAATTGAACTGATCCTTATTAACTGATACTTGTGGAAAGAAAAGGAAGATGAGAAAGAGACTATTAAAATGCAGTTTGGCCAGATTAAAAAATACACTGAGCATAATATTATATATCTGGGAAGGAATAGGATGTGAAGGAATTAACGTGAGCATAATAAAAGAAGAACGCGGGAAGTCTATTTGATCACTTTCCATAATTGTGTACATCAGCAAATAGTTTCCACTTTCCAATCTCTCCCTTGCTGTCTCTCTCTCTCTCTCTCTGTCCCTCTCTCTCTCTCTCTCTGTCCCTCTCTCTCTCTCTCTCTCTCTCTCTCTCTCTCTCTCTCTCTCTCTCTCTCTCTCTCTCTCTCTCTCTCTCTCTCTCTCTCTCTCTCTTTATCTACAAAGTAAACTAAAGCTTTCAAATAATTGTAGTGTAGTAAAAGTGCAATAAATTCTCCCAATAACTGATCGTGGGGGTTAGCAGAGATGGAGTACTTAGGCTGGGGAATTGGGAATTGGCTTTACTAAATTGGGACTTGAAGGGGAGATTTATTTTTTCTTTTGTCTTTGAAGGGCCATGTTTTACACAATAACAGTCTTTTCATTATGTCTGCCCACGATCCCTGTGATTCATACAGTACGTTTGTTTACCCCACAGTCACTGATACTAAAATCTGATATTTAATTTTAATTTTTTCTATGAATCTGTGACTTGACACCCATACTGTTATAAAAAGAAAAGAAAAAATATTTTGAAAAGAAAAGAAAAGTGCAATAAATTGGGAATTGGAAATACTCAAGTCAAGTACAAATAACTAAAAAATTATACTTAAGTATACGGTACGTAGATGTTCTTAGTTATTACTTTACGCCAGGCCAGGGGTTTTCAACTGATTATGAACCAGGGACCACCACCCTGACTGATATAATCAACCTGGGGACCACTGTTGTGTTATTATATTGGTTATATTGGCACATTTCCTAATAATGGTGACTCAACCAGTCAATCCCGTACAGTGTACGGGTGTGGGGCGTACACTTTCCCGTACAACTGTGGAAGTTCTTGACATCCAACTTTCCAGTATAAATGACATTGACGTGCCAGTTATCAGTCACCTATTTGTGCAAATAAAGGCCCTTGTCACAGCATCGGAGCCCACAGTGTGCGAGCGTCTCTGAGCGTGTACTACTCGCCGCTCGGCACCTGCCCAAGTTTGGGTTGGATGTGCATGTTTTTGTACTTTTTTCGTGTAACATTGATGTGTCATCATCATACATCACCAGGTCATTTAGTGCACTCTGTTTCGCGACTTTGCCACCTTCACGGACCACCAGTGGTCCACGGACCACCTGTTGAAAACCTATATGCTTTACACCGCTGCCTTTCTTTGGGGTGTGTCTCCTCACAGCAGGACGTCCCGTCTTCCCCGAGGGCTACCGGCTCTCCTTCCCGTCCAGGACCAACTACATGTACGCCGTGCTGACGCAGCCCGTTCCCGAGCTGCGGGCGCTCACCGTGTGCCTGTGGCTCCGCCCGGCGGAGGCCGGCGCCATCGGGACGCCGCTGTCCTACGCCGTCCCGGCCCAGCCCAACGAGCTGGTTCTGCTGCAGGGCCTCCACACGCCGGTGGAGCTGCTCGTCAACGACAAGGTGATGAATGCCACTTATATAGCCTGACACCACATAAGACAGGAACGCCCAAAAACGTCACATCCGGTTTTAGCCCGGGGTAAGAATTTTCTATGGCTGCCAATGCAACTTTTTCCAATCCTTAATCACATACGGACAAACATCTATGCCGATAATATCTAACCTGCGGAGGTAACGTGCCTTGTCCACGGAGCAACAGATCTTTCAACGTATGGCATTGCAAATACGTTTGATAATAATCGCTACTCTGTGCAATATTGTTTTGGAAATGCCGCAAATTGCATTGCAGTGAACGAGAGCAAATCACAACTTCCCCGGGGGTGGTGACTCCGCCCTGAATACGAGCTGTGATGTCTATCCCAGCCAGTGTTGTTTTCGTCGACTAAAACTAAGACGAAAAAATGTTCGTCAACTACCTTTTTTCACTGCACATGTTTCATTATCTATATTACTCTGCTTTCATTGAAGCGGATGGCCATGATGCACATTTATCATATCATTGCGTCATATATAGGAATAGGATCTTGTGTCTTCTAAGGAAATCCCTTTAGGGCAAATTGAAACTCATTAGTTATTTATAATATATAGTAATAGTAAATACTGTAAATTCGAGCAAGAGCCTTGACACTTTTTGTGGTCACGGGGTGAGATAATTAATTCTTAATTGTTTGTTACCCGTTTGAGAAAGAGAGAGTTGCATGTTGAGTAAAAAACAGTACAATGTTTTGCATAAGACGTACAGTAGCTATACTGCAGCAAAGCCATTAAAGTTCTAGCGTGAGCATTGCTCATATAAATAAATGACAATAGTACAGTAAATTAGATTACTGTAGAAAGCAAGATGACTGTGGTTGGGGCTCGGGAGGGACATTTCACTGTATTAACCCATTCTGACCGGGAACCCGTTTTGGTGTTAGCATCATGTTATGCTTTAGCTATTGAAAAATAGCAGATCTACAAGCTCATAGCGCGCCACCGAGTGGCGCGCTACGAGCTTGTAGGTCTGCTATTTTTGAAAAATCGAAGAACGACTGACATTTTTAGAATCTGATCTCAGGTCAGAATGGGTTCATCAGACCAGTGTGTGTCCAGTGGAAACCTTGTATGAATCTGATCTCAGGTCAGAATGGGTTAATATCACAATAAATCGGAACAGCATGCTTCATGACAACACATAATGATATTCAGTGGCATTTCTAAATGGCAACATGCTGTATCTGCATTTTATCATTTGCCACCTTATTAGCATGGTACGGCTTTAGGCGAAGAGCAATGATCTAATTATGATAATTCATGCTGAATGAGAGAGCTCCAGTGTCCTTGGAGGTGTACAGAATATCTTTGAGACATGCACTAAGATATTTAACCCATTTTGCGCGGGAACCCGTTTTGGTCTTAGCATTATATGTTATGCTTTAGCGATTGAAAAATAGCAGATCTACAAGCTCATAGCGCGCCACCGAGTGGCGCGCTACGAGCTTGTAGGTCTGCTATTTTAGGAAAATCGAAGAACGACTGACATAGAAACATTAGCTTTTTCAGAAAACTGTCAGGATGTAGAAGAACATTTTTAGAATCTGATCTCAGGTCAAAATGGGATAATATGATGCTGGGTCCCGGAAGACTTTCATAAGAAAAAAAAGGAACACTTTCATATAAAAGAAAGTATGATTCATTGTGAAAGTGAAAAGCCCTGGCCTTGATGCCCAGGGAATTCCTAAATGGGGGCTTTTGTGAAATGTGCAACTATGCAATCCTTGGACCGGTTGGGTTCTGTATTCATAATATCAGCAGCCTGCTGCTGCTATTGTTGTTGATGATGATAACGGTGGCAATAACACAGTCAAATCCACAGCAAAAACTCGTTACAAATGGATAAATGAACACTGAAGATGCTGTGAAGAATCGAAAACAAACAAATCACGTACGTGTGAAGTGAGGGGCGCACTTATCATCAATCATCATACATCACATTCCCATCACAAACCGTTGCAATCGCAAAGAAAAAGTTGCAGAAAATTTCTGATCAAACAATGTTGCTCACACTATTCTGCCATCATATCATTCTCTCTCTCTCTCTCTCTCTCTCTCTCTCTCTCTCTCTGCCCCCCCCCCCTTGTCCCCTTGTCCCCTCACTGTATATGTTTCTTTTCCCTTTTTGCTTCCTTTATGATGAAATCCTGTTCTGTTATTTAACTACCGGTACATAGAAGTGTCTATTTGTACGTCTCTAAATGTTTTTATGAATTAAACATGGTGGACCCTGTTGTAAACAAGTGTAATGCTTAATTGGGTCGTCCACTCACAGTTAACAGTCTCTGTATTGAGTTTGTGCTTGAAATGTACTGTAATTCTGCAAACTGTTAATACATATTTCAATCAATCAATCTCTCTCTCTCTCTCGCAAACTGGAGAAAGGAAAGGAGAGCATATTTATACAAAGGTTGGCTATACCCTCTTAATAATACTGGTGTCAGAACCCAACCAACAGGTCCCTGGTACCACCCTCCCAAGGAGACAGTGGTCTATGCTCAATAGATTCAGGACTGGACATCATGGCCCCTGCTTGGCCAGCCTCCACAAATGGGGCAGTAGCCCAAGCCCACTGTGTGCGTGTGGTGAGGAGCAAACTATGGAGCACATCATAGAAGTTTGTCCTATCCAAAGACTGGAAGGAGGATTAATTACCCTCCATACAGCAGACCAGGAGGCAAACCGCTTGGCTTAAGGACTTTGCATTCGCTAAATAAATAATACTAGACGAATGGGCCCCCGACAGCTGAAATAGTTGGACTTACTTGATTTGACTTGAACCTCTGTCCTTCTGTCCACCACTAGGTGGCGCAGTTGCCCCTGAACCTCTCCCGGGGCAGCTGGCAGCACATCTGTGTGTCCTGGAGCCATAAGGGTGGAGCCTGGCGGGCCTACCAGGGAGGCAAGCTGAGGGGAGAGGGCTCCAACCTGGCAACCGGACACCATGTGAGGCCCGGAGGAGTGCTCATTCTGGGGCAGGAGCAGGTGACTGGATCAGAACCAATACAACAATATTATACCTATTGGTGACTGGATCAGAACCAATACAACACCCATATTATACCTATTGGTGACTGGATCAGAACCAACACAACACCCATATTATACCTATTGGTGACTGGTTCAGAACCAACACAACACCCATATTATACCTATTGGTGACTGGATCAGAACCAACACAACACCCATATTATACCTAGTGAGAAAGAGCTATTGCGACGTAATACAAGAAAAATAAACGTGATTTATATTCTCAACATGCTGTTCTGGTTGGAAATATCAATTTGCGAGAGCTAATGGAGCAATTTATTGAAGCACTTACAGAGGCTGTAGAAAAGGTCAAAGCACAACTATGATGCCATATTTTACATGTATGTATGTCTACGTTTCAATCTTATTTGTAAGTCTACCAGCCAAGATGCCTATATATTGTAAAATGTCAAACTAACTGATGAAATGTCTTTTCTTGTTGCAATGATAATTGGAACCTTGGGGAGGTTGGGGCGATGGGGGATTTGTAATGAAAATGGAAAATGCTTAATAAAAATGTGTTCTGGACAAACAGGACCTGGACGAATGACTTAACTTAAGTCTTTAGTTCGTTCAATCAATCAATCAGTACAACAGTTAACAAAAATAATATTCAAAGAAGACGGGGCTTGCACTTGAAAATGTCTACAGTCTATAATTGTTGTTCAAACCTTCAGTTAAATCTCTCTCAAACGCTATAGGAGACATTTTAATGACGTTTATGGTGTTGAAGGCGTGAACTGCAGCCCTGCCTGCCCGCCCACTCATCCAATCTGTTGTGTCCTATTTCCTAAAGGGTCCAGTTGGTTTACATTATAATACATATCTTCTACATGGGGAAACCCATTCCCCATTATTTTTTTTCACTTACCGGTAATTCTTATTGAAGGAAGAACAGACAAGAAAACCCAACTAACAAGACGATACGGAAAGAAAAGAAAAAGACAAAAAGTTAAAGAAAAAAGGCTGCATTTTTCACATTACAAAAAACATTCAATGAAATCCTATTTGCAATATCACTATAGGCTGAGAGAAGAGATTCCACTTTTCCCACTTTTTATAGAATTTATCCTCTTGTAGTCTCAGTATGAATGTTAGTTTTTCCATAGTATACAGTTCCTCAATAATGTCCATCCATTGATCTTTCGTTGGTGGGTCCTGTTGGCACCAGCGTCGAGTGATTGCTTTTTTACTTGATGCTAAGAGGATCTTGATTAAATATTTATCATGCGTTAGAAACTCTTCAGGGATTAATTCCCAACAGTAGGAAAGAAACAGACAGAGGTATCTCCAGTTGGTTTACATTATAATACATATATCTTCTACACAGGGAAACCCATTTTCCCCATTTAATGTTCTCCTGTATTTTTCCCCTTTTCACTTCTCCACCAACTCAACAGGATTCTCCGGGCGGTGGCTTCGACTCGTCCCAGGCGCTGGTGGGGGAGCTGTCCCAGGTGGCCCTTTGGGACCGGGTCTTGACGCCCAGCCAGGTGGCCAGCCTGGCGCGCTGTGGTCGGGTCACACACGGCAGCGTGGCCCCCTGGACGGAGAGGGGCGTGGAGGTCCACGGTGGAGCCACCAAGGAGCCCGGAGAACCATGCAGCAAACACAGCAGGAGCTCCCAGTGAAAGGCAAGGCAAGGCGAGGGATTTAGGAAATAACAGAAATAATGAAGAGGAAGGGAGGGGTGGTACGGTACGGTACAGCACAGCATATGGGTAGCCATTTTTTAAGTCTACCTTCTATACCTTAAGGCAGTGTTGATCCCACCCCGGGCTCCTTGAGGGGGTTCCTTTGCAAGATGTGTTAATATATAGCATCAAATCCAACCGATTTACAGGCTCACGATGTGCTTGAGCTGAGCTCGTAGAACTGACCTTTTCAGAAGTGCTATTCTCAACAACAGCAACAAAGTTTGGAAAAACAATTAAGCACAAAAATCTTGTATGGGGTCCCATGCAGGCACAACATATTTTCAGATGGGGGTCCTTGACGTGAAAAAGGAGGATTCTCCAATCAATTCAATCAATGTCATAGCAGCGACAAAGAAATAATTTATGGCACAAATCTAAATCTAAAATGGCTACATCTGTGTATTTGATGTTCAGGATAGAGCTGTTTAATTAAGGGCTGCATGTGAAATGAATGAAAGTTTGAGGAAGTGGAACTATATAAAAAAGAAGATGACAAGTTGACAACAGAGGAACGAGAATTATGTGTATGGTTTAGTCACCTTTGTGGAGTTAAGGCCTATTCATAGTCTGGATTTTAGGTGGTGAGTTGACCACCGCTCTGGTGGTGAGGTGACCACCGGAGCTGAAATAACGTTAAGCGGTGGTGAGTAAAAACAGAGAGAAGGGCTGGAGCGGTGGCGGTGGTTTGCTCTTCACCACGGCTCGTGACGTCATGTTGTAGTTCGTAAATCCAGACTATGTATGAGCCTTTAACACTACATACATTTTTTCATCTTTGCATGATATACACACACGCTGTATCTCTTCATCAGGGTTCGATTGGCTGGGTGGATGGGGAAGAATTCCATGCCTTTTATATCATCAGTGGAAATATGTTTAATCCCTGCGTCTGGTCAGATTGAGTTAAATACATGCATTTGCTTTTGTGAAATGTAGACTGTCTGATATGTTTGATGTTTATGTCTGACAATATCACTATACAATTTAATTAGAAACTTATACCAAATTAACCTATAGCCCTCCCTGTTTTGGGAAAATGTGTCAAAATTGTCCAAGTAAGTCAAAAACAGCAGATACACAAGCTCACACAACGCAAAGAAGCATTATACAGTAGAAGCATTATACAGTAGTGTGTAAGAAAATATCCCCAGCCCCCTCCTCTGTTTTTAATTTTATTCTACTTTTCATGTCTTGCCACAGAGAGCCTAGTGTAGGTACCGTGGACATACAAAGTCAAAGTCATACGATTTGTCACACACGTCACCGTGAAACAGTGAAATTTGTTCTCCTCATTTGACCAACCATCTCTTGGAGCGGTGAGCTGCAGCCGTGCCGCGCTCGGGAATCATTTGATTAGTAGATTTGACCCCCCAATCCAACCCTTTGATGCTGAGTGTCAAGCAGGGAGGCACTGGGTCCCATTTTTACAGTCTTTGGTATGACCCGGCCGGGGATCGAACCCCGACCTCCCAGTCTCAGGGCGGACACTCTAACCACAAGGTCACTGAGCTGGTCACACTATAACGCCGTCTAAAACGAGATGCTGCGTCTCAAAGGGCCATCCTCTCAATACAACTCTACACATTCTTTTCAAAAAATAAATACATATTTAGCCACCCACTCACAATGAGAGTTTACATAGCTTAGATAGGCTGATTCAACAGCTTTGATGCAACACAAATTAACGCCATTTAATGTTACAATCCCATGAATTTCAGAGTTTTAAAATTGTAATGCAGCTGGTGGAATTTTAAAGCTTTTGCAAATCAACTGAAATGCAAAAAAACAACTGATGTGATTTCCCAGTTCTGTTCCATCCCAAGGTTAAACCGCTTCCCTCTTTCACATTCCTTCGTGGCTAGCAGAAACATTGTCTAAAGTGTTTTACTGATGGGGTAGACAATTTTAGTACAATTTAAGAAGAAAGAAGTGATGGATGATCCAGAAAAAAAGGCTCTTGCATATATTGCAGGAATGGTTCAAGTATGACCAATTACAGTGGCAAATGTGACAGGTGACTTACTGATTCTATGACATCAACTAGCTTGAAATCATCTTGTGCAGCCTTTGTATCAGCAATCTGTGGAGCTTCCAAACTGAAAAGAAAGCACAGTTTAATTAATTGACTGGCTTTAAAGTAAAGACTATTTGATGCTCAGCATAGAACAAGTCAAGCTAGGGCATCTGGCGGGTGAGGTTGGTGCAACATACCGTGAAACAAAGGGGGCTACCACAAGGCCACTGAGCTGGTATACCTCTGCTTTCTCCTTGCGACTGCCTTAGGCCTCGACTGCGGCACAAGCTTTTATTTTCATAAATTATAATTTGGTATATTCTGCCATTTGACAACCAAACGTTATGGCTGCAAAAAAATGACAAAGCTTCAAAAGCATTCCATGTATGCAGTATGTAATATAATAGCATTCCGTGTATATATACAGTATGCTATTATAATTTATTACGATGTTTGTACCATATGCCCTCTTCATAATATGCCCATCTTTTTTTCAGTGGTGCAACCACTCCTACAACCAGAAATGTCCGTGTACCTGTTTGTGTACGTGAATGAGCACGAGTGGTGTGCGCATGCGTGAAATTGGAACGACAGAAGTATGTGACATGGCTGCCACCTGCTGGACGCAAATCCAACTTCTGACTGTCTAGGTTCGCTAAAGAAGGAAAGGCCGAGCCAAAATAATAATGAAAAAATAGTTCTCAGTGACGCGGATTGGATAATAAAGCTAATCTGACAGATCAGAAAGAGAGAGAGAGAGAGAGAGAGGAGGGGGGGGAGAGAGGGGAGTTGCACCACTCGGTTCACACAGGTGTGATTTTTTTTATAACTCATAGAACATATCGAAAGTGCCATAATATGTTACATTATTACCATAATGTATTCTCAAAAATACAGTACAGTGTAGTTCTCTCTTTGGTAACTTTGGGTGGCAAATGTTCAGCTGTTGTATACAGTAAGGTTTCTGATGTTTATCGTAAATTGTTCAGTTTTAAGACATTAAAGACAGCCCCCCCTCCTCTTCCTGCCTAAACATATTAAGGACTCTTTGGTACAAAGTGCCTGTTGGGGTACTTGTACCCTTAATGTAAACAGATTGTATACTTTATTTATTATGCTTGTGGAGAATAAATGCTCACGGCAACATATTTTGAACTAATTAAGCACCAGTTCGGCTGTCCCAAGTGAACTCTATAATGAGACTGAAGTAAGTTTAGGAAACTTCTGGAGACGGTGTCATGGGACGTTGAACGTAATTAAACGTATTTATTATTATTTATTTTTTTGCTGGGCAGCTTAAAGCAGCACTATGTAACTTTCTCCTTCGACCCGGGATTTAAACCCATGGTTTCATGGGTTTAAAACGCGTGGTTTCATGGGTTTAAACCCATGGTTTCATGGGTTTAAACCTAGCTCTGGTCCATAGCCTTCTACTGCTTCTACGGTTCTGCCCTGCGCAGTAAGGCTATGGGACTTTCCGTTCCCAAAAAGTACAGTTTATACGTGTGGTGGGGGGACTCAGAGTGCGTCCACTAAGGAAAGTAGGCTTTCTAATGACACAACTCGCCTTTGTTTTGGTGAGTAGCAAAAACGTTCTTTTTATTTACGCCAAAGAGTAGAGGCTGGTCTGCATTCATTCATGAGAGCGGCGGAAGTTGAGAGTAACATAGCTCTAATGCGCGCATTAGCGCTATGGACCAGAGCTAGTTTAAACCATCATGCGCTTCAGTGCTGACATTTTTACAATTTGAGCTGATAGAGCCGAGCTGCTGGCTCAGGGGATAAATAGAATATCGACAAATATAGGTCAAACTTTGTGTCAGATCCATGTCTCTAGACCGAGACACTCGTGTATTGCCATAGAGATTGGATACATTTAAATGTTATTCATTAAAGAAAAGTTACATGTGAGACTTTAACTGGTGCTAAATTGAGTCAAACCGCTGCTTGTAGTCAGTGTCTCCATGTCTGCCCTGTTGTCAGTGTTATAATGCTCGTCTGTTCAGCCTGTGTGTCCCAATATCGTTGGGCTTTTGACAGTGTTGTGTTCATGTGAATACACATACATAATACAATATATATAAGATGATTTATAATGAATGGCCAAAACTTTTCCTTTGATGAAAATTAGGAATGCTTGTCTTTTTTTTATGATCTTTTGTCACTATTATCTCTCTGTCTGTTATGTTTTTTTTTTTCTTTTTCTTTTCTGCTTGTAATGTAAATGACACTATGCTTTGTGTCTGTGTCTTGTTTGGTGTTGGTGCTGTTCAGTATTACAGTATGTGCTGTGTACAATTCTAAAACCCACAATTAAAGTCCCGCTCTTTTGTCTTTTCACATGTGATTCTAGTATCTTCATTTGTTCCCTTTTTAGATAACTCTCTTTGTACGACGTGCCGATCAATGAAAACAGCAGATCTACAAGCACACAATGCATCATGATGCAACATTTAAGCACATTTAGACGCCGTAACACCATTTGTAAATGTATATAGTGTCCATTCACAAAATTGCCTCT
>NC_137872.1:1836429-1856429 GCF_963924005.1 Protomyctophum bolini
TTCTCTGCTCTCATTGTGTATAAGAGAGAGAAATGTAAAGTGCTCTGGAGGGCTTGCATACGTGCAGTCTCCCTGGGCTCGGTACAGACCACCCTTGTAATGAAAGTATCATTGTTTCAGTCCACTCTCTACCCTGTGTATTTCTTAAAGACTCTAGATAATCTACGACACCTGTTTTTAGCTTTGGTCCCAGTGAAATAAAACGTCTGGGTTTCCGAGGCTATGGTCCCAGTGATTTATAGAAGACCTTTATCAGAGGACCTGAGAGGTCTCACAAAAGGTCAGTGCTATAAAGTGGGGCCAGTCCATGCAGTGCTTTAGAATGGGTAGCCAATGCAGTGCGGCTAATACCGGGTTTATGTGTGCTCTTGGTTGGTGTTGGTGAGGATTCTGCTGGCTGCCGTGTTCCGTACTAATTGAAGTCTGGCTAATGAGGACATGTTGACTTTAATCAAGTTTGATTGCTGAGTTGTTGTAACTTGTTAGTTTTAGTTTAGTAGTCTAACATGATTTTGTCAGCCAAACAGAAATGTATATATCCACTATACCAAAACTTAATTCCCACCCACCCTTTACAATTTACATAATCGTTTTCATGATGTCTGCATGTGCACATGTATTTTTGGTTAGTATTATATACAGTATAGCTAGCCTATACATAATTGGATTCATTTGGAGTTTGGTGACGCACAGTAAATGACATCATTGCGATGACTTATACTCTCAATACTCCCACTACACTGATCACTGGGATTGAATACACCCACTCAGCCTCCACACGCACGCACACACACACGACCCACTCAGCCTCCACATGCACGTAACGCACGCATGCACACACCACACACACACCCACTCAGCCTCCACATGGCTCGAACACACACACACACACACACACACACACACACACCACACACACACACACACACACACACACGCACACACACACACACACACACACACCACACCACGCAGACTCCCAATAGAGTCTCCATCTGGACAGGAAGAATTCAATGTCCATCTCCTCTCTTTCTCTCTCTATCTCTCTCTGTCTCTCTCTCTCTCTGTCTCTCTCTCTGTCTCTCTCTCTCTCTCTCTCTCTCTCTCTCTCTGTGTCTCTCTTTGTCACGCTCCAGAGGGTCCGTTCATAATTCCGACATCCCAATATTCAACATCCGTTGACAAGGTTGAACCTGCATGTGAGGGCAATTAACTTCTCAACAAAACCAAGACAAACAATATGTATTGTATACTGTATATGTATATTTTTCTATTCAGTTCCGGTGGAATCATAAGAGTACATAGAAGACGACTTACAAGGACAACCGTATTATACTCGCTTGCTGAGTGTAAAGATTATGTGAGATGCAGGTTGATGTTATAATTATGTCTAGTAGACAGTTAGCTAGACACACTGTAATGCAAAGCCTTCTGGAGGGATTGTCTGCAGTAAGTTAAGTCCTTGAGGGGTTTCCAAATGGACCCTTAAGTATTTAGTATTTGCAAGTATATGTCAAGTACAGTACAATCCTTAATATTGTATATTCATTGAGGTGGCCCCACTGAGCAAGACAGAGCAGGAATAAGAACAAATGGTCGATATGAGAAACGTACGACAAACGTTTATCAAACTTAATTCAATAATAAGCACTGAAATTAATGATATACAGTAGGCCTATATTTGCCAAGATGTGCTCCATGAGTCCACACTGGTAGACAGTAGAGAGTGTTCTGAACAGGAAAAGAAAGCCAGCATGTACTGTAAGTCTTTGGAGCAAGACCAAAGAGCTGGTCAGGAAATGCCATATTGTGTCAATATAATCCCTCACTGACCTTTAACTTTCTCTCTCGCGCGCGCGTGCACGCACTCATGCACACACACACACACACACACACACACACACACACACTCTCTCTCTATGTGAACACACTCCAATATACCAACTGTAGGTCGATCCAACCAACTTCCTCATCTCTCTCTCTGTCTCTGTCTCTCTCTCTCTCTCTCTCTCTCTCTCTCTCTCTCTCTCTCTCTCTCTCTCTCTCTCTGTCTCTCTCTCTCTCTGCCATCTGTTTCCTTATCTCCCCTGCTGTAGTTTCTCCAACCTTCGACCCCCTTGGTCTCCTCCTCCTCCTCCAGTTCTGCTGAAGTGACAGTAGAGTATACAGTTGGCTCCCAAATCTGGCAGCTTGCATCTTAATCATGCATGTATACTTGTCCACTTGTCCAGGCAGGGTTTTGGCTACAGTGTCAAGAGCGTGGGTGGGTGGCATGTGCATGTGTGCATGCATGTGTCTGTTTGTCAGTTTGTAACACCCTGTTGAGTGAGGTAACTTATTTTAAAAACATACCCTGCCTGATTCACACTCTGGCGTGCAGTTTAGTGCGCGCGTGTGTGTGTGCGTGTGCGTGTGTGCGTGTGCGTGTGTGTGTGCGTGCGTGCGTGTCTGTGTGCGTGTGTGTGTACTGTTTACCTGTTTGGGTTTTGATGAATGCACGAAAGCGGCTGTCTTTCAGTATAATACATCTGATGAAGTTTAAGTCACACATTATGATAAATGAGCATGAATGATAAACACATGACTAAATATGAATGCTGTTTATCGTCCATATTTAGTCATCAGGTGTTCATTATTTATCATGCCCCTGCAGTTAGTTCATATTTGTCTTGTAACGGGGAGGGAAGGTCATCTGGAGAAATGACAGCCAGTGGATGAGAATTAAGATGTCAATTAAAGATGATGAATCCATTAATTTAAAACCGGGAAAGTATCATTTTAGATTTTTAGCGTTAGATTGGTATAGATCTGCTATCTTTGAAAAATAAAATAAATAAATAAATAAAAACAAGTGTAAGAACTACTGATTTAGAAAACACATTCTGTAGAATCCGCCTCGGGTCTTACTGGGCAAGAAGCCCTGATGAAGAGCGGTTAGGTCGAAACGTATGTGGAAAAGGACATATTATAGGCCTATATTGACTGCTGGCATTTTCTTCATTTTATCATGCTTAAGTTGAAGAGTTGCCCATATGCTCATTGTTCGCACTGCTGCAAAGGCGTGTTGTTAAATAGCTCGCAGAATGACATTGTGGAATCTTATCTTTGAAGAAGGAATCTGTCCTCTTTAGCTGTGTACTGTAAAAGGCTACAATTAAGAGATCAAGGTCCTTATTAGCAGCAGCAGCAGCTTGTTGTGCAGGCTATACAGTGACAGTGCTGAGGTCTATCCTGGAAATATTGCTGATAGCTATAGGCCTATATTGTAGCTACTGTATTACATTATACTGTACAATATGTAGTACAAAAGGCCTGTAGCTCTGCCGTGTTGGTTGGCTTGAGGGCCAGATTAGTTTTCATTTATTTTATATCCGTTTTTTACACCTTGTTTTCTATATTCTATCGCCCCTTTTGGTGTTAGCATTATGTTATGCTTTGGCTATTGAAAAATAGCAGATCTACAAGCTCATAGCGCGCCACCGAGTGGCGCGCTATGAGCTTGTAGGTCTGCTATTTTTTTTTTTTATCGAAGAACGACTGACATAGACACATTAGCTTTTTCAGAAAACTGTCAGGATGTAGAAGACATTTTTAGAATTTGATCTCAGGTCAAAATGGGTTAATTCTCTGTTACCCTTTCGCCTTTGAAGTCTATTCTTAATGTCTTATTAGTGGTATTTTGTCTAAACACTGCAGCCTGGTACTCTCTCCCTAAACACTGCACCCTTAATGTACTCTCTCCCATCTCAATCTCTACATTCCTCTAGTTTCTGTAAATCACTGCTTTCTTTCTACAAAATGATCATATCTTGCCCGGGATTATAAAGAATTCCCTTATAGTATCGTTCGTGGTTAAGATGTCTAATGCAGGTCTGAATCCCCGGGTGTTATAAAATATAAAACAGTGTATAATTCTGTATTCTGTTTTACAATATGTATACTGTATATACAATTTCCATATTCCGACCCGTTATAGAGCTGGTTTTCTTTACAGTTAATTGCAATCATGTGACAATGTGATGCAGGTCCCAGATGGCATGGTGAACATAAAATGTGCATCATTGTGCATATTTATACGTACAAAATGAACGCAGGAATGACAGTGTACTCAAACATATAGCAACTCCCCTTTGTCATCATTGTGCATAATTTGACAGAAAGAATTGCATTAACTTGACTCGAGCTTGACATTAACTCGCAGTGCACAGCTTTGTGGCGTACAGTCTCACCCATATCGGCTATAGAGCGTCGCAGTCCCTCCCCCTTTCAGAACGACGAGTGGCCCAGGAAATTAATCCCAATGCATTTCTCCCATAGGCTTTTCTTAAAGTATTTATTTAAAGACGGTTACGCCGTGGACAAAGCCAACATAGATCGTGACAAATCATGACAATGAACACAATATTTTGGGCCGATCAAATCATTGGAAAGAAGAAAATAAAGGCAGGAGACAAGACTATTTGTTTTGTTTTTCTTCTTATAAATTATTTGATCGGCCCAAAACATTGTGTTCATTGTCATGATTTGTCACGATCCGAGTTGGCTTTGTCCGTGGCGTAGCCGTCTTTAAATAAATACTTTAAGAAAAGCCTTGGGATTAATTTCCTGGGCCACTCGTCGTTCTGAAAGGGGGCGGGGCTGCGACGCTCTATAGACAATGCACTATACAATAACATTAACTATAACGATAACTAATAACAATGCACCCTGTGTATTTCACATTGTAATGGTGTGGTATTCACTCGATCATTGTTTGCAAATAACCGTCATGTCGGTTTATTGTAATTGTTTATGTTAAACTGTAAGAAGTGTCCTGTAAGTCCATATTATGGGCTGGGCTTCTTCGGAAGCATGGCACTTAAATAAAGAATCAATCAATCATGTAATCAATCTATCATGTAATCATCATATCTCTTGTGGCATATCACAGTATCACCCATTCATATCACCCAGCTGTGTTACTCCACATTGAAGGCTAATCATTTTGAGTTGGTGCCATACTGTCTAAATAATAACATAATATAATTAGTATTATTAGTACGCTCATGCACTGTGGAGAGTTTCCAATTAGCTGCACAAATGTGGCCTGTCTGGTTTTCTCTCCACACCTGCAACCCCCCCCCCCCCCCCCCATCCCCCCCCCCCCCCTTCATCACTGCATTTTCTGCCATAATTATGCCACCTGCCTAATTTGCTCCCCTGTTTCATTTTACTTTTTTTATGTGTTTGTTTGGTAATTTATTTCTTTTTTGTACTTCCACACTATACCCCCTCTCTATCGGGAACCCCTTTTGGTGTTAGTATTATGTTATTATTTAGCTATTGGAAAAATAGCAGATCTACAAGCTCGTAGCGCGCCAGCAGATCTACAAGCTCGTAGCGCGCCACTGAGTGGCGCTCTACGAGCTTGTATAGGTCTGCTATTTTTGAAAAATCAAAGAACGACTGACATATAGAAACATAGCTTTTTCAGAAAACTGTCAGGATGTAGAAGACATTTTTTAGAATCTGATCTCAGGTCAGAATGGGTTAAAAAAACATGCACAGCCACACATCTACGGCACAATGGCAGATTGTTCTTGGTGGAGTCTCAGAGCTGCAGGATTAGATGATCCACACTATAACCCACAAGCTGTTATACGTTGGAATGGACTCAGTCAGACTCAGCAGGGTGATGCGAGATGAGATGATGAGATGTTGTAAATGAGGAGGGGACAAAATTGGAAGAAATGATGGAGAGAGATGAGAAAAACATGTCATCACTGCACTGGGAATATACAGGGAGGCTGGATTGTATGTGATGGGGGGTGGGGGGGGGGGTGGGTACAGTAATTCAATGCACTCTCTTGTGCAGTGTGAGCATTTATGGCTTTGCAGTACATGTGTGTGCATCAGTGCATCTGATTCTGATCTTTCTATTAATATAAAATATTTTTTATCCCACGATTTTGTAACCCATTTTTCACCCCTGTGTCAATCATCTAATGTGATCCTGGGCTCTACACACCCTCCACCAACCTAGTCCCCATATATGGGGGACAAGGGGAGACCAACCTAGTCCCCATATATGGGGGACAAGGGGAGAGCAACGGACTTGAACTCATGCTTCCTTCATGCCTGAGTGTCCAAGTTGCTCCTTTACACCTGACAGGGGGGAGTTTCCCTGGTTGGACGTATAGCGCGTGGAAGGAACACGTTATTCCAACCAGTTCCTTTCCCCTCCATCAGGCTGGCCGGGGGGAGGCAGTTTAGTTTCTTTCTTTCCGGCCGGCCACTGGCCCGACCCCTACTTGATGCATTGCTAAACCAATCTGGTAACACTCTTGAGTGTTTATACATTGCTGCACTATAGATGGCACATACTGTACCTTTGAACTGCATCAGACACTAGGTCAACAATCCGGTCGTGGCGAGCAATATACAAGTTTGTGTATGCACTACATCCATTTGTTACTGTATGTGTGCGATGGATTCTAGGTGTTGTTCAGAATCATGATGGTTTATACAGAGTGGAGAGTGTGGGTGTCGGGGTACCAGATTGACAGATTGTACTTGGTTGGTAATACTTGCAGTCTTGCTTTGATGGTGAATTTTAAAACATCCTCCTATCCCCAATAGCAGCATTTTTGTACATCGAATGTGAAACAGAGTGATCAGCTGAATCAACACAGGTTTGCGTCTGTATGTAAAATGTGCCCCATGTACTACTGTACAGTATGTACAGTACAAAAGATACATGTTATGTGTGTAAAGGTACACACGTCACTTACTGTGTGTGTGTGTGTGTGTGTGTGTAGTGTGTGCGTGCACATTGCTGTATTCAGAATCTAGTTAGTATTCCATACAGCTCCCTCCCCTGGCCTTGGATCTACAGTATCCTGGATGTACTGTATCTTTAATTCACTCACTCTCTCTCTCTCTCGCGCGCACGCCCCACACACACACACACACACACACACACACACACACACACACACACACACACACACACAGCGAGACACTGAACCCCTGATTGCTCCTGATGTGCAGGTTGGTGCCTTGCATGGTTTCCGCTGCCATCGGTGTGTGAATGTAATGCACAATCTATGTAAAGCGCATTGGATAAATATATCTATATCTATATCCTTGGATATATATATATATATATATTATACATACATATGTGTCTGAATAACAATACAAGCTTAGTATTTGCCTAGTGCAAACTGTTACTTTTTTTATTAAATAAATGTCAACTAATGATTCCATATTCTAATTATACGGTACAATGTGTATCGTCCAGGGGTCCTTGAGGGGGCCCCAGCACGGGCTAAAAACAAGTTATTATAGCAATCTGTAACAATCTGTTTTACCACTTATTCGAAAGCTCACAACGCGTTGCAGTTGTGAGCTTGTAGATCAGCTATTTATATTCATTTATTTTAGGTTAGTTTGAAAAAGTATTCTTCCCTGGCACATAATGTTTTCAAATGGGGGTCTTTGGGCACATAATGTTTTCAAATGGGGGTCCAATGGGGGTCCGTGGGCACATAATGTTTTAAAATGGGGGTCCAATGGGGGTCCGTGGGCAAACTGCAAACAAACACAAATAACATTTTGGGGTCCCTGATGACATGAAAGAGTTAGAGAACCTCGGCATCTGTACTGAAATTAGGATGCAACCCAGAATAACAACTTAACAATAATAATAATTAAGAACATATCTTTAATACTGTATGTATGTCAATTCAAACAACAATACATCGACATATTGCATAGAAATATGGTATTGAACTACAGCATGGAAAATGTCAAACGGAAAAATACAGTACATGACAGAATAATCTCTATAAAGACATCATGGCCAAACAGGCTGTATTAAAAAACTATTTACAAAATTCCGTACAAAATAAAATAGCATAAATACAAACAAATAAATATTCATATACGAATAAATATGATGTACAAACACTGCATGTAAATATAAGGCTGAGCAGAGGCCTCTGTATTTCACAAGTACAAAAGAAATGCAGTATATTAATTAATAGAATACAAATATATTAAATAAAATGTAAACAAGAATATAATATACAAATAAATACATACAAAATCAATAAATATAATAGCATAAATGCAACTCCAGTCATAAACCAAATGAAGCCACCATGTTTGGTGAAAATGTCAACTGAACAAGTTCAAAACTACAGCATATAAGCGCCAATCTTTTTTTTGGTCTTTTTTTCATATACAGATATAAAAATGTATAAGTTTGTTAAGAGCCTTCTTGAAAGGGGACAGTGCTGGACAACGTGCAAGGTTCCTGTCCGATACGCAATAACCTGAGACCAATGTCAACTCTCAATAACCTGAGACCAACGTCAACTCTCAATAACCTGAGACCAACGTCAACTCTCAATAACCTGAGACCAACGTCAACTCTCAATAACCTGAGACCAACGTCAACTCTCAATAACCTGAGACCAATGTCAACTCTAACCCTAACCCTGTCAACTCTACTTCATTTAAACCCCCGGAAAAAAAGGTCCTCATTTGCATGCAGCGAGCGTGAGACCACTAGTAAACCATTCGGAAAAAAGGCGTCGGCAGATTATTTCACGTCTATCGATGTCGCGACGCCTCATTCCAAAACGTAGTCCACGTTAATGGGAACAAAAAAAATCAATGAATTCATTTAAACAGCAGTTTTAAAAGTGCCTGTTATTGTCTCCTGGGCTTGCTCGCCGTCGTCGTCCTCTCTCTCTTGCTCGGCCCGCTCCCTCATTCATTTCAGGAACATCTGGAGGACGGCGGTGTGGAAGTGGGCGCTGGAGTAGAGCAGTCGGCACACGGTGTCCGTGTCTTCGTTGTTGTCTAGGAATCAGGAGAAACGAAAAAAAAAGAAATAAAACGTTTTAGTCGTCTTAACCCATTCTGAACGGGAACCCATTTTGGTGTTAGCAGTATGTTATGCTTTAGCTATTGAAAAATAGCAGATCTACAAGCTCATATCGCGCCACCGAGTGGCGCGCTACGAGCTTGTAGGTCTGCTATTTTTGAAAAATCGAAGAACGACTGACATTTTTAGAATCTGATCTCAGGTCAGAATGGGTTGATCAGACCCAGTGTGTGTCCAGTGGAAACCTCGTATGAATCTGATCTCAGGTCAGAATGGGTTAACCCTAGAACGCTAAACCTGGGTGTTTTTCTCCCCCCGACAATTCTATATCTTTCTTGGTAAACATTCCTAATGTTGCTGATGTCTGAGATGGGCGGGTCTTTCAGTATACCTTCATGATGCTCAGTGACATCATAGACGGGTAGTATCCACACTTTTCCTGGGCTGTGTGTGCGCTCCACTTCCTATCGATTTGATCCAATGAAATCCAATGAAACTGGTCAGATGACCAATGATATCCAATGAAATCGACAGGACGTGGAGCACACACAGCCCAGGAAAAGTGTGGATAGGTTTGTTTCCCTGTTTTCTCTACAGGCAGGTGTTCGGGTGAATCGTTAATCGCAATAGTTTGTGTGACAAATTACTTGACAACTTAAATGTGTAATCGTGACGTCCCTATAGAGCGCCGCAGTCCCGCCCCCTTTCAGAAAAGCGAGTGGCCCAGGAAGTGAAAGCCCCATGCATTCTGCCATCGGCACTTTTAATATAATTTATTTAAAGACGGTTACGCCGCGGACAAAGCCAATTCGGATCGTGACGAATCATGACAATGAACACAATATTTTGGGCCGATCAAATAATTTATAAGACGAAAAATAAAACAAATAGTGTCGTCTCCTGACTTTCTTTTCTTCTTTCTAATGATTTGATCGTCCCAGAATATTGTGTTCATTGTCATGATTCGTCACGATCCGAATTGGCTTTGTCCGCGGCGTAACCGTCTTTAAATAAATTATATTAAAAGTGCCGATGGGAGAATGCATGGGGCTTCCACTTCCTGGGCCACTCGCTTTTCTGAAAGGGGGCGGGGACTGCTGCGCTCTATAGTCAACGCCGGTGAAATGTGTGCGTGTTAAATACAGTAAGGCGTGAAGGTGTGTGTTCATTAATATACGTGGACGCTGACCTTCCATCATCTGCTCGATGGTGAGCTCGGAGAAGGTGTTCTCCAGGCACTCCATGAACGCCTGCCGCGCCTCGTTGGTCACGAACACCTGGCACAGGTTCTGGACCAGCTTCACCGGCCAGCTCATGCAGTAGCCGTCCCTCTCACACACCTGGAACGATACAACACAGTCACTCTCACACACCTGTACACAACGACACAACACCTGAACACAGCACAACACCTGAACACAACACAGTCCCTCTCACACACCTGGACACAACGACACAACACCTGAACACAACACAGTCCCTCTCACACACCTGAACACAACACCTGTCCTCTCACACACCTGAACACAACACCTGTCCTCTCACACACCTGAACACAACACCTGTCCTCTCACACACCTGAACACAACACAGTCCCTCTCACACACATGAACACAACACCTGTCCTCTCACACACCTGAACACAACACAACACAAAGTGTCCCTCTCACATACCTGCTGAACACGAAACAACACAGTAGAGATGTACCCATGGCATTTATTTATTTTTTGCTTCCCGCATACCGTGATTTGGTCTTTTTTTACCATGACAATGTAGATGATGAGTCTGGAGATCTCGAACAGTCGCCCGTTCAGTGCCTTGCTGGTGAGCACGCTGTAGCACAGGTTGCTGCCGCACTGTAGCAGGAGGCAACCCACGTTCTCCACATGCCACGCCTCCGGAAGCACTGCAACGCAAAGACAACGGTACCGTTGGGACAATAGTTCTGTTGGGAGTGGGACAATAGTTCTGTTGGGACAATAGTACCGTTTTGATATCGGAAGGTCGCTAGTTCGTATCCCCGGACCGGCACGTTAACATTACCACCGCTGAAGTGCCCTTGAGCAAGGCATTGAACCCCTACCATGAAATGTTCTATGAGCAGGGCCTGGCTGTAGACAAGTTCTTGAGCTTAGTCCAGTTACCCTGCAGGGTAAACATAGTACCTTTCCTTTCCTTAGTCCAGTTACCCTGGGTAAACATAGTACCTTTCCTTTCCTTAGTCCAGTTACCCTGGGTAAACGTAGTACCTTTCCTTTCCTTAGTCCAGTTACCCTGGGTAAACATGGTACCTTTCCTTTCCTTAGTCCAGTTACCCTGGGTAAACATGGTACCTTTCCTTTCCTTAGTCCAGTTACCCTGGGTAAACATGGTACCTTTCCTTTCCTTAGTCCAGTTACCCTGGGTAAACATAGTACCTTTCCTTTCCTTAGTCCAGTTACCCTGGGTAAACATGGTACCTTTCCTTTCCTTAGTCCAGTTACCCTGGGTAAACATAGTACCTTTCCTTTCCTTAGTCCAGTTACCCTGGGTAAACATAGTACCTTTCCTTTCCTTAGTCCAGTTACCCTGGGTAAACATGGTACCTTTCCTTTCCTTAGTCCAGTTACCCTGGGTAAACATAGTACCTTTCCTTTCCTTAGTCCAGTTACCCTGGGTAAACATAGTACCTTTCCTTTCCTTAGTCCAGTTACCCTGGGTAAACATAGTACCTTTCCTTTCCTTAGTCCAGTTACCCTGGGTAAACATAGTACCTTTCCTTTCCTTAGTCCAGTTACCCTGGGTAAACATGGTACCTTTCCTTTCCTTAGTCCAGTTACCCTGGGTAAACATGGTACCTTTCCTTTCCTTAGTCCAGTTACCCTGGGTAAACATGGTACCTTTCCTTTCCTTAGTCCAGTTACCCTGGGTAAACATGGTACCTTTCCTTTCCTTAGTCCAGTTACCCTGGGTAAACATAGTACCTTTCCTTTCCTTAGTCCAGTTACCCTGGGTAAACATGGTACCTTTCCTTTCCTTAGTCCAGTTACCCTGGGTAAACATGGTACCTTTCCTTTCCTTAGTCCAGTTACCCTGGGTAAACATAGTACCTTTCCTTTCCTTAGTCCAGTTACCCTGGGTAAACATAGTACCTTTCCTTTCCTTAGTCCAGTTACCCTGGGTAAACATAGTACCTTTCCTTTCCTTAGTCCAGTAACCCTGGGTAAACATAGTACCTTTCCTTTCCTTAGTCCAGTAACCCTGGGTAAACATAGTACCTTTCCTTTCCTTAGTCCAGTTACCCTGGGTAAACATACCTTTCCTTTCCTTAGTCCAGTTACCCTGGGTAAACATAGTACCTTTCCTTTCCTTAGACCAGTTACCCTGGGTAAACATAGTACCTTTCCTTTCCTTAGTCCAGTTACCCTGGGTAAACATAGTACCTTTCCTTTCCTTAGTCCAGTTACCCTGGGTAAACATAGTACCTTTCCTTTCCTTAGTCCAGTTACCCTGGGTAAACATAGTACCTTTCCTTTCCTTAGTCCAGTTACCCTGGGTAAACATAGTACCTTTCCTTTCCTTAGTCCAGTTACCCTGGGTAAACATAGTACCTTTCCTTTCCTTAGTCCAGTTACCCTGGGTAAACATAGTACCTTTCCTTTCCTTAGTCCAGTTACCCTGGGTAAACATAGTACCTTTCCTTTCCTTAGTCCAGTTACCCTGGGTAAACATAGTACCTTTCCTTTCCTTAGTCCAGTTACCCTGGGTAAACATAGTACCTTTCCTTTCCTTAGTCCAGTTACCCTGGGTAAACATGGTACCTTTCCTTTCCTTAGTCCAGTTACCCTGGGTAAACATAGTACCTTTCCTTTCCTTAGTCCAGTTACCCTGGGTAAACATAGTACCTTTCCTTTCCTTAGTCCAGTTACCCTGGGTAAACATGGTACCTTTCCTTTCCTTAGTCCAGTTACCCTGGGTAAACATAGTACCTTTCCTTTCCTTAGTCCAGTTACCCTGGGTAAACATAGTACCTTTCCTTTCCTTAGTCCAGTTACCCTGGGTAAACATGGTACCTTTCCTTTCCTTAGTCCAGTTACCCTGGGTAAACATAGTACCTTTCCTTTCCTTAGTCCAGTTACCCTGGGTAAACATAGTACCTTTCCTTTCCTTAGTCCAGTAACCCTGGGTAAACATAGTACCTTTCCTTTCCTTAGTCCAGTAACCCTGGGTAAACATAGTACCTTTCCTTTCCTTAGTCCAGTTACCCTGGGTAAACATACCTTTCCTTTCCTTAGTCCAGTTACCCTGGGTAAACATAGTACCTTTCCTTTCCTTAGACCAGTTACCCTGGGTAAACATAGTACCTTTCCTTTCCTTAGTCCAGTTACCCTGGGTAAACATAGTACCTTTCCTTTCCTTAGTCCAGTTACCCTGGGTAAACATAGTACCTTTCCTTTCCTTAGTCCAGTTACCCTGGGTAAACATAGTACCTTTCCTTTCCTTAGTCCAGTTACCCTGGGTAAACATAGTACCTTTCCTTTCCTTAGTCCAGTAACCCTGGGTAAACATAGTACCTTTCCTTTCCTTAGTCCAGTAACCCTGGGTAAACATAGTACCTTTCCTTTCCTTAGTCCAGTTACCCTGGGTAAACATACCTTTCCTTTCCTTAGTCCAGTTACCCTGGGTAAACATAGTACCTTTCCTTTCCTTAGACCAGTTACCCTGGGTAAACATAGTACCTTTCCTTTCCTTAGTCCAGTTACCCTGGGTAAACATAGTACCTTTCCTTTCCTTAGTCCAGTTACCCTGGGTAAACATAGTACCTTTCCTTTCCTTAGTCCAGTTACCCTGGGTAAACATAGTACCTTTCCTTTCCTTAGTCCAGTTACCCTGGGTAAACATAGTACCTTTCCTTTCCTTAGTCCAGTTACCCTGGGTAAACATAGTACCTTTCCTTTCCTTAGTCCAGTTACCCTGGGTAAACATAGTACCTTTCCTTTCCTTAGTCCAGTTACCCTGGGTAAACATAGTACCTTTCCTTTCCTTAGTCCAGTTACCCTGGGTAAACATAGTACCTTTCCTTTCCTTAGTCCAGTTACCCTGGGTAAACATAGTACCTTTCCTTTCCTTAGTCCAGTTACCCTGGGTAAACATGGTACCTTTCCTTTCCTTAGTCCAGTTACCCTGGGTAAACATAGTACCTTTCCTTTCCTTAGTCCAGTTACCCTGGGTAAACATAGTACCTTTCCTTTCCTTAGTCCAGTTACCCTGGGTAAACATGGTACCTTTCCTTTCCTTAGTCCAGTTACCCTGGGTAAACATAGTACCTTTCCTTTCCTTAGTCCAGTTACCCTGGGTAAACATAGTACCTTTCCTTTCCTTAGTCCAGTTACCCTGGGTAAACATGGTACCTTTCCTTTCCTTAGTCCAGTTACCCTGGGTAAACATAGTACCTTTCCTTTCCTTAGTCCAGTTACCCTGGGTAAACATAGTACCTTTCCTTTCCTTAGTCCAGTAACCCTGGGTAAACATAGTACCTTTCCTTTCCTTAGTCCAGTAACCCTGGGTAAACATAGTACCTTTCCTTTCCTTAGTCCAGTTACCCTGGGTAAACATACCTTTCCTTTCCTTAGTCCAGTTACCCTGGGTAAACATAGTACCTTTCCTTTCCTTAGACCAGTTACCCTGGGTAAACATAGTACCTTTCCTTTCCTTAGTCCAGTTACCCTGGGTAAACATAGTACCTTTCCTTTCCTTAGTCCAGTTACCCTGGGTAAACATAGTACCTTTCCTTTCCTTAGTCCAGTTACCCTGGGTAAACATAGTACCTTTCCTTTCCTTAGTCCAGTTACCCTGGGTAAACATAGTACCTTTCCTTTCCTTAGTCCAGTTACCCTGGGTAAACATAGTACCTTTCCTTTCCTTAGTCCAGTTACCCTGGGTAAACATGGTACCTTTCCTTTCCTTAGTCCAGTTACCCTGGGTAAACATAGTACCTTTCCTTTCCTTAGTCCAGTTACCCTGGGTAAACATAGTACCTTTCCTTTCCTTAGTCCAGTTACCCTGGGTAAACATAGTACCTTTCCTTTCCTTAGTCCAGTTACCCTGGGTAAACATAGTACCTTTCCTTTCCTTAGTCCAGTTACCCTGGGTAAACATAGTACCTTTCCTTTCCTTAGTCCAGTTACCCTGGGTAAACATAGTACCTTTCCTTTCCTTAGTCCAGTTACCCTGGGTAAACATAGTACCTTTCCTTTCCTTAGTCCAGTTACCCTGGGTAAACATAGTACCTTTCCTTTCCTTAGTCCAGTTACCCTGGGTAAACATAGTACCTTTCCTTTCCTTAGTCCAGTTACCCTGGGTAAACATAGTACCTTTCCTTTCCTTAGTCCAGTTACTCTGGGTAAACATAGTACCTTTCCTTTCCTTAGTCCAGTTACCCTGGGTAAACATAGTACCTTTCCTTTCCTTAGTCCAGTTACTCTGGGTAAACATAGTACCTTTCCTTTCCTTAGTCCAGTTACCCTGGGTAAACATAGTACCTTTCCTTTCCTTAGTCCAGTTACCCTGGGTAAACATGGTACCTTTCCTTTCCTTAGTCCAGTTACCCTGGGTAAACATGGTACCTTTCCTTTCCTTAGTCCAGTTACCCTGGGTAAACATGGTACCTTTCCTTTCCTTAGTCCAGTTACCCTGGGTAAACATGGTACCTTTCCTTTCCTTAGTCCAGTTACCCTGGGTAAACATAGTACCTTTCCTTTCCTTAGTCCAGTTACCCTGGGTAAACATAGTACCTTTCCTTTCCTTAGTCCAGTTACCCTGGGTAAACATAGTACCTTTCCTTTCCTTAGTCCAGTTACCCTGGGTAAACATAGTACCTTTCCTTTCCTTAGTCCAAATACCCTGGGTAAACATAGTACCTTTCCTTTCCTTAGTCCAGTTACCCTGGGTAAACATAGTACCTTTCCTTTCCTTAGTCCAGTTACCCTGGGTAAACATGGTACCTTTCCTTTCCTTAGTCCAGTTACCCTGGGTAAACATAGTACCTTTCCTTTCCTTAGTCCAGTTACCCTGGGTAAACATAGTACCTTTCCTTTCCTTAGTCCAGTTACCCTGGGTAAACATGGTACCTTTCCTTTCCTTAGTCCAGTTACCCTGGGTAAACATGGTACCTTTCCTTTCCTTAGTCCAGTTACCCTGGGTAAACATGGTACCTTTCCTTTCCTTAGTCCAGTTACCCTGGGTAAACATGGTACCTTTCCTTTCCTTAGTCCAGTTACCCTGGGTAAACATAGTACCTTTCCTTTCCTTAGTCCAGTTACCCTGGGTAAACATAGTACCTTTCCTTTCCTTAGTCCAGTTACCCTGGGTAAACATAGTACCTTTCCTTTCCTTAGTCCAGTTACCCTGGGTAAACATAGTACCTTTCCTTTCCTTAGTCCAGTTACCCTGGGTAAACATGGTACCTTTCCTTTCCTTAGTCCAGTTACCCTGGGTAAACATGGTACCTTTCCTTTCCTTAGTCCAGTTACCCTGGGTAAACATGGTACCTTTCCTTTCCTTAGTCCAGTTACCCTGGGTAAACATAGTACCTTTCCTTTCCTTAGTCCAGTTACCCTGGGTAAACATAGTACCTTTCCTTTCCTTAGTCCAGTTACCCTGGGTAAACATAGTACCTTTCCTTTCCTTAGTCCAGTTACCCTGGGTAAACATAGTACCTTTCCTTTCCTTAGTCCAGTTACCCTGGGTAAACATAGTACCTTTCCTTTCCTTAGTCCAGTTACCCTGGGTAAACATGGTACCTTTCCTTTCCTTAGTCCAGTTACCCTGGGTAAACATAGTACCTTTCCTTTCCTTAGTCCAGTTACCCTGGGTAAACATAGTACCTTTCCTTTCCTTAGTCCAGTTACCCTGGGTAAACATAGTACCTTTCCTTTCCTTAGTCCAGTTACCCTGGGTAAACATGGTACCTTTCCTTTCCTTAGTCCAGTTACCCTGGGTAAACATAGTACCTTTCCTTTCCTTAGTCCAGTTACCCTGGGTAAACATGGTCCTTACCAGTGAGCTCCTCCAGTATAGACAGCATGGTGTCAGTGGACCAGTCCCTGAGCGTGGCGTCTGCGTGCAGACGGAACACCACCTTGGACAGGTCCAACAGAGCCGTGCGGTGCACGCCGAAGTCCAGCATGGTCCGCCAGCCAACGGAACCTGCGTGGGGAGGAGGGAACCAGTTAACGCTGCAGTGTTTCACACTGGGTCAACATAGACTAAAACTAACTAACTAAAACATAGACTGACGAGAACAAAGTCAAATAAAATCCAGTAGAACTTGCATGTTCTCCCCGTGTCTCCTAGGGTCGGTACCCTAAAAGAACATGCAGTAATCCTGCTCAGATCGGTGAACCAATACGATCAACAAAGCTTCGAATATAACATCTGAGAAGTTACTAGTGGATTCAAAAAACAAACATGTTCTGGCGATTCTGGTCTGGTGACTCTGTTAAGACTGTGGTAACTTGCGGCCGTATCGATCTGGCTATTAAATTGCCCTCTGATAAATAGTTCCTTTACAGAAATGACAGGCTTTAGAAACATCATCATCCGACTGTGGGCATCATTTTACAGTGTTTGTTTACATGCTACAGTAGCGCTCATTGACTGTGTTTGTTTACATGCTACAGTAGCGCTGTATTGGGAATTATGGTCAAAATAGGAACATTCTAGCGGTGTATAAAAACAACTCTTCGTGACTTCGCCACAGACACGTTTGTCTGAGCACGGACACTTTGACGACCCCTGTACGGACAAGTTGACGACCCTTGACCCCTGTACATGTTGACGACCCTTGACCCCTGTACATGTTGACGACCCTTGACCCCTGTGCACGTTGACGACCCTTGAACCCCTGTGCACGTCGACGACCCTTGACCCCCCCTGCTGGCCCTTACCGTCCGGCGCCAGGGGCCCGTTCGTCTTACCGTCGGGCGCCAGGGGCCCGTAGAGCAGGAACAGCAGGCGGGCCTGGCTGACCATGGGCAGCGGCTTCAGGATGTGCGAGAGCCAGAACAGGAAGTCCGCGCCCCCCTCCTTCCACCACGGGTCCAACAGGACGTGGCGGCAGAACCGCCGCACCTGGAGCTCCAGGGCGCGGTCGGCACCTGGAGGAGAGACGCACGCACACACACACACACACACGCACACACACACACACGCACGCACGCACGCACGCACGCACGCACGCACGCACGCACGCACGCACGCACGCACGCACGCACGCACACACACCCACACACACACACGCGCGCGCACACACACACACACGCGCGCACACACGCACACGCACACGCACACGAATTGAATTGAATAACTCTAAAAGGCGTGAAAGCGTTCAGATCACCTGGTCTTCCAGCGACTCACCTGGTCTCCCAGCGACGGCGGACAGGATCCTCCGCGGCAGGCTGGTGGCGTCGCACAGGAAGCTGAACACCCGCGGGTACTCCATCTTGTCCCAGCCGGCGATCAGGGTCTGTCCCACAGCGAGAATCAATCAGTCAATCAATCAATTAGAATCTGCGATCAGGGTCTGTCCCACAGCAAGAATCAATCAGTCAATCAATCAATTTGAATCTGCACCGTCCTAAAGTCGTCTCTTCGGTGCTACTGAAAATTTCTGACGAGCCAAAATCACCTCGGCACTACAGCGCCGAAACAGCGGTAAAATAGGAGTATGAATCGGCCCTTACGATGAAGAGGGGAACGGATTTTTTTAGAAGCCATTTAACTCCATTTGGTAGATTCGTATTTGATCAAAAGAAGCTTGATTTGCGGCACAGAACTAAAACGATTTATGATCACCGGTCAGTGAACGCAATAACATTCGCGGGTCAAGCATGCATAGCATGTTGACCTGAGATCAGATTCTAAAAATGTCTTCCACATCCTGACAGTTTTCTGAAAAAGCTATGTTTCTATGTCGTTCTTCGATTTAAAAAAAAATAGGAGACCTACAAGCTTGTAGCGCGCCACTCGGTTGCATGCTATGAGCTTGTAGACCTGCTATTTTATAGCTAAAGCATAACATAATGCTAACACCAAAAGGGGCTCCCGCCCAAAATGGGTTAAACTTCCTGTTTTTCCGTTTCCGACGGAAACAGCTTTCAAAATAAGACGGTTCTCCGTTTAAATGAATGGTGGCAGTTCTCAACTTCTCGAGTATAAATTCAGTGGAATGCCATGACCTCCTCCATGAAAACAAATCACTTTTTAAAACGGGCCTGAAAATCCACCTTTCAGCAGAGGCCCAAGGGAGAGGAAATAAATGATCACTTGTCCAAGTTGTCCCTAAAACAAGCGACCACCCCCCTCTCCTTTTTACCCCCACTCTGTACATATAGTGTTTTATTTATTTCTGTGAATATTGAATTTTGTTGTTTTTCTTCATGCGTTGTTTGCGTATAGGGCCTAAATGGAAACAAGAAGGCCAGGACCTTTATATTCTCTCACCTTGAGGAAGGCTCCGAAGCAGGAGAGGCCGTAGCAGCCCGTCAGGCCTGCAGCGCACGGCTCCATCATGAAGCAGCACACCTGGCCAGGGATGGAAGAAGTGTTCTCAAGTTGGTGCGTACTGTACATACTGTATATTTACATTTTATTTATTTGACAGGGACAAAGCTCATTAATCAACATGTCAGTTTTCACATCAATGTAAATGGGCCAGAGTTAGTCAAAGCTAAATTTCATCTGTAGTCCCTGTTGGGCAGGCTCTTAAAAAATGAATGATTGTAGTGTGCCTGCACACAACACCATGCGTTGATGCCATGTGTGCATAATGTGCAGGCACCCAACACGTCCATACAAAAACACAATACAGTACAGTACAATACAGGAACAGATCGACATGGTACAGGGGACAGAACAACGGCAAGTGAAGTGAGAAATGACACCGGTGATGAATACTAAATAGTGCTGATAGTTAGTTACTCATGATTACAGATTTGAGTTGTTTTTAGCCACCCTTTCAGGTTGAATTTGAAGGTCAGATTGTTGGAGGTCTCTCTTAATTCTGTAGGGAGACTGTTCTAGTGATGGGAGGCTCTAACAGAGAAGACTGTTTTACCAAACACACATGGTAAATGGTGCTTGTGT
>NC_137872.1:1861429-1968142 GCF_963924005.1 Protomyctophum bolini
CCAAACCAAACCGGTAAAATAATAGGCTATAGCCTAACATACACAACAGGCAGCTAACCAGCTAACTATTTAAATGATTAGGCTACCTAACTCAATATAGGCTATATTGTTTGTCATATATTGTTTGCAAAAGCAAACGATCCCCGAGCTTACAATAGTCTTTTAAGTTAAGTGGAAGATAATTGTCACTGAACTATTCAACTCCAGGCTGTATAACTTACCTCCTCAAATTAGCGCTATGTACTGTAATGTTTATGAATCAATACAGAGCTGTATAGTGTATACAGGCAGGCTAACACCATGCAGGCTAACGTACACACAATTACACACACTAGCCTACTGCCGACAGGTGCTAACAGATGCTAACAGGTGCTAACGTGCTGTTCATAAAGCAGCGCCAAAACTCTGCTCTTCACGCGATGACAGCTCTGGTGCAGATGTACAGTAGCCAATCAGACGACGAGCAGCGGCATAGAGGCGGGCTAAGGCGGGCTGCTCCACTTAGACTATGGGGCTGCTGCAGCATGGCGTTGTTCATCCCATAGACTGGAGGGGCGGTGGTTCTGTACTGGGATTGGCTGCTTGGTTGTCATAGCCATTAAACGTATATGTCGGTCACTGGCCATAGCACACTGAGTTGAAAAATGTGCACCCTCAGTTTATGTTCTATGAAAAGTTATGAAAATACCAAAAAATAAAAATAAAAAAAAATTCCCCCCAGTAATAATTGTATCTTGCTCGTTGCGAGCTATCCAATTTAAAATCCCCCCACCCCCCTGGCCCCAACACATTGTAAAGCGTCTTTGAGTATCAAGAAAAGCGCTATATAAATCCCAGATATTATTATTATTATTATTATTATTATTATTATAAAATCACCTGCCCGCTGCGACTGCGCAGTCAGCAGCGCCACAGAGCTGTTTAGTGACGTCCTCTAGGCTACACCCACCAGGAAGTGGAAAGCGCGAAAAACAAATTTCTCTGTGGAGCCTACATACTAGAGACAGCAGAAAATGGACATTAGAAAGTGGTTAGGAGTAACTTAGGTAAGGTAGTAAAAATAGAAAAGACTGGCACTGCAACTATACCCGTGCGGAGGCAAGTAGCAGCACTAGCGATGAAAATAATAACACCACCGATCCCGCCGCCGGCCCCGAGCGAGCACTCAGAGACCGAAGAAATGCCGCCTCCTCTCCCCGGGGAAAAGCCCTCCACCTCGGCGCCGGTGAGCCAGCCACACCCGCTGCCTCAGCCCCGTCGCCCATACCCTGCTGCTAGTGCTGCTGGGGGTGTGCCGGTTGATTTGGGGCCGGAGAAACCACTGACCAGCACAGGTAGTAGTGCTACAATCATACCCAACTCGAACGTTTTGTAATAATTAAAAAGCACGCTCATTTTATTTAACAGAACCTGGTGGTATAATGAACGTGAGTGCCGTGGCTGGAATATTCTGTGGTTTCTGATTGCTGCCTTTTGTTATCCATGTTGTGGGAGATTTCATAATTCATATCGGTTCTAGTGGAAATTCAGGAAAACGGCGATGGAAAAATACAAAGGTTTTGCTATACATGCATCCAATGAAGGAATACTGTGCTCGTAAAGTAGCAGAGAGAGAGAGAGACACACACAGACACATCTTTTTTGTTTTTCATGGCCACATTAAAAGATAGGATTGTATAGCCTACTGTTTAATTGTTGTTTTAGAAAATGTTGTGTCTTGGCTGGGCAGCATATGGGCTGCAGCCTGCAGTTCAAATCCGTTTTGATTTAGGCCTATATTGATCATTCATTATTGAATAGGCTAAACGTTTGCACTTGACACTTGTTTGATTGATTCATGATTGAATACATTTTTCAATAAATGCTGCAGTTTCAGAAATTCAGTTTTTTTTTATTGATTAATTGGTTTGGTTGAATACTGTATTATTAACAGTTTGCAGATTGTAGGCCACCACTTAATTAAGTTAAATAAATAGGCCTATTTAACAGCAGTGCTAGTAAATGTTATTTTATTTCAGGATTCAGCTATTGCATTGTTAAATCAATCAACATATGGCTACAGGATGATAATCTACTGTTTTTTATATAAAATGTGTGCGGGGCTGGGCAACAGACTAGCTCTGGTCCATAGCTCTAAATGCGTTTCATTTAGAGCTATGTTACTCTCAACTTCCGCCGCTCGCATGAATGCAGACCAGCCTCTACTCTTTAGCGTAAATAGAAAGAACGTTTTTGCTACTCACCAAAACAAAGGCGGGTTGTGTCATTAGAAAGCCTACTTTCCTTAGTGGACGCACGTATAAATGGTACTTTTTGGCCAAAAGGGGATTTTGTTTCCACCGGGAAAAAAATACTTTTAGTTACTCCAAAGCGCCCTCTACTGATATTGCCCAGAGAACTGCCTCATAGAGAATATTTTCCCCTGGTGAAAACAAATCCCTTTCTGGCCAAAAAGTACCGTTTATCCGTGTGGTGGGGGGGGGGGCTCAGAGTGCGTCCACTAAGGAAAGTAGGCTTTCTAATGACACAACCCACCTTTGTTTTGGTGAGTAGCAAAAACTTTCTTTTTATTTACGCTATAAGAGGAGAGGTTGGTCTGATTTCGATTTGAGATTTTAAACTGAAAGTCCCATAGCCTTAACTGCGCACGGCAGAATCATAGAAGCAGTAGGAGGCTATGGACCAGATCGAGCTAGGCACAGACGAGCTCTCCATTCTTATTCTGTCAGATGACTTCTCCAAACCCCCACACAGTCCACTGTGCCTTCTAGAGGCAGAGGAATGTACAGGTCGCACCCTAGCCGTTTAATTTTAACAGCGCAATAGCTGTATGAAATGGGGGAAAAAAAAACAACACTTATTGTGCACCCTGGGAATTATTGACGGCACCCTCAGTCATTCCATTCTGTAGCCGGGCCTGGTGTGTGCGTGCGCGTGCGTGCGTGTGTGTGTGTGCGCGCGCGTGTGTCACTGTATATAGATAGATATATAATTTATATAGTGATCGATTGATCTGTCTGCCCAGATTAAATATTAATATGTCATATTATGTAATAACGGAGGGTAGCAACAGTAAGGAGTCAGGACACTTACTGCATGTAAACTTCTGCCTTCAAAGACAAGATACCTCTGAACTGTTACTGGGGGCATGACGATGAAAGATAAGAATAGAAATAGATAGAAAAGGGAGAAAGAAACAGCATGGTTGGTTGGTACAGTGGGAGCAAGAACGATTTAGAGAAGTTAAGAGATGTCACTTACCATGCCCAGGACCTTCTTTGCTCCTCCCTCCTGGCCCATCAGAAATAGCTTTCTTGCTCTTTTCCTTGCCAGCTTAATTGACCCCCTCTGCTGGTCATGTCGCCACCGGGAAACTTGCCTGCATCTGCTAAGCTTGAGCGACATGCTGGAGGAGAGGACATGATGGAGGAGAGGACATGATGGAGGAGAGGACATGCTGGAGGAGAGGACATGACGGAGGTAGAAATCACCTCAGACGGAGAGCTGCTCCGACAGCGGGGCAGAGAAACCAGGGCAGTTGCCACAGTTACCAGATTTCGCCACCGACGACTGCGCGGACGAGGGAGTCTGTCTGGACGGCACACCAGCACTGCTGAGAGAGTGTTGAAGCCAAAGGTGAGGTCAAACGCGTATCGAACAGTGAAAACGGAACATCATCGTGAATGCAGATGTGGTCTTTGTTGTTAACCCATTTTGACCTGGGAACGATTCTGCCAAATGTCTTCTAAATCCTGACTGTTTTCTTGAAAAAGCTATGTTTTTCTATGTCGGTCGTTCTCAAACACTTTCATGTCACTTTTCACGATTCTTCAAAAATGGCAGACCTAGCCCCCCATGTTGGTAACATCTTCTCCAGAGATGTCATCCAGGTTTCTGCTTGGATAAGCATCTCCTTCATAATAATTATAATAACTTGAAGTTGAATAACCTACCGGTATTCAAGAAATTGCTTAGAAAAATAATTTAAATTATATTAATTCATGGAAACGTATAATGATTCAAAACAAAATGTAGGACAAGTTAAGGGGCCCTTATAAATGGCCCCGGGACCCGTTCAAGAACACTGCTCGCTATAAACAACATTTGCATTTAATGTTAGCGACTCCTTTAGGAACGTTTAGGCCCTTTCAGTTCTGTTCAGACGAGCTGTCGATCGTCCATGGCTGACTCTCTGCAGTGTCGATCTGCATTCTCCAACCACTGACTCACAGCTTGAGCTTTGATCGCACCTCTGGTATCAGAAACTTCAAACACTGGCTGGCACCTGGTGAAACACTCACTGACACAGCATCCATTTGTATTCTATGTAAAAGTCCATGGATGGACAATATTTGTCTTTATCTTCAGTCATTTTTGACCAGTTAACACAGCATTAATTCATTGTGTGTGTGTGTGTGTGTGTATATTTATTTGGATCCCCATTAGCTACTACCTTATAGCAGCTACTCTTCCTGGGGGTCCACTCCACACATAAAATACATTACAATTACATCATATTAAATACATTTTACAAGACTGTAAGTGTTCAGAAAAAGTCAAAAGACACAGAAAAAGATAGGAGAGCGGCTACATCGCTCTCTCTCTAAAGTTTATACTGATTGTGTGTGTGCGTGCGTGCGTGCGTGCGTGCGTGCGTGTGTGTACAGTTACAGTATGCGTGTATGAGTTTAGAGTCCACATTCTCCCATCGTCCGCTGTTTGTGCTTCAACAACAAGGCCTTCAGATGTGTTCTGGCATTCCCTCTGTCTTATTAGCCTGAGTTTACAGCTTCCACTGTGGACTCACCATGCTGCCTGTACTGTCTGCCTGGCTGTCAGTGGATACAATGCGTGACCCGCCAATTAGGTGCCACATTCTGGGTTGTTTCCAAGCAACCTACATTACGGGTCCAACAACCGCTGCAAGGGATACAGAACATGGAAGCTTTGAAGTTTGAGTCTATGAGTTTGAGTCTGAGTGTGTGTGTGCGTGTGGCCGTGCGTGCAGCCGTGCGTGCGTGTGTTCGTATACAGTATGCTTGTGTGTGCCCGTGTGCGAAATGAGAGACAAATACTGAGATTGATTTCAGAATAGATTGGAAGACATTGAGAGCAATTAAACAACAGAACATACCCTGATCTCCTCCCTTCGTTTCTTTTGATCACAGGGTGCTCCATGATGTCCCAGGGACAAGCCAGTGGTCCTTGGATAGGTTCTCTGCTGAGTGATACACATACTGTAAGGTACTGTGCCTTTCTATTGCATGTCTGTCTGCCCACTGTCCTCTAAACCAGTGGTTCCCAAACCTTTTCATGTCGACGAGTAGGACCCCCAAATTGACACTAATTAGCCTGCGGACCCCCAATCCATTTGAAAAGATATGCCAGGGACCCCCCCATAAGAGAAGATTTTTACGGCTCTAGTAGTGATTCTCAACCCGTTTAATTTCAAGGTACGCCCCCAGTTTGACATGAATATTAGTCTACAGACCCCAATTTAATGGCATTTCTATCTCTGGGACCCCAATTTATATTGTGAAATCAATGTTAATTGTAACTCTGAGAGTGTACACATTTGTACAGGGTTTTAACCCTGCATATTCTGAATATCCTGCTTGCTGAATCATTCTCCATTTATATTCTGTACACTTTTATTTCTAAAGGTTTTACCACCGTCTTCTTAACCTCTATTATACCGTGGTATTGTGTTGTACCAGCTCAGTGGCCTTGTGGTTAGAGTGTCCGCCCTGAGACTGGGAGGTCGGGGTTCGATCCCCGGCCGGGTCATACCAAAGATTGTAAAAATGGGACCCAGTGCCTCCCTGCTTGACACTCAGCATCAAGGGTTGGATTGGAGTGTAAGTCCCTGTGACATACTAGCGTCATGTCCAGGGGGTGTACTTGTACATCAAGCTGCCTCACGCTACAGAAACAGGAGATTGGCTCCTGCCCCTATGGGCCTCATGGCTACAGAAACAGGAGATAGGCTCCTGGCCCTATGGGCCTCATGGCTACAGAAACAGGAGCTAGGCTCCTGCCCCTATGGGCCTCATGGCTACAGAAACAGGAGCTAGGCTCCTGCCCCTATGGGCCTCATGGCTACAGAAACAGGAGTTAGGCTCCTGCCCCTATGGGCCTCATGGCTACAGAAACAGGAGATAGGCTCCTGCCCCTATGGGCCTCATGGCTACAGAAACAGGAGATAGGCTCCTGCCCCTATGGGCCTCATGGCTACAGAAACAGGAGATAGGCTCCTGCCCCCTATGGGCCTCATGGTTACAGAAACAGGAGATAGGCTCCTGCCCCTATGGGCCTCATGGCTACAGAAACAGGAGATAGGCTCCTGCCCCTATGGGCCTCATGGCTACAGAAACAGGAGATAGGCTCCTGCCCCTATGGGCCTCATGGCTACAGAAACAGGAGATAGGCTCCTGCCCCTATGGGCCTCATGGCTACACAAACAGGAGATAGGCTCCTGCCCCTATGGGCCTCATGGCTACAGAAACAGGAGATAGGCTCCTGCCCCTATGGACCTCATGGCTCGGCAAGGCTACTTACTATTGTGTTGTTAACTTGTTGCACGTTTGGCATTGTCACTTTAAGCACAGTCTGTGTGTCTGCATGTCCACAATTTGCTGCTTCATGACTGACATGAAATAAACCACGTTGTGTCTTGGAGAAGTTTATAACTTAACGGTATAATGTCATTCCATGTTTTCCCAAAGTCTACAATATATAGCACAGCTAAATGCCTCAAGAAGGAGAAAGCTCACTCGCTGGCCTCTTCTACTGGGACCTGTTCACGCATGTAGCAGCCAGCGCACATGCATAATGTATTCTATCTTAAAGGAAGGTTCGCTAATTAACCCATTCTGCGCGGGAACCCCTTTTGGTGTTAGCATTACGTTATGCTTTAGCTATTTAAAAATAGCAGATCTACAATCTCTTGTAGGTCTGCTATTTTTTTGAAAATTCGAAGAGCGACTGACATAGAAGACATTTTTTTAGAATCTGATCTCAGGTCAGAATGGAAAACTGTCAGGATGTAGAAGACATTTTTAGAATCTGATCTCAGGTCAGAATGGAAAACTGTCAGGAGGTAGAAGACATTTTTAGAATCTGATCTCAGGTCAGAATGGAAAACTGTCAGGATGTAGAAGACATTTCTAGAATCTGATCTCAGGTCAGAATGGAAAACTGTCAGGATGTAGAAGACATTTTTAGTATCTGATCTCAGGTCAGAATGGAAAACTGTCAGGATGTATAGAAGACATTTTTAGAATCTGATCTCAGGTCAGAATGGAAAACTGTCAGGATGTGTAGAAGACATTTTTAGAATCTGATCTCAGGTCAGAATGGGTTAAGGACAACTTATACCGTATAGAAGCTAATTAACAGGGAGGGGGTTGTTGTTGCCTCTTGAGGAAATAAAAATGCTGAAAGCTGTAATGACGGTCACTTTAGAGCAGGAGATGAGTGGATGGTTTTATGATGATGAGGGTGAGAGGATGAAAAAGGATGCTCAGAGCGGGTGAAATAGAGTGCAATACATATATTGAAACATAGATCACAACATATTTACGGAGTGAGAGAGAGAGGGAGAGGGAGAGAGAGAGAGAGAGAGAGAGAGGGAGGGGGAGAGAGAGGGGGAGAGAGAGGGAGGGGGAGAGAGAGAGAGAGAGAGAGAGAGAGCGCAGGCTGCATTTTTCATTCAGTCTGAGCTCCATAGCTGGCTGTAAGTGGAATTTAATGAGACGTGGAATATTAATTCATTGGAATGGATTCCCCTCTCTCTCTTACTCCTTCTCTTTCTGTATGTGCACTGCGTACGTGCGTGCGTGTGTGCATGCGTGCGAATCACTGTGATTTTGTGCAGTGAATGTGTTTATAAATATTTGTATGTACTACTAACTAGGATATCTGTAAATGTATTTCTGTATAATGAGTACCGGTATATGTTTTAGTATGAATATGTGTGTCTATGTGCATGCATGCGTGTGTGCATGCATGCGTGTGTGCGTGCGTGCGTGCGTGCATGCATCACATGTCAACTGGTCTGACATCCAACTTGTCTTCATAAGGTGCAGACATAAAGTTCAGTGTTTCAGAGAGAGAGAGAGAGAGAGAGAGAGAATGCGCAACCTGAAATATACAGAGGCATCAGGAGGAATAGGCAAGTCAACAAGAGACCCTCTGAATGATGATGATGGAGGACGGGGAGGAGGAGGAGGAGGAGGAGGAAAGATTATATAAATGGGATGTAAAGAAAAACTTGAAAGCATTGAAAGAGAGAGAGAGAGATGCAGTCAGAGAGAGAGGGGGGGGGGGGGGTAGAATTTTGGAGGTGAACGGGTACAGGAGAGGAGAGGGAGAGAGAAGAGGAGAGGAGAGTGACAGGTGTAACAAAAACAATGTACAGACTGAGTGATCATAGTCTGGCAATAGAGAAGGGCAGACACAGACAGACCTGGCTGCCCAGAGAGGAGAGGCTGTGCTGTCACTGTGATGACGGAGCTATAGAGACAGAGTTACACTTCTTAACACAATGTAAAAACTACACACTGTGATGACGGAGCTATAGAGACAGAGTTACACTTCTTAACACAATGTAAAAACTACACACTGTGATGACGGAGCTATAGAGACAGAGTTACACTTCTTAACACAATGTAAAAACTACACACTGTGATGACGGAGCTATAGAGACAGAGTTACACTTCTTAACACAATGTAAAAACTACACACTGTGATGACGGAGCTATAGAGACAGAGTTACACTTCTTAACACAATGTAAAAACTACACACTGTGATGACGGAGCTATAGAGACAGAGTTACACTTCTTAACACAATGTCAAAACTACACACTGTGATGACGGAGCTATAGAGACAGAGTTACACTTCTTAACACAATGTAAAAACTACACAAATATTAGAGAGGAGTTCTTCCCAAAATTTGAAACAAATTTCCCAGAAGTATGACAGAAAGGGAAAGATTACCAGTCCTTCTGGGGGAACAGAAACAATGTGCAGTTTTGGCTGCAAAATATGTCAATTCCTGTCACAAGAAAAGGGACAACCAGTAGGACAACACATACAGTATGCCATGTTTTATTTTCTGCACCACCTGCTTTATTTTTTATGTCATTGATATTATGTTGTTATGTTGTTGTTTGTCATATCTGTGATTGTGCTTTGGCATCACTTGTAAAATGTCATGCCGATAAAGCCTATTGAATAGACAGAGACAGAGAGAGAGAGAGAGAGAGAGAGAGAGAGAGAGAGAGAGAGAGAGAGAAAACACGAATGGGATGATCGTTAAATAAATAAATGAATGCAAATGCTATCAAGCAGAAGAGTAGACACACTGAATATTTATTGTACAGTTATACTCAAAACAAAGACCCAGACGGAGCCACACTGTAAAATGACAATTGTTTTCGACACAATGAAGCATAAACTAGTCCATGAGCAGATCAGATGCACGTTAGAGAAAATAGTTACAGTATACATAAATTATGTTCATTACTAGCTTAAGTGTCGGGTGATCTAACTCGCTGGCAGAACGAAAACGCTAAAGGGAATCAATCCATTATTGAGCGACTCATGATGTGCCCCAAGGTCCCAGTCTGGGGTGAATTTACTCACATCTCTGTAGCTCTCAGAGAGGCCAGCAAGCTCTCAAGATGTATTCCCTGTTCTTCCTCTGTTCTCTGTTCTCTGTCAGGGGTAGTGGTTAGTGGTTAATGAGACACATCATCAAAGTTATCACTGGCATGTCAATCTTCTTTTCCCCTTTTTCCCTAGTTTGTTCCCAATTGTGTCCCAGGAATAGAAGAGAGAGAGAGAGGGGGAGAGAGAGAAGGGAGGGGAGGGGAGGGGGTGGTTATCCCATTCTGACCTGAGATCAGATTCTAAAAATGTCTGTTTGAAAATGACAGTTTTCTGAAAAAGCTAATGTTTCTATGTCAGTCGTTCTTCGATTTTTCAAAAATAGCAGACCTACAAGCTCGTAGCGCGCCACTCGGTGGCGCGCTATGAGCTTGTAGATCTGCTATTTTTCAATAGCTAAAGCGTAACATGATGCTAACACCAAAAGGGGTTCCCGGTCCCAAAATGGGTTATACACATTTCCTGGTTGTCGCTCTCTTCAAATGACTGCATCCATCACACTCACACACATTTCTACATGAGGGAACAGCACAGCACACAGCCTACCCTGAAGCTGATGATACATTTGCAATTGTCTTTCTTTGGGTGTCAGGGCCGTGTCAGCTGGCAATTGGCTATGATTACAAAAGATTGGGCCATGACTGAGAAGCTAAGAAGCCACATCGGGCCAATTGGAATCCACAATGATGTAATTAGTGTCTGCTGGAATGGAATGAGTACAGCAGGTGTAATTATATCAGCCCGTTAATAGTTGTTCGGTCTGTGTCGGTCAGTCAGTCAGTCAGTCAGTCAGTCAGCCAGCCAGCCAGTCAGTCAGTAAGGAAAGGTACTATGTTTACCTGGTAACTGGACTAAGCTCAAGAACTTGTTTACAGCCAGGCCCTGCTCATATAGAACATTTCATGGTAGTGGTTCAATGCCTTGCTCAAGGGCACTTCAGTGGTGGTAATTTAACGTGCCGGTCCGGGGATACGAACTATAGCGACCTTCCGATATCAAGACCGCTCCGCAAACCGTTCGGCCACCGCTGCCCCCTAAGTCAGTCAGTCAGTCAGTCACATATTTAGCAGCTAGCTGATCATCCTGCTGGTCCAGCCAAAAAAAGAGCGAGAAATACCTACTGGTCTATCTATAAGAACAGACCATATACAGTAGCTTATTGCAGAACAATCCCTCCAGGCTATGTGATGTAGCCTACTGTACGCAGGAGAGTACAGTACACGTATATCATGGACTCTGGCTCCTGACTGTGTGTGTTTGGGTTTCTGCCTAGATTCAGTAACAGCTTTGTTTATGTCCACCACCGTTAGCTCTTCCTCAGTGCCGATGTGTGTGTGTGTGTGTGTGTGTGTGTGTGTGTGCTGCTATTCAACTGCTGAACAGCAAATAGCACTTTATTCTTGCCCCTTTGCACATACTGCCCACTAATGCACTTTTGCTGACTTTGCTACTACTGTGTGTGATGAGTTCTCTGTCTCTAGTGCCCTGTTCTTACTCCTGTATTGAATGTTGTTGTTGTGTGTATTTCTTTGTGTGTACTTCTACTATGATCTGGCTGCAAACCAATTACCCGCAAGGCGAGGGACAATACAGCTAACCTTGAACCTTGAACCCACCCATGCGCGCGCGCGCGAGAGAGAGAGAGAGAGAGAGAGAGAGAGAGAGAGAAAGAGAGAGAGAGAGAGAGAGAGAGAAAAATACAAAAGTAAACACACACATCAAATTCTACTAAGGTTGATGTTTGGCTATATAATATGATTGCCTTTGGGGGTGGCAGTGGCTCCCAGTGGTTGTTTTTGCGATTGTGAAATCTGAGTTAACAGACAAGAGAGAGAGAGAGAGACACAAAAACAGAAGGCAATGCATTTTAGAGCTGTAGATCCATATGGAGCCAATGATCCAAGTCATTTTTTTATTAACCCATTCTGACCTGAGATCAGATTCATACGAGGTTTCCACTGGACACACACTGGTCTGATGAACCCATTCTGACCTGAGATCAGATTTAAAAAAATGTCAGTCGTTCTTCGGTTTTTCAAAAATAGCAGACCTACAAGCTCGTAGCGCGCCACTCGGTGGCGCGCTACGAGCTTGTAGATCTGCTATTTTTCAATAGCTAAAGCATAACATGGTGCTAACACCAGAATGGGTTCCCGTTCAGAATGGGTTAATGTTGAACATTTTAATTATATATTGAACATTTTAATTGAATATATTGGGCTATAGTCTATGGATTATATTTGTCCAGGCTGGTAGAAATGTCACCCTGCTATAGCTTGAGGTCTGGGCCTACCTAAAATTCTACTATCTGTCTTTCACACTCTTTATATGTGCACAAACACTGCATGTACGCACGCACGCACACACACACGCACGCACGCTCGCACGCACGCACGCACGCACGCACGCACGCACGCACGCACGCACGCACCAACAACAACAACAACCCAACACGGGTAACTTAAAGACCAATAGATCTCAATTGGCTTTTACATTATCCAAGCGCCTGCCTGGACTATGCGGGCTTGCCTGTACTGTAGTTCGACTTGTCAAGTTCATAGATACTTAAAATGTTCGGCATCTAAATAGGTTATGAAACCCCTTTAAAATGTGTTTAAGTGTACTGTACATTATATGGCCACTGAAAAGGTTACTCTACTACTGTATATGAGGACGTGGGCTATACAGGGTATAGTTTAGTCCATACTGTACATGGGGCAACTGGCGGCCCGGGGGCCACATGTGGCCCTCACCATCATGCAATGCGGCCCTCAGGTTAATATCCCAACATTGATATATTATTGATTTCAGCTAATTACTTATTAGTATAAAAATGTTATTGTCTAGTTTTTTTTTTATGTCCAATGTATTTGTATTTCATTCATACAGTTAAACTATAAGTAAATGCATTTGAAAAAAAAAAAAAAAAGTAACTTGTAACTAAAAAAATCTGGATAAACATGGACACTTTTTATCTCTTATAGTACTGGACTGATGACTATTATCTTGATACGGTGACACACCGACTGTAACTAAAGGACACTTTATTTAAGCAATAAGCCACGAGAGGTCTCAGGTTACCGTGTATGTTACACTGGCTGGGGGCGTAGGCAGACCCGACGCGCAGCCGAGGGTCTTCTACCTCCCAAACAGTGTAAAATACCCGGTAAGCTGGGGGGCCTCGAGTGGCTTATTGCTTTTCTAAAACGGTTACAAACATATAGCAATATTAACCTAATAAAACTATTACATTAACAAAAGTAGCTACGCTTTGCGCTACCAGAGCGAGCCACATCACTTCCTTGTTTTGCTCGGCAAGCATAGCCTATGTGACAATAGCGCTTGATGTATTTACGGGGCTGCCTGGAGCAACACATTCACAGTCGTATGAGCCGGGCGGTGCTTAGACGCCCGCCCGCACGGCATGTGTTTGTAAAGCAATCAAGCGCTCCCCTTCCCCAGTACAGCTGGAATCAGCTGCGAATGATATAAAGTGATTGAAGGAGTGGCTTATCGGTGGAATTTACACCGGTCACGTGACGGTAACCGCAGCCAATCAGAATCAAGTATTGGGACTACCCGTTTTAGAATCCTTTTTATCTTCATAACCAAGAAAGAAAGATCACGTCTGATGACATCATCATTATGTGATGTGTGACTTTAAGCCCGTTTTAAAAGACTCCATGGTCTGCGGTACTGTGGGGTCCATATAAGGACGGCTGTTCCACAGGCGCGCTGCTGCCCAGCAGAAGGAAGGCCTGGTCGGTCCCCCATGGTGTACATGGTTGGTATTTGGAACCTCCAGTAGGAATATATTTTCAGATCTGAGGGTGTGGGTGGTTTTCTGGAGGGTAGGGTAGGGTAGGGTAGGGAGGGGTGCCCCAGACAAACAAGTCAAAGGCACCGCTCACTTCACACAAGTGTAATTTTATTTTGCCGTTTTATGAATTTGTCAGATTTTTGAGGGGCCCTTCCTATACACAGGGTTAATGTTTGTCTTTAGTTTAGTTTAGTTTGTTTAGTAAACGCATCGACAATGAATGGAACATTTACGTCATGTGTCGTTTACGTCATATTGTCTCTTTACTGTTAATGGCGTTTAATGTTTTTGTTTGCACCGTTTGTTTTACATCACCCAATCAACATGACTGAGTTAGACTTTAATATATTAGCGCCCCTCACTTCACACGGGTGTGATTTGTATTATTTATATTTCCTTCTTTATCGTAGGCACGCTTTTATCATGTCGGCGTCGTCGGGTTGTTATTGTTGGTTGTCATGGCTGCCAGTTCCCACCTGATGTCGTGTGTGAGCTCCGACTGCTCCAGACCGTTCTGAATAACTGCCAGCTTGCATAATGTCTTGAGGCTCGGACTGAAGTCTAAGACGTACAGGTCACCAGGTGATCCTAGTCCTCCAAAGAGGAACATACGATCTCCCACCATGCATGCAGCATCATATCTCATACATCGTTCCCGGACCTTTCCCTTGGGCTCAACCTTCTTCCAGGAGAAGGTCTCTGGACTGAGTTTCCACACATCATTGTTGTTCCGGCCACCAAATATGTACAGCTCTCCATTGTAGGTAAATGCTGAATGATAGAGTCCTTCTCGATGAGGCTGTGGAGATGGTGTGCTCAGCCAGAGGTTGGTCTCTGTGTCAAACACTCTGAGGGGGTTGTACTGGTCCACATAGTCCCCAAATACAAACATCTTTGTCCAGATGATGGTGGCAGAGTAACGTCTGTAGAAGTATCTAGCAGTAGGTGGAGTTCCTCTGGTGTTAATTAAAGTCCAGACCATTGTGCTGGTGTCCAACTTGTACATGTCAGTAGTCCATCCAGTCAGCTTGGTCTGTCCTCCATGTATAAACATGACCTTCTCCATCACACAGGCTGAGTGGTCGTACCTCTCCTCTGGAACAGTGCCAGAAACCCTGGGTTTGAACCATATGTAGGCGTCAACATCAAATGCATAAAGCACATTGCAGTAAGGCCACCACCCTCCCCAGATGTAGACTATATCTTCAACCAACACAGCTGTGTGGCCAGAGCGCCTGGATGGAACCTCTAGGTGGCGTCCTCCTCCTCTTCCTGGGGTCAGCTTCCTCCAGCATAAAGACACTGTGTTGAAGACGTGAACATCAATGGGATCACTGTCTCCTCCAAAGCAGTACAGTTTGTCCTGCAGCACCACAGCTGCATGGCCACATCTCTCTGCTCCTCCTTTCAGACGGACGGTCCAGCCGATCATTCTAACATCAGGTTGTTCTTGCTTCTCTGTCCCACAATGCACTTCTGTCTCTCCGTCTCTGTCCCAGAATGCAGTTCTGTCGACCACACGGTATCTCTTATATCTCTACAGTGGTACAAACGTCATGTGACGCCTCTGGCCAATCCGTGAAGCCGGTGTGTTGCGTCATCCAGACATACAGTAGTCTATCTGTGTCCGTCACTCAGGGAAAAGGCTCCAGTTTTCAGTGTGACTCAAAAGATGGAGACCGAACCGGAGCGTTGATATATTATTGATTTCAGTATAATTACTAGTATTACAATGTTATTGTCTTCTCTTTTTTTATGTCCAAATGTATTTGTATTTAATTCAGGATTCCAATTAAAAAATGGCAAAAAAATAAATCAGGATTTAAATTTAAAAAAAAAATAGCTGATCTACAAGCTCAAAACGCGTCGCAGTGCTACGCGTTTTGAGCTTGTAGATCGGCAATTTTTTGCTACGACATTAATATGCAATGTGGTCCCACTGGAGTGAGTGTTTAAATATTGTGGCCCTCTCTCTATCGTCAAAGTTGCCCACCTCTGGTTTAGTCGGTTAATAATGCAACAGTTAGTTCTGTCATTATATTCATGACAGTCAGTGAGTCACTGATCAAACAGACTAAAAGATCAATCAATCAAAGTGTCATCACCAGCAGCCAGTGAACTGCACTGCAGATCGACACGGGTCACTGCGACCTGGCACTAGTGCACACTGATCTGTTTAAACCACCCCAAAGATAACATATCCTATGCATGCATGTGTGCAGAGAGGCGCTGGCACGCTCGCAAGCACACTCACACACGCATGCATGCAGTACTGGGAACAGACCAGGGAAAAGGGGAAAAAAAGGATTGAAATGTCAGTGAACTTTTTGATGATGTGTCTCATTAACCCATTTTGTGCGGGAACCCCTTTTGGTGTTATCATTTATAGCTATTGAAAAATAGCAGATCTACAAGCTCATAGCGCGCCACCGAGTGGCGCGCTACGAGCTTGTAGGTCTGCTATTTTTGAAAAATCATGAACATGTGGTGCAAAGCTTTGAATATATATATACTCTTTCAGAGCGAACGTTTTTAACTAAAATCTTTTGCTTCTGGGAGGAGGTGGTCCCTGACACAACACATTTTCAGATGGGGGGTCAGCGGCCAATTTCATATATTGTTGGGGGTCCTTGACATGAAATATTGAGAACCACCAAAAAAAGACATTTAAAAAAATATTTTTTTTCCATTTAGGTCAGGCCTCAATGGATTAACCACCACTACCCCTGACGGAGAACAGAGAGAGAGAGAGAGAGAGAGAGAGAGAGGGAGGAATCGTGACAGCTTTCCTCTGAGAGCTACAGAGATGTGAGTAAATTAACCCTCCTTCTGATCCAGACCGGGTCTTATGGGAACCTTTGAACCTACGTATAGGGCCAGGTTGAGTGGATCAATAATGGATTGATTCCTTTTAGTAGAGTTTTTCTTTCTCCCCATTCTGCCTGCAAATTAGACAAATTAATGATCGTCTGGCTGCAAGCTAATGAACATCCGATCCTTTCTCTATCAGTCCATTAATTCATTTGTATTTCATCATACGGTCCATGTTGTTGAAAAAGAATAGAATAAACCAATAGATTTTCTTTTCAGCTGAAAAAGATGACGCTTTCAGCTTTTTTTATTTTTTAACAATGACATGTTTTTTGCCTCTGGTGTTAAAGTCTATTTGCTCCCCAGCTTTCTCTCTCTCTCTCTCTCTCTCTCTCTCTCTCTCCCTCGTCCTTACTGTCTTTACTGTCCTCATCTGTATCAATTGAAAGTCTTATTTGTTTCTATAGAAAATGGGAGGATTGATCTGATACGTATATTTGTGAAATGTAAAATGGTGAATGGAGCATTTTTTTTCTTTATTGCTGTACTTTATGTGAGAACATCATATTGAACCTTTATTTAAACAAACCCTGTGTATTCACATACACAGGGTTTGTTTAAATAAAGGTTTTTTAAAAGCCAATTATGTCTTGTCTTGTCTTGTCTTGTCTTGTCTTGTCTTGCAGCATGTTGCGGAGACTCAGCTCTCGTTCCGTGTGCGTGGTTCTGGCGTGTGTCTCTCTGGCGCTGCACCTCCTGCTGGCTCTCTTCTGCCTCTCCGTCCTCCAGACGGCCTGCGTCCCTCCTCCTCCCTCGTCCTCCTCTTCCTCCTCATCCTCATCCTCTTCCTTCTCATCCTCATCCTCCTCGCCCTCGTCACCTGAGACGGATGTCCTACAGAGCCACCAGTCGGCAGTGGTGGAAAAAGTATGAGTCCAAATGGTTTTACTGAAGTCAAAGTATCAAGACTGCAATGTGGTTAGGGGCACGGTGGCACAGTTGGTAGTGCTGTCGCCTCACAGCTAGAAGGTCCTGGGTTCGATTCCCGCTCGGGGCGCTGTGGGTGCTGGCGGCGTGTTTCCTCCTCCGCGTCATCAGTGCCCATACATACCCGAAGGCGGGGTTGGCGAAAGGGCCTTTCTGTGTGGAGTTTGCATGTTCTCCCCGTGTCCCCTAGGGTAGGTACCCTCACATGTTCTCCACGTGTCCCCTAGGGTAGGTACCCTCACATGTTCTCCCCGTGTCCCCTAGGGTAGGTACCCTCACATGTTCTCCCCGTGTCCCCTAGGGTAGGTACCCTCACATGTTCTCCCCGTGTCCCCTAGGGTAGGTACCCTCACATGTTCTCCCCGTGTCCCCTAGGGTAGGTACCCTCACAAAAAACATGCAGTAATCCTGGTCACTAAACTGCCTCCCCCTGGCCAGCCGGGGCGCCTGATGGAGGGGAAAGGAACTGGTTGGAATAACGTGTTCCTTCCACGCGCTATACGTCCAACCAGGGAAACTCCCCCCTGTCAGGTGTAAAGGAGCAACTTGGACACTCAGGCTTGAAGGAAGCATGAGTTCAAGTCCGTTGCTCTCCCCTTGTCCCCCATATATGGGGACTAGGTTGGTCTCCCCTTGTCCCCCATATATGGGGACTAGGTTGCTCTCCCCTTGTCCCCCATATATGGGGACTAGGTTGGTCTCCCCTTGTCCCCCATATATGGGGACTAGGTTGCTCTCCCCTTGTCCCCCATATATGGGGACTAGGTTGGTGGAGGGTGTGTAGAGCCCAGGATCACATATAAGATGATTGACACAGGGGTGAAAAATGGGTTACAAAATCGTGGGATAAAAAATTATAAAAAAGAAAAGGTCCGGAAGTCAAAATGCACTTGATTAAAGGACAAAAGTATTTTGGCATCAAAATGTACTTGAAGTTCCAAAAGTATAGAAAGTATACTCATTATGCAGAATGTCCCGTTTCGAGGTTTCAAGTGTAATACAATATTTTTGAAAATAGCCGATCTACAAGCTCACAATGTGTCACGCATTGTGAGCTTGTAGATCTGCTATTTTCAAATGGCCAAAATATTCTGTCGAAGTGGTTAATGTACTGTATGTTATGTAATAATAATCAAAATCGACAAAGTAACTAAAGTTTTTTAAATAAATGTAGTGTAGAGTAAAAGTACAACTATTTGCCTCTGAGATGTAGTGGAGTAGAATTAAAGGTATTTTCAGTGATTTCACTCAAAAAACCTTAGGTTTCGTTTTTGGCTGTGGGACCTAAGCCTTTCATCCAATCAGGATAGAGAGCCAAAAACAAAACCTAAGGTTTTTTGACCCCCAGGGGTTAACTGGGGACAGGGAGGAACTCCTTGTATGGTCAGCACACTCTATAGTAGAGAGGATTATCACAACAAAACAAAAAAATAAGTGATATTTGAATTAAGTGAAATCACTGAATATACCTTTAAGTAAAAAGTACTGGAAATTGGAAATACTCAGGTAAAGTACAAATACCTCACAATTGTACTTAAGTTTACGGTACATAAGTAAATGTACTTTAAGTTTACGGTACATAAGTAAATGTACTTTAAGTTTACGGTACATAAGTAAATGTACTTTCCACCACCGCCAGTCGGCCTCACACGCTGTCATTTCCTCAGGTGACACAGAGGGTCAAAGGTCAAGGGTCCAAGCTGAGCGCGCTATTGGACCACCCGCTGTACAACGTGCCACGCCCCGCGCTGCAGGAAGACGATTGGCTGCTGAGGCTGAGGACGCCGGGGGATCCAGGAAGTAGCGCAGAATTGGGTGAAGACAAGGAAAGCGAGGCGCTTCCTGGCGATGACAGTGACAGTGATTGGTGGTGAGTGAGACACATGTGACACAGAACTATTTATTTTTTTGTATTTATTTATTCAGCTCAGTATAAAAAACAACAAAGTGAACATATAAATATGAGAAGGGTAGGGTGCTAGGCTGAGGCAAAAAAGCCCAAGGGGCGGGGCTTATACGAGGCCTCTACCTACCTATATAGATTATAATGAAACATTGTACATGAGATATAGAATATCCAGAAAACATGATTGCAGTATATAAAACATGAACAAAACAACAAAACAAAAACACAACAAGAACATGTTTAGAATTTTTGGTTATCTACATGGTTTTAGAGAAAATAATAGATGATACAAAGAAATGTAATTAAGTGATCTGGTCAATTAAGTGGGTCCTAAACTTAAGTTTGAATTTGTTAAATGAAGTAGAATTTGATGAGATTGCTGTATAGGTATTCCATAACTGATTCACCATTCATATATATATATATATATATATATATATATATATATTTATACTTATTTAACCAAGTCACACGGTGAGAGCTGTTGTGACAGAATGCCACATACATGTGTGAATAAATGTATTTCCATGTCCTGGTGTCTGTATTGAAAGTAAATGAAACATGATATAGCAAGGGAATATATAATATTGGTTAAACTATTTATCCCCGAGATGTAGTGTACGGAAAAGATGTTTTGTTTTGTGTAGTTAAACCATTTTCTGCTGACAAGGTTTGATTATCAGAATCAGAATCAGAATATCTTTGTCATTGTACAACGAAATTGATTTGCAATCCAGCTCAGTGCATTTAAAACAAAAGACATAATACTCTATATAAAATACAAACATTTAAGGCATATTGCACATTAAGTCCTTTTAGTCCATAAAGTGTCAAGTGTCAGAGTTCAAGTGTCAGTGTTTAGAGCTATGACTGCTCTGGGGTAGAAAGGGGACGCTGTGGGGAAAAACTAAGCGTGTTAGCAATAGTTCCAGGAAGTGAGGTACCAGGAACATCTATAAAAGTACAGGAAGTGAGGTGTGTCAAAGAGACTCATTGTTTTAATTTAACCATAATCTTTGTCGTATTAAATGTGCTTTATAAATACAAGTTGAGTTGAGACTCTTTGTCGTGTTAAATGTACTACAATATAAATACAAGTTCAGTTGAGTTGAGACTCTTTGTCGTGTTAAATGTGCTACAATATAAATACAAGTTGAGTTGAGTTGAGACTCTTTGTCGTGTTAAATGTGCTATAATATAAATACAAGTTCAGTTGAGTTGAGACTCTTTGTCGTGTTAAATGTGCTATAATATAAATACAAGTTGAGTTGAGTTGAGACTCTTTGTCGTGTTAAATGTGCTATAATATAAATACAAGTTGAGTTGAGTTGAGACTCTTTGTCGTGTTAAATGTGCTACAATATAAATACAAGTTGAGTTGAGTTGAGACTCTTTGTCGTGTTAAATGTGCTATAATATAAATACAAGTTGAGTTGAGTTGAGACTCTTTGTCGTGTTAAATGTGCTATAATATAAATACAAGTTCAGTTGAGTTGAGACTCTTTGTCGTGTTAAATGTGCTATAATATAAATACAAGTTGAGTTGAGTTGAGACTCTTTGTCGTGTTAAATGTGCTACAATATAAATACAAGTTGAGTTGAGTTGAGACTCTTTGTCGTGTTAAATGTGCTATAATATAAATACAAGTTGAGTTGAGTTGAGACTCTTTGTCGTGTTAAATGTGCTACAATATAAATACAAGTTGAGTTGAGTTGAGACTCTTTGTCGTGTTAAATGTGCTACAATATAAATACAAGTTGAGTTGAGTTGAGACTCTTTGTCGTGTTAAATGTGCTATAATATAAATACAAGTTGAGTTGAGTTGAGACTCTTTGTCGTGTTAAATGTGCTACAATATAAATACAAGTTCAGTTGAGTTGAGACTCTTTGTCGTGTTAAATGTGCTACAATATAAATACAAGTTGAGTTGAGTTGAGACTCTTTGTCGTGTTAAATGTGCTACAATATAAATACAAGTTGAGTTGAGTTGAGACTCTTTGTCGTGTTAAATGTGCTATAATATAAATACAAGTTGAGTTGAGTTGAGACTCTTTGTCGTGTTAAATGTGCTACAATATAAATACAAGTTGAGTTGAGTTGAGACTCTTTGTCGTGTTAAATGTGCTACAATATAAATACAAGTTGAGTTGAGTTGAGACTCTTTGTCGTGTTAAATGTACTACAATATAAATACAAGTTGAGTTGAGTTGAGACTCTTTGTCGTGTTAAATGTGCTACAATATAAATACAAGTTGAGTTGAGTTGAGACTCTTTGTCGTGTTAAATGTGCTACAATATAAATACAAGTTGAGTTGAGTTGAGACTCTTTGTCGTGTTAAATGTGCTATAATATAAATACAAGTTGAGTTGAGTTGAGACTCTTTGTCGTGTTAAATGTGCTATAATATAAATACAAGTTGAGTTGAGTTGAGACTCTTTGTCGTGTTAAATGTGCTACAATATAAATACAAGTTCAGTTGAGTTGAGACTCTTTGTCGTGTTAAATGTGCTACAATATAAATACAAGTTGAGTTGAGTTGAGACTCTTTGTCGTGTTAAATGTGCTACAATATAAATACAAGTTGAGTTGAGTTGAGACTCTTTGTCGTGTTAAATGTGCTATAATATAAATACAAGTTGAGTTGAGTTGAGACTCTTTGTCGTGTTAAATGTGCTACAATATAAATACAAGTTGAGTTGAGTTGAGACTCTTTGTCGTGTTAAATGTGCTACAATATAAATACAAGTTGAGTTGAGTTGAGACTCTTTGTCGTGTTAAATGTACTACAATATAAATACAAGTTGAGTTGAGTTGAGACTCTTTGTCGTGTTAAATGTGCTACAATATAAATACAAGTTGAGTTGAGTTGAGACTCTTTGTCGTGTTAAATGTGCTACAATATAAATACAAGTTGAGTTGAGTTGAGACTCTTTGTCGTGTTAAATGTGCTATAATATAAATACAAGTTGAGTTGAGTTGAGACTCTTTGTCGTGTTAAATGTGCTATAATATAAATACAAGTTCAGTTGAGTTGAGACTCTTTGTCGTGTTAAATGTGCTATAATATAAATACAAGTTGAGTTGAGTTGAGACTCTTTGTCGTGTTAAATGTGCTACAATATAAATACAAGTTGAGTTGAGTTGAGACTCTTTGTCGTGTTAAATGTGCTACAATATAAATACAAGTTGAGTTGAGTTGAGACTCTTTGTCGTGTTAAATGTGCTACAATATAAATACAAGTTGAGTTGAGTTGAGACTCTTTGTCGTGTTAAATGTGCTACAATATAAATACAAGTTGAGTTGAGTTGAGACTCTTTGTCGTGTTAAATGTGCTATAATATAAATACAAGTTGAGTTGAGTTGAGACTCTTTGTCGTGTTAAATGTGCTATAATATAAATACAAGTTCAGTTGAGTTGAGACTCTTTGTCGTGTTAAATGTGCTATAATATAAATACAAGTTGAGTTGAGTTGAGACTCTTTGTCGTGTTAAATGTGCTACAATATAAATACAAGTTGAGTTGAGTTGAGACTCTTTGTCGTGTTAAATGTGCTACAATATAAATACAAGTTGAGTTGAGTTGAGACTCTTTGTCGTGTTAAATGTGCTACAATATAAATACAAGTTCAGTTGAGTTGAGACTCTTTGTCGTGTTAAATGTGCTACAATATAAATACAAGTTGAGTTGAGTTGAGACTCTTTGTCGTGTTAAATGTGCTACAATATAAATACAAGTTGAGTTGAGTTGAGACTCTTTGTCGTGTTAAATGTGCTATAATATAAATACAAGTTGAGTTGAGTTGAGACTCTTTGTCGTGTTAAATGTGCTACAATATAAATACAAGTTGAGTTGAGTTGAGACTCTTTGTCGTGTTAAATGTGCTACAATATAAATACAAGATGAGTTGAGTTGAGACTCTTTGTCGTGTTAAATGTGCTATAATATAAATACAAGTTGAGTTGAGTTGAGACTCTTTGTCGTGTTAAATGTGCTACAATATAAATACAAGTTGAGTTGAGTTGAGACTCTTTGTCGTGTTAAATGTGCTATAATATAAATACAAGTTCAGTTGAGTTGAGACTCTTTGTCGTGTTAAATGTGCTATAATATAAATACAAGTTCAGTTGAGTTGAGACTCTTTGTCGTGTTAAATGTGCTACAATATAAATACAAGTTGAGTTGAGTTGAGACTCTTTGTCGTGTTAAATGTGCTACAATATAAATACAAGTTGAGTTGAGTTGAGACTCTTTGTCGTGTTAAATGTGCTACAATATAAATACAAGTTGAGTTGAGTTGAGACTCTTTGTCGTGTTAAATGTGCTATAATATAAATACAAGTTGAGTTGAGTTGAGACTCTTTGTCGTGTTAAATGTGCTATAATATAAATACAAGTTCAGTTGAGTTGAGACTCTTTGTCGTGTTAAATGTGCTATAATATAAATACAAGTTGAGTTGAGTTGAGACTCTTTGTCGTGTTAAATGTGCTACAATATAAATACAAGTTGAGTTGAGTTGAGACTCTTTGTCGTGTTAAATGTGCTATAATATAAATACAAGTTGAGTTGAGTTGAGACTCTTTGTCGTGTTAAATGTGCTATAATATAAATACAAGTTGAGTTGAGTTGAGACTCTTTGTCGTGTTAAATGTGCTATAATATAAATACAAGTTGAGTTGAGTTGAGACTCTTTGTCGTGTTAAATGTGCTATAATATAAATACAAGTTGAGTTGAGTTGAGACTCTTTGTCGTGTTAAATGTGCTATAATATAAATACAAGTTGAGTTGAGTTGAGACTCTTTGTCGTGTTAAATGTGCTATAATATAAATACAAGTTGAGTTGAGTTGAGACTCTTTGTCGTGTTAAATGTGCTACAATATAAATACAAGTTGAGTTGAGTTGAGACTCTTTGTCGTGTTAAATGTGCTATAATATAAATACAAGTTGAGTTGAGTTGAGACTCTTTGTCGTGTTAAATGTGCTACAATATAAATACAAGTTGAGTTGAGTTGAGACTCTTTGTCGTGTTAAATGTGCTACAATATAAATACAAGTTGAGTTGAGTTGAGACTCTTTGTCGTGTTAAATGTGCTATAATATAAATACAAGTTGAGTTGAGTTGAGACTCTTTGTCGTGTTAAATGTGCTACAATATAAATACAAGTTGAGTTGAGTTGAGACTCTTTGTCGTGTTAAATGTGCTACAATATAAATACAAGTTGAGTTGAGTTGAGACTCTTTGTCGTGTTAAATGTGCTACAATATAAATACAAGTTCAGTTGAGTTGAGACTCTTTGTCGTGTTAAATGTGCTACAATATAAATACAAGTTGAGTTGAGTTGAGACTCTTTGTCGTGTTAAATGTGCTACAATATAAATACAAGTTGAGTTGAGTTGAGACTCTTTGTCGTGTTAAATGTGCTATAATATAAATACAAGTTGAGTTGAGACTCTTTGTCGTGTTAAATGTGCTACAATATAAATACAAGTTCAGTTGAGTTGAGACTCTTTGTCGTGTTAAATGTGCTACAATATAAATACAAGTTGAGTTTAGTTGAGACTCTTTGTCGTGTTAAATGTGCTATAATATAAATACAAGTTGAGTTGAGTTGAGACTCTTTGTCGTGTTAAATGTGCTATAATATAAATACAAGTTGAGTTGAGTTGAGACTCTTTGTCGTGTTAAATGTGCTATAATATAAATACAAGATGAGTTGAGTTGAGACTCTTTGTCGTGTTAAATGTGCTATAATATAAATACAAGTTGAGTTTAGTTGAGACTCTTTGTCGTGTTAAATGTGCTATAATATAAATACAAGTTGAGTTGAGTTGAGACTCTTTGTCGTGTTAAATGTGCTATAATATAAATACAAGTTGAGTTGAGTTGAGACTCTTTGTCGTGTTAAATGTGCTACAATATAAATACAAGTTGAGTTGAGTTGAGACTCTTTGTCGTGTTAAATGTGCTACAATATAAATACAAGTTGAGTTGAGTTGAGACTCTTTGTCGTGTTAAATGTGCTATAATATAAATACAAGTTGAGTTGAGTTGAGACTCTTTGTCGTGTTAAATGTGCTACAATATAAATACAAGTTGAGTTGAGTTGAGACTCTTTGTCGTGTTAAATGTGCTACAATATAAATACAAGTTGAGTTGAGTTGAGACTCTTTGTCGTGTTAAATGTGCTATAATATAAATACAAGTTCAGTTGAGTTGAGACTCTTTGTCGTGTTAAATGTGCTACAATATAAATACAAGTTGAGTTTAGTTGAGACTCTTTGTCGTGTTAAATGTGCTATAATATAAATACAAGTTGAGTTGAGTTGAGACTCTTTGTCGTGTTAAATGTGCTATAATATAAATACAAGTTGAGTTGAGTTGAGACTCTTTGTCGTGTTAAATGTGCTACAATATAAATACAAGTTGAGTTGAGTTGAGACTCTTTGTCGTGTTAAATGTGCTACAATATAAATACAAGTTGAGTTGAGTTGAGACTCTTTGTCGTGTTAAATGTGCTACAATATAAATACAAGTTGAGTTGAGTTGAGACTCTTTGTCGTGTTAAATGTGCTATAATATAAATACAAGTTGAGTTGAGTTGAGACTCTTTGTCGTGTTAAATGTGCTATAATATAAATACAAGTTCAGTTGAGTTGAGACTCTTTGTCGTGTTAAATGTGCTATAATATAAATACAAGTTGAGTTGAGTTGAGACTCTTTGTCGTGTTAAATGTGCTACAATATAAATACAAGTTGAGTTGAGTTGAGGCTCTTTTACGGCCAATACTAAACCCTAATCAGACATTGATAAACCACAGAGTAGTTCAGGGGGCTGGAAAACTTTGAGATCTGGAAGAAGAAAAGTTTGGTCAAGAAACATTTCTGAGGGTTTAACTCTGAATCTGCTGTGGGCTCCTGACTTGAAGGTTGGGTGAGGAATACTTTTTTCCATTTTTGATTAATGCATTGCCTTTTCATTTGAGGATTTGTGGATTAGGCTAGTACAATCTACAATTTTGTGGTTCGATTACTTTTGGATTACCTTTGGGATTAGGCTATCTTTTTGATAGATTGCGGGACTTAAAGATTGAACATTTTTATTTGTACTTTGAAATCTTGATTGTTTTAATTTAGTGCTTAAATGCAGGAGCCTCTTCCTTCTTCCAGTGTGTCAAATTAGTTTTTTCGCTGTAATCAGACCATATGAGAAGAGTTGTTTCTGTGCTCTCGTCAACATAGGCATGGAGTCTAGTGACAAACCCAGAATCATTAGTACAGGATCGGGGTCAATATGAATACTCAAAATATCAGAGAGCGTCTCAAATATCTTAATCCAATATCTTTGTATCCGAGGGCAAAGGGCGAAGCTGTGAAGAAGATTTGCATCTATTGTATTACATTTGTCACAATGCGAAGAAATATCTGGGAATATGTTATGTCATTTTAATTTGGAATAATGGAGTCTATGTATGACTCGAAACTGGATAAGGCAATGTCTGGAATTGATAGAGCACGCATTAATTTCTTCAAGGCTGTCTTCCCAGAGCTCGTCTGAAATTGAAGTCCCCAGGTCATTTTCCCATGCCAGCTTAATAGCCGATGTATAGTAGGTAGGTTTGCCACTTGAAATGATTCATAAAGATGTGACACCCTCACGTCTGGTACTGTATTATTAAGAAGGAACCTATCTAGGGATGAAGGTGATTTTATAGTCTTTTTGCACCAGTTGGTACTATATGTGTCTCAATTGGAATTCCACCCCAGCGCCAATTCATAGGCTCATTCTGCCCTCCTTTCCTCCCATGCATGTCTTCTCCTATAGGCGGAGTGGGAGTGACGAGGAGGAGGAGGAGGAGGAGGAGAAGAAGAGGAAGGCCGGCTATGACAAAGATGAATGGACAGACGATTCCAAGTCACACCCTCTATGGCTGCGTTTCCACCTGGGCATCACTCGCTGGGGACTGTACGACCGGAAGGACCCCGTTCTGGCCCAGCTGACGCAGTATCTGGCAACGCAGCGCATTCTCAAAGCTGGTGAGTGGGAGGGGAGGGGAGGAGGGAGGGGAGAGGAGGGGAGGGGAGGGGAGGGGAGAGGAGAGGAGAGGAGAGGAGAGGAGAGGAGAGGAGAGGAGAGGAGAGGAGAGGAGGGGAGGGGAGGGGAGGGGAGGGGAGGGGAGGGGTACTTGGTGGGATGGCACTAGAATTGCATTTCATGTAGTCATAGCACTTTATAGTACACATGTATATTGTATAATATAGTATAGTATGTATAGTTGACATAGATACTCCACTGTTACGTTCTTAGTTCATACATGATTCATGAGAACTACTTTTTATATATGTGATGGGAGGGCCAAGTAAAACCAACGCAAATAATATTTACGAGAACAACACAGAAATTTGCTGCCAAAAACAACACTGCCATGCAGTGGCCTATAAATGCAGATAAAACGACACTAGTATGTAATATATGGGTCCTTGAAATGAAAAGGGTTGAGAGAATATATACAGTACAGGGCTTAGGACATCTCTTAAGCCCTAAGGCTTATGATGTCGTCCTGAGGAGCGTGGTACGGTATGCAATATGCATGCGCGGGAAAGTAAAGACCATGTAGTGAAGGTTATTTAATCCGCTCCATTCAACGCCAAACCCAAAAGAGAATTCAGGCAGTGTGTGATTTGATGGCAGGAGAAGGCATATCGATGTGTGTGTACATGCTTGCGTGCATGCGTGCGTGCGTGCGTACATGCGTGCGTGCGTGCGTGCGCGCTTGGCGAAGGATTATATCTACGAAGATCAGGCATGCAAGCAGGAGATTTAATTGTGATTTACGTCGATGTTCGATTATCTTGTCTTCCTGCTTTGGTACGAATTCTACGAAACACAAGACTGGTTCTTTGTAGTTCCAAATTAATTTGCATGCCTTCTGCTTCCAGCCATAATAAAATAACTATTTTTAGCTTCCAGCTTTTGTCTTCTAAGATAAAAATGTGTGTGTGTGTGTGTGTGTGTGTGTGTGTGTGTGTGTGTGTGTGTGTGTGTGTGTGTAGCATATAAGTGTGTCTGGATTTGTGTGTTCACATAATACTGTACACACATGTGCAGTGGTGGACTTATGTATCCAGTACATCATTTAAAACAACACTACAGTTATCTACAGGCTCACAATATACATTTTCCCTTCCGATAGAATTATAGTAGAGTAAAAAGTACTATTTGTCTTTGAAACAAAAGTGTACAAAAGTGTGAGTGTTTAGAACCCTGAGGGCTCATCATCCTGAGTGATGTGTTGTGCACTGTGCAGTGCTCCATAAAAAGAGAATGTCAATTTGTATTATTTTTTTCCTAACACTGTTTCTGTCGTCTCTGACAGTCAATAGAGAGATCACAGGAAAGCATGCACAGTACAAATAGCTTCATACTGTACTGTACAAGCATGCGTGTACAGTACGCACACACTCACGCACACACACACACACACACACACACACACACACACACACACACACACACACACACACACACACACGTGCGCGCACACGTCGCTGTGTCCTTACATGCCTCCTCCTTTTGTGCTTGGCGTAGCTTATTGTTCAAACTCCTCTCTGCCTCACGGCAGATCGGATCTTAGACACATCAAGCTTTGTTCCAAAACCTCCTGGGTTAGTCGTTCGTTTCATCCCCAATAATACAAGCCATCAGTAGAGTCTGTGGGTGTGTGTGTGTGTGTGCATATGTGTAGGTGTGTGTGTGTGCGTGTGTGTGTGTGTGTGTGAGAGAGAGAGAGAGAGAGAGAGACAGACAGAGAGAGAGAGAGGAAGCAAGAGGAAGAGCCTTCACTGCTGCCTCCAGCTCTTTACTGCTCTAAATGTAAACCGTGTTACAGAACTTGTCACACAGTCACACAGAATACTGCCGCAGTGCCGCTGGCCGTTTCTCCCAGACTGGTTTGTACGGAAGGGGAGCAGAGTTTTAATGAGAGCGCCTAGGCTGTGATTTGGACTGTAATTACGTTTTTTTAACCCACAGAGAACCTGCAGTTTAGAACCACAGTGTTGACACTTTTAGGGTATTACTGGTAGTGGGTATTGAGGTCTGCTTCAATTTAGTCTTTAAAGGCCTGACGTTGAAATAAACAAAATATATTTTTAATTTCTTTTTTTCTGATCAGTGGTTCTCAATATTTCATGTCAAGGACCCCAAAGATTATATGTAATATGCTACCGAGCCCCATCTGAAAATATGTAGTTCCAGGGACACCCCAGAAGCAAGGATTTGAGTTAAAAACGTTCACTCTGAAATAATATATATTCAAAGATTTGCACCACATTTTCACCATTTTTCTAAAATAGCAGACCTACGAGTGGCGCGCTATGAACTTGTAGATCTGCTATTTTGACCATAGGGCTACAGTATCAAGTTGGCCATACCGCCCGTGATCAATTTTAAAACAAAATGTGAGACGCCAGAGGGGTTTTATCACAAAATAACATGCCATATTTAACATCAAGGCATTTAATAGCAACTTATAAGTAAGACGCTAACCCTATCCCGTCCCACACAAGTGACACTTCTGTCCCTCAACTGAACAGTTTGGTGGTGGCGTTTCCTTTGTTTTGTGTACCTATACATACAGTACATGGGTGTTATGTATTTCTACAGAGTGAGCATATCATTGTGTTGTGTAGAGTTTCTGGGGATTCATTCTAGCCTGTGTTGGCACAGAATACCAAGCTAGATGGACATGCAAGGAGGCAGGTCTGCTGCTGCCTATGGAGATTTTCACTCCAAAATTAGATCTTTATCTACTTACTGCTTGAAAAGAAAAGCAGCACCTGTTCTTATACAGAATGATTGATTGCATAACGTTAAGAAACAGACTGCAGTAGAGGGGATTTTCTCTCTCTCTCGGAGTGGTATAAAGTTTACTTAGCTATAAAGCATTTGTTTGACAGATTTGGTAGCAGTTTCTCATAATAAACCTCTACATACAGTATATTGTAGGGCTATTTAAATGAACCTCCGTAATGTTAGATATAGTTATAAAACTGCTGTAGGGATAGTAGAACTCTGCATATATAGGCCAACTTCAACAACAATACATGTAGAGCTTTTGTACCTGCTTTGTGTGAAACGGTAAAGAGGGATCTCATTAGAGTGAACTCAGTTGGCGTTGACTGACGGATGGCATTAAACAATGGTTCTCAAATATTTGTCAAGGACACGTAAATGTAAATGTATACGTATTAGGCCACCCCCTTTTGAACAAATGTTGTGCCAGGGACCGACTAACTGACGCATATCTTTTGTTTTCGGATTCGATTTATTACATATTTCACTGTCTATACTGTAGGTGGGCAGATACCAGTGGAGAGATTGAAACCTGCGATCAGAATTGACATTCTTATACACTTCTCTCATTGGACTAACCTTTAGCTGGACTAACCCTTTTCAACACAGAAATTAAATGTCATAAGATTTTAGTCGACTGAATCTACAGGTGATTTAGTCGACTAAAATGTGTTCTGGCGGGCATTGATGCCGTCGTGAATGATGACTGATTTTTACACTCGCTGCGACGCGTTGTGAGCTTGTAGATCGGCTATTCTCAGCATGCAACTAATTGTAGAATGACTTATACTGGATCTCTTGTCCACTAGTCCCTTCCTAACATTTTAGTCTAGTTTTTATTTGTTGACGAAATTGTCAATATATTTAGTCTTAGTTTTAGTCATCATAGCTTAGTTTTCATGTACGGTAGTTTCCATTTCGTTTTCGTCAGTGGAAAAAGGTAGCCGACGAACATTTTTCGTTTTGGTTTTAGTCGACGAAAACAACACTGGTGCTTCAGTGGTTCTCAAACATTTTCATGTCAACGACCCTCTAGTATATATACATGTACACACGGTCAAAGACAAATAGTACTTTTTACTATAATTCTATAGGAAGGGAAAACTTATATTGCTAAGCTGTGACCTTAATGTATATTGATTGATTGATTGCAATATTTATTAACAGTTTTCAGAATTACAGTCTACATTTCAAGCACAAACTCAATACAAAGACTGTTAACTGTGAGTGGACGACCCAATTAAGCATTACCACTTGTTTACAACAGGGTCCACCATGTTCAATTCATTAAAACATTTAGAGACATACAAATAGACACTTCTATATATAGACAAAGAACAGAACAGGAATTCATCATAAAGGAGGTAAAAAGGGAAAATAAACATATACAGTGAGGGGGAAAAGGGGGGGTGCGGTGGGGGGGATTCAGATTTTACGGGGGCCACTTGTAGTATTGTTTTAAATGATGTATTATGATGTAGTCCACCACTGCACATTTGTACAGTATTATGTGAACACACAACTCCAGACACACTTATAGGCCGCACACACACACACACACACACACACACACACACACACACACACACACACACGCTTGCTCGGGCGTATGTATGTACGGTATGTATGTATGTGCGTGTTCTGTGACTGCTTCATCTTGATGTATAGCCTATAATGAACTAAATGAAGTACCAATAATGAGTGCATTATAAGCGTGGCGACTATATCTACTGTATCTTCATAGAGTACGTGTTGTCTTTCAGAACAGAAGACGGGAGGCACGCAGCTCAAGCTGCTCATGACCTTTCCAGACTACGGACAGGCCCTTCTGAAACCTATGAGGTGAGACATCACACTGCTATTCAACTGCTGAACAGCAAATAGCACTTTATTCTTGACCTTTTACACATACTGCCCACTAATGCACTTTAGCTGACTTTGTTACTACTGTATGTGATGAGTTCTCTGTCTCTAGTGCCCTGTTCTTAGTCCTGTATTGATTGTTGTTGTTGTGTGTATTTTTACTATGATCTGGCTGCAAACCAATTACCCGCAAGGGACAATAAAGCTAACCTTGAACCTTAACCCATTCTGACCTGAGATCAGATTCATACGAGGTTTCCACTGGACACACACTGGTCTAATTAACCCATTCTGACCTGAGATCAGATTCATACGAGGTTTCCACTGGACACACACTGGTCTAATTAACCCATTCTGACCTGAGATCAGATTCTAAAAATGTCAGTCGTTCTTCGATTTTTCAAAAAATAGCAGACCTACAAGCTCGTAGCGCGCCACTCGGTGGCGCGCTATGAGCTTGTAGATCTGCTATTTTTCAATAGCTAAAGCATAACATGATGCTAACACCAAAACGGGTTCCCGTTCAGAATGGATTGAACCCCTTGACTGACTGATGATAACACTCGTACATAATGTCCGATAACAAATACTTTTGCCAGCTGAACAATAGCAGATCTACAAGCTCATAGCGCGGCACTTACGAGCTTGTAGATCTGCTAGTTTAGAAAAGTCTTGAAAATGATGTGGTGCAAATCTTTCAATATATATATATATTCTTTCAGAGCGAACGTTTTAACTCAAATCTTTGCTCCTAGCTGGAACAACATGTGAATTACATGTGATATTTGGGGTCCTTGACATGAAATAGTTTGAGAACCACTGATATTTAGTTTTTTTTTTTTCAGAAAAAACTGCAGACATTTTGTAGAATCTGGTCTCGGTCGTAAATGGTTTAAGAAAAGCTGACCAATTAGCTGGGTGACTGCCTGGTCAGGTGACTGCCTGGTCAGGTGACTGCCTGGTGGGAGTGATGGTCAGAGAATTGATTAGGTTCTCACAGTGGGGTTGAGATCGGGACCCTCAGGGTTCCTTAAGAGGGTTCCAAATGGACCGGTACAGGTCTGTAACTCGGAGGAACCAAATGGACCCCTAAACGTAAACGGATCCATTTGGAGTGAAGGGGACCCCCCCCCCCCCACCCCTTAACAGCAAGTCGATCAATCAATTTGTCCCGCCAGTCACCTAATCATTAGGTGGCCGGTGGGGACAAATTGATTGATTGACTTTGCCGGCTGGCTCAATACTGTTCATCACACGTGTGTGTGTGTGTGCGTGCGTGCGTGCGTGCGTGCGTGCGTGCGTGCGTGCGTGCGTCCGTGCGTGCGTGTGTGCTTGCGTGCGTGTGTGCAATGTGCATGCATGTGTGTGCGTTTGGCAGGCAGTCCAGAGATGCAGAGACAAACCTCAACTTGTTCTACTTCTCAGACTTTGAGAGACACAATGCAGAGATCGCTGCGTTTCACCTGGACAGGTACAGTATACCGTTACACGTACAGTATAGGGGAGATGGGAATTACAGTATAGGAACTTACACCCTTTGCTATGATGCCAAGTCATGATTTCAACTGATACCAGATTATAATAATAATAATAAAACTTTATTTGTATAGCACCTTTCATGACATGAAATGCAGCTCAAAGTGCTTTACAGAAAAATGGAGAATAAAAGAAAAGCAAGGCAACAACATTAAGAACAAGCAGTAATGCAATACAGTGAGGACATGAATAACAAAAATAAATAAAAGATCAATTAAAAGCAATGTTGTAGAAGTGGGTCTTGAGCTGAGCTTTAAAAAAGTGATTTTAGTGTATATATTTCGATGTGATAAGCAGCATAATATCAAAGTGTAAATTCAGCTCTTGCCACAGACGGTATAGTATACAGTAAGAAAAGTAAACTTGTCTTAAAGTTGAGCCTTATCCACGACCCGTCTAATATATTGTATAAGGGATTAAGGGAAAGGATAAACCTTATGCTTGGCTGAACGCCCTTGTTTGCTTTAGAGGCAGAACGTTTTGGGAGAGAGAGAAATATAGTCCGTGTTGCAGGAGATAAGGGCTCTGTCTCTTTGATTAACCAACGTTCATACATCAACCCCAACGGCTGTGGACTATAAGAGACCACATTACTGCTGACTCCGTGCCATGCTTTATAATGTCTGGGAGCATTGTCAGGAGGCTGGGCACCACCAGTGTTGTTTTTGGCAGCAAATTTCTATTTTAGTTTTAGTCATAGTCTCTTGAATAGTTTTCACTTAGTTTTAGTAACATTTTAGTCACCTGGAATGTTCTAGTGTTTAGTCTAGTTTTAGTCGACTAAATGTCATACGATTTTAGTTTTTTGACAGGCCTTGATGTCGTTGTAATGACATATTTTACACATTTTATTCCCATCGAATATTGGCTATCAAAAGTGTTTGTGGCCCCACACATCTGACAGCTGCTTTTAATGATCAATCAATTGATTGATTGATTGATTGAAATATTTATTAACAGTTTGCAGAATTATTACAGTAAAATTGATTGTGTTCTGGTTTGGGTCAATGATAAACTCATGCAGTATAGGCTATACTTTAAATTTCTATTTTAAAGTATAGACACACACACACACACACACACACACACACACACACACACACACACACACACACACACACACACACACACACACACACACACACAGATGCATGCACGCGCGCACACATGTCAGGAAAGAGAGAGACAGAACATACATAAAAGCAAGGCTTTAACTTTTCTTCTGAAAAAAGGGGCCTTTAAGATAAAGGCAAAAATACAGCAAATAGATTTCATAATCATGTATCTGTTGTACACTATACTCAAGATTTGAGTCGGAGATAAGAAGAGAGAGACATACAGTACATAAAACATATGGATAGTAGCTTTATAAGCAAGGCTTTCGTTTTTATCTTTTTAGAATAAAATGGATTTTGTACTGTAACAAAGTTTGGACATGAAAGATTCTAATATATAATGGATGCACTTCATCTCTCTCTGTTTCAGAGTGTTAGGTTTCAACAGGGAAGTGGTGTGCACATATAGACACTAGGGGGTGCTAGAGCACCCTGTGCCCTTTTGGCAATGTGCTCTTAAAAAAAAAGAAAAAAACGTTACTTATTTTTCTTAATTTGTAGTGTGTGTGTGGACCATGGTGACATTGATCAATTGATAAAAAACCGCTTCTACTTATTTAGGTCCCCACAATCTAAAGCTATATGTTTCTATGTCAGTCGCTCTTCGATAAATAAATAAAATAGCAGACCTACAAGCTCGTAGCGCGCCACTCGGTGGCGCGCTATGAGCTTGTAGATCTGCTATTTTTCAATAGCTAAAGCACCAAAATGGGTTCCCAACCCAAAATGTGCTGCACAAGGTGCCCTTTTTTTCCACTTGAGCACCTGCCCCTCTAAATGTCTGTGCACGCCACTGCAACAGGGTGACTCCAGTAGTCTCTCTCTCTCTCTCTCTCTCTCTCTCTCTCTGTTTCAGAGTGTTAGGTTTCAACAGGGTGCCTCCAGTAGTCTCTCTCTCTCTCTCTCTCTGTTTCAGAGTGTTAGGGTTCAACAGGGTGCCTCCAGTAGTCTCTCTCTCTCTCTCTCTCTCTCTCTCTCTCTCTCTGTTTCAGAGTGTTAGTTTTCAGTAGTCTCTCTCTCTCTCTGTTTCAGAGTGTTGGGTTTCAACAGGGTGCCTCCGGTCGTCGGCCGTCTCATCAACGTCACCACAGAGGTCAAGGAGGTCACCACAGACCACCGCCTATCCAGAACCTTCTTCACCTCCCCTGGTACCGTACACACGTGTGTGTTCGTGCTTGTGCCTAATTGATATAGGCCTAGTCGTATAGCTGAGATTACTACGGGTCGATCCGTAGCATTCAACTGACAGTTTAATCACGTCAGGGTGTACTAGGCGGGCCTAAACATAGTGGGCTGTATTTTGCGTGTCTTAAGTACCAGGTCTTATTCCCTAACTTGAGTAAACTAAAGACATGGAGGCGTGGTCAATGCCATTTGGCTATTCTGAGTGGCCAAAGAGCATTGACCACGCCTCCAGGTCTTTAGTTTACTCAAGTTATAGGTAATAAGACCTGGTACTTAAGACACGCAAAAAACAGCCCAGTGAATATAAAGCCAAGGTTGGTGCAAGCAGTACAGTACGATGCTTCATGGTAATTTTATAAAAGAAACCTGTAATGGTCCATGTTTGGTGAATGTTTTGTTTGTTAGTGTAATGTGCAGGTAGGCCTACCGCCTACTGTGAGTGTTTTCCCCCTGTCTTCATGCCCATATATAGTATAGACTACTTTACTTTACTCTCTCAACACATTTCTGTCACTCTAGTCTAAAGTCTAAACTGTAGCAGGTAGTGGTACAGCATTAGCAGGACTTCAAACCCATGGTCTCTGTCTCCCTCTAGTGGGGAACGTGTGTTTCTACGGCCAGTGTGAGTACTACTGTTCCACAGAGCACCCTCTCTGCGGTCGGCCCCACGCGGTGGAGGTCTCCCTGGCGGCCATGTTGCCCGACCTGGACCTGGCCCCACGGAGGTCCTGGAGGTCACCCTGGAGGCGCTCGTACAGCCGCACCAAGCTGGCACCGTGAGTTACATTAATTATCATTCTGTCCCATTGATTGAATGATGATGCATGCGGGCTGCCATATCTGCCTGTCTTGTCAGTCCACCTGGCTGAATTCTGGTGGGCACCATTACAATAGCACACTGACACTGTATAATAATGATCACTATTATTATAATTATCAGTAGTATTATATTTATTTGGTATTCCTACTTCTTTTCCTTTCGGCTTTTCCCTTCAGGGGTCGCCACAGCACAGCGAATCATCTGCCTCCATCTCACCCTGTCCTCTGCCCCCGCACTTCTCTCACACAAACTATAACTTCATGATGACCTCTACATCCATACCGTACATCTTCTTTTTGGTCTTCCTCTCCTCATGCCTGCCAGGTCCAACCTCAACATATCCTTCTACAGATACACTCACTATCCCTCCTCTGTAGTCAGGCCCGGCACCACGGGGGGGCATAGGGGTTGTTTGCCCCCCCCTAGATCAACCTCTTTGCCCCCTTAGATCAAATAGTTACAGACAAAACAATGGTACATTTCCAGGCATTCAATTCAATTCTATTGCTTGAAAGGAAGGAAGCCAACGAAATGGTGCGCCTCTGCCCTCTATAGATATGCAAATGTGGCACATTGTCTTCTTGTCCAATACCTGCCCCCCGATTGCCCCCTCTGTCATTTCATCCTGGCGCCGGGCCTGTCTGTAGTACGTGTCTAAACCATCTCAGTCTGGCCTCTCTGGCTTTATCTCCAAAACATCTGACATGTGCTGCTTTGTGTTGTTTTTGGCAGCAAATTTTTATTTTAGTTTAGTCATAGCCTTTGGACTGAAACTTCATTTAGTTTTAGTCACATTTTAGTCACCTGGAAATGTTTTAGTTTTAGTCGAAAATTTTTTATTTTGGCCGGCCTTGATGCCGTCGTAATGAGTGTTTTTACACTTACTGAAAATAGCCGATCTACAAGCTCACAACGCGTCGTTGTGAGCTTGTAGATCTGCTATTTTCAGCATGCAACCAAGTGTAAAATGACTTATACTGGATCTCTTGTCTACTATAGTCCCTTCTTAAAATTATATAGTCTAGTTTTTATTTGTCTACGAAATTGTCAGTATATTAATTTAGTCTTAGTCATCGTAGCTTGGTTTTCATTTAGTTTCCATTCGTTTTTGTCAGTGGAAATAGGTAGTCGACGAACATCTTAGTTTTAGTCGACGAAAACAACACTATAGCTGTCCCCTCTGTTGTACTCCTTTAACCATCCTTGTTACTGTTACTCCCAGAGAGAACCTCAACGTTTCAATCAACCAATCAATTGTGGCGTCTCTGTAGGTCCCTGTCAGCCAAGAACACAACAAGCTTTGTGTTCAGAGAGAGAGAGGGGGAGAGAGAGAGAGACCAAGTTAAACTTTAGGCACATGGGATGTGCAATAAAACACAGTTCGTTGTATGGCACCTTTTGATTATGTCAAAGAATTGTCTTTTCTTTGTCACTGTGTGTTGTTCCCAGGTGGGAGAAGGACTCTGCGTACTGTGATAAGGTGAAACAGACCGCTCCATACAACCATGGCTCCCGATTGGTGGACCTGATTGACATGGCTATACTGGACTACCTTATGGGTTAGTATAAACACCTTGAAATCCACATTCCTACAGAGCATGATTCAGGATGCCATTCATTGTAATGCAACCTAATATAATGTAAACTACCTTTTCATTACCATTCAAAATGACCATAATATGGTCACAGATAAAGTCATTTTCAGGAGAGATTATTACATTCTTGGCTGTTGCTGAAGTTGGAAAGAAACATTAATATATTTATTTGTCAACGTTCAGGCCTTACGTTATAGGCTACTATTGAGGAATTTTATAATGGAATACTATACTATACTATAATGTAATTTTAGGCAGACGCATACCGGTATGCATTATATTATCATAGACATTTCAGAAAGTATTTATTTAAAGACCTTTTACGCCGCAGACAAAGCCAACTCTTGTCGTGACAAATCATGACAACAAACACAATGTTTTGGGCCAAACAAACAATTAGAAAGTAGTAATTATTTGTTTGGTCCAAAATATTGTGTGTGTTGTCATGATTTGTCACGACAAGACAAGAGTTGGCTTCGTACGACGCTTAAAAGGTCTTTAAATAAATACTTTCTGAAATGTCTATGAGGAAAATGCATTGACGCGACGCTCTATGGAGCCTTTGCATACCGGTATGCGTCTGCCTAAAATTCCATCCATTATCCCAGCTCAGTAGAATCATTGTATTTATTTTATTTGACAGGGACAAAGCTCATTAATCATTAATGTCAGTTTTTACATCAATGTAAATGGGCCAGAGTTAGCCGAAGCTACATTTCATCTGTAGTCCCTGTTGGGCAGGCTCTTAAAAAGTCAATGATAAAAGAAAGACAAAGTGTAGCGTGCCTGCACTCAGCACCATGCGTTGATGCCATGTGTGCACATGTGCAAGCACCCAACACCACGTCCATAACCTGGCCTCACCAGGCTTTCCACCGCCTCGGAGGAAAGCCTGGTCTCTGTTTCAAAAGTCTGTATGATCCCGCCTGGGGCCGGATGATGTGGTTACGTCATGTTGTAGTATTGTTTTGTAGTCGCCAGACAGGATGAACAGGCGGCGACAACTTCCTTTTCCCTCTCAATAAAAGCTCTCGCTTACGAGAGCTTTTATTGCTTTTATTCAAACAGGAAGCAACAAACAGCTTCCTGTTTGTTGTAGGCAAACCATTGCCTACAACATGACGTAAGCATATCATCCGGATCATATACCGAAATGAAATGGTGCCCAGGCTACTACGTCCATACAAAAAGACAGTCTATGAGTACAACAGATAAAAGAAAGACAAAGTGTAGGGCGCCTGCACACAACACCATGCGTTGATGCCATGTGTGCATATGTGCAGGCACCCAACACCACGTCCATATACACAATACAATAATGTCAATCATCACTAATATTATTTCCATTCGAAGGCAATATGGACAGACATCACTATGAGACGTTTGAGAAGTTTGGTAACGAAACCTTCCTGCTGCATCTCGACAATGGACGGGCGTGAGTAGTGAATTCATACTAATATTAATAAACACTCCATACAGTACATACTGTACAAATTCACATTTTGTTATGTTAATGCACCTCCAGATGGGCTAAATTCAGCTGTCTGAGTCATATATATATATTTATATTTAACGTAACATCTGTATCTTGTGATAATGTATACGTATGTCTGTTGTTGTTTGTTATGTATGTTCTACTGTTTGTAATGTCTTTGAGAGCTTTTATTATCTGCTGTAAAACCTCCATGCTGGTGGCGTATTTTATTTTGTGTGCATGCTTCCTAGGTTTGGGCGTCATTCTCGCGACGAGCCCTCTATTCTGGCTCCCTTGAAACAGTGTTGCAGGTAAAAGAATTATCTGAAATTTCATATTGATGGTAAGACTAAAACAAGAGACACATACAGTATGTTTTTATACCTTTTAAACATGGTCATGAATACTTTCTGCTTCCAGTCACTAGTTTAAAGTCTCATTTCTCATGTCATATTATTCTTTTTGCTTTCATCAGGTGATTATTTGTAAATGTTTTTAATATATAGGATCCGACGGTCCACTCTGCTGCGCCTACGCCTCTTGTCCCTCCCGGGCTTCCGTCTGAGTGACGTCATGCGGGAGTCCCTGTCCCAGGACCCCTTGGAGCGCGTGGCCCCGCCCCTCCTCTCTGACCCACAGCTCGCCGCCTTGGACCGCCGCCTGGCCGCCGTCCTGCGGGCGGTAGGCACCTGTCAGGCTCGCCATGACCACGTCCTCTACGACGACATGGAAGGATACTATGAACCGCCTGCATGACGATAGAGCACCGAAGTCCTGACGTAACTCGCTCATCCCTTCGATTCCCCTGTTTCGCGGAAGTAATTTCTCTATGGAGAATAACATGGGGTGATCTTAATATCGTCTACTATAAGCGTTGTGGTCCAAAAATAAACAAGCTGTCTCGGCGTTATTGTCAGGGAGGTGTCTCTGTATATCGTTTGCAACAGTCAGTCACTCATATATGATACAGTCTGCTTCTAGCGAAAATCTAACTAATTCAGCAGCAGTAACATTAGCGTTTTCTCTCAGTCAGTTGATTCTTCATATCCATATGAGTGAAGCGGCCGGGGTGACATGTTTATTTTTCAAACACAGTTCTTATATGAAGCAATCTAAAAATCCTCCTATGGCGATTTCAATGCAACTAAAATAATACATGAACCTGGGGACTGACGCCCTCTACTGTAAGTGACGTCAGACTTCGGTGCTCTATAAAACATATACACCTTTTCTAAACTCTTCACTAATTGTTTAATGTTGAGGATTGCAGTTCAATGCCAACTGTATGTGTTTGACAAATGGTGGCAATTAAGCAAGTATAGAGGTGGTTTGTGCAGCTATAAGGGGCAGTGGTGGCCGAACGGCAATTGCGGAGCAGTCTTGATATCGGAAGGTCGCTATAGTTCGTATCCCCGGCCCGGCACGTTAAAATTACCACCGCTGAAGTGCCCTTGAGCAAGGCATTGAACCTCTACCATGAAATGTTCTATGAGCAGGGCCTGGCTGTAAACAAGTTATTGAGCTTAGTCCAGTTACCCTGGGTAAACATGGTAACTTTGCTTTGCTTTGCTTAGCTGTGCTGCCGCCCCTCACATATGGCCATATACCGGTATATCAAATCAAATCAAGCTTTATTTATATAGCACATTTAAACACACATAGGCCATTACTTTGCAAATAGTTTTTTTTTTATTGTGTATAAGATTGTTTTCTCCCCAAATTCCTCTATTCAAACAGCTGGCCTGCATGGCAAATTAAAAATAATTCGATAGACTGGAATCAAGTTGCTTTAATTGCAACCATTGTTCCACTTTAAGACCAATAAATGATCCCATTTGTTGGAATGCGGAAGTGCTCATTCTATCTCATTGAGATAGTTCCAGCCATAGGAGTAATGTTTGGAACTATAGCCCATAGGCACTGTTGAGTGTTGTTGTATTACAATGATGTAATTACACCACTTAATAATAATAATAATAATAGCTCAAATTTATATAGCGCTTTTCTAAATACCCAAAGCGCTTTACATATAGAACACTAGGAACAGACTTTATTAATAAAAATACAATCTGATCTGTTCTTGTCGGTAAGAGATAGTGGGTGGAGACTAGTCCAATCCACTTTCGAAACGTCACCAAAAAAAGCAGGAAGTAAGGAGAAGTGGGAAGTGAAAGTACATTTGAGAGTGCGGGCGGGCGGGATCCAAACCTCGAAAACAAACAAATGATTAATGTTTTTAATGCGGAATCCGGATTTATATTCGTCGCCTGCTGTTATTCGCGCAGGCTAGTAGAATAATACAATTAAAGCTTAATATTGTAATTGTAAACAGAAAGTATATCGCGGCTCCAAATGGACCCGTTGGATTTTTTCGAGGAGGGACAACTTCTAGAGTTCCTTCACCGCAACAAGACGGAGATCTCCTTCATGGAGAAACCTCACACGTTCATCATGCAGCTCCGGGACCACAACCTGATCCGAGAGGAGAAATACAAGGTGAGATGATCAGATGTTGAATCCAGATCCAGTAGTTCGTACGTTAACTTCCTACAGTCAGATCATGTGTATTGTTAGCTCTGATCCATAGCCTTCTACTGCTTCTAAGATTCTGCCCTGCGCAGTTCTCTGGGCCATCAGTAGATGGCGCAGCGGAGTAACTAAAAATATTAGTTCCGGTGGAAACAAATTCCCCTTTTGGCCAAAAAGTACAGTTTATACGTGTGGGGGGGGGGGGGGGACTCAGAGTGCGTCCACTAAGGAAAGTAGTCTTTCTAATGACACAACCCGCCTTTGTTTTGGTGAGTAGCAAAAACGTTCTTTCTATTTACGCCAAAGAGTAGAGGCTGTTCTGCATTCATAAATTAAACTCATTAGGATTAGAGCTGTATGGACCAGAGCTAGTGTATTGTGTACTGTAGCCTACTCGCAAGTCGCAACACATGCATATAATAATAAAACAAAGTCCGCAAGACATGTGAGACAGGACCGCAGCACCTGTACGTAAGCTATATACTCTTGTGCACAGAGAGAGTATAAATGTCATCATTTTTTGTTTTACTGCCCATTACGGTATATGAAGAATTAAGACATTTATTTTGTAAAATGACAATCATCTGTGCTAACTTTTTCTGGTTAGAGGACTATGAAAAACTAGAATTTTGTTTTAGGAAAGGTATTTTTGCTTTAGCAGACTTTTTATGCAAAGCGTGGGAAAGAAGGCAGAATGTTTTGTTTGTGTAAAAAAGAAAAAACAACAAAACAAACCTGTTTCTTGTTCATAATGCAATATTGAAGCAATGATATGGTGTGTCCTGTAAGTCCATGTGGGCTGGGCGCCTTTGGTGCATGACACAAACATAAAGAAAGAATCTAAATCTAATCTGTGTGTATTCAGAACATTCAGAATAGACCAGTCAGTCAACTTAAGTTGTAGCTTGTACTATACTGATACCGGACTAGTTGTCTTGCAGACATGGTTTGTTCGTCTCTGATGATGCTGCAGAACCAGCCGTTTTCGTCCAAATACAAACCAAACCATAATGGCTATAATAATAATACAACTTTATTTGTATAGCACCTTTCATGACATGAAATGCAGCTCAAAGTGCTTTACAGAGCAATGGAGAAAAAAAAAGAAAAGCAAGGCATAAACATTAAAAAAAACAAGCAGTAATGCAATACAGTGAGGACATGAATAACAAAAAAATAAAAGATCAATTCAAAGCAATGTTGTAGAAGTGGGTCTTGAGCTGAGCTTTAAAAATGTCTACAGAGGCTGCCTGACGAATAGGCCTATAGTACTGTAACTGTTTGGACTCTGGTGTAAAAAAATATTATAATCAAAATTAAAATCTGGGTTATGGTTGGTAGTTGGACAGATATTTTTTCTTCTCCCCCCCCCTTCCAAATACCTTCCCAGATTGGTTCATAACAAGTAAAAAATAAATAAAAGAATAACTCTTGTTATTAGTGATACATGTATCATAATTGTATACTGTAATACTGCTCCTGTGTTTACTGTGTGTGCAGAAGCTGATTCGTATGAAGAGAGACAACATGAACTGCCTTTACGACGAACTGGACTGGCTGGAGCAACACACACCAGAACACATCCGTCTGTTCTGGGAGTGTGTGTTTAAGGAGAGCATCCTCAGCCGCTACCCCAAGCTGCTTATGCTGCGAAACAGCCTCATGGATGGTCAGTTCTGTGTCCACACGTGATGTTTATATGAACACTGAAGAATATCAGTGGTTTTCAACCCTTTTCACGTCCAAGGCCTATTATTTAGTCAGCATTTGAGCCACGGACCACCATTTGATGACGTTTAGCCTCTCAGACCCAAAACTAAAGAATGTTTTGGTATCGTTGACACAAAACACACACAGGGGCGGGGGTGGCTCAGGGGTAAGAGTGGCTGGATGGTAATCGTAAGGTTGCCTGTTCGAACCCTGTGGGCTCCCCCAGAGTTAGTGTCGAAGTAGCCTTGGAAACCCAGACGTTTTTATTTTCGGCATAGAGTAGCGCAAACAAGTTCTCACTCTCTGCTGATTTCTGATTGTCTGCACCTTTGTAAAATTGACATACACACGCACACATGTACACACACACGCTCCTCTCTCTCTCTGTCGCTCTAAGTAATTAGTCTCATGTCGCGCAGCTGCGCATAGTTTCTCCCGGCGGATCCTGCCAGGAGCTGCCTATGCCATAAAAAGCATAGGTGAGTTCCAGGCTAGTGTCGAAGTGTCCTTGAGCAAGACACTGAACCCCTAATTGCTCCTGATGTCCTGGTTGGTGCCTTGCGTGGTTTCTGGCTGCTGCCATCGGTGTGTGAATGTAATGCACATATCTATGTAAAGCGCCTTGGATAAAGGCGCTATATAAATGCACCATTTACCATTTACAGTTCCATGCTGTGTGTTGGCAAACGTTGATCAAAATAACAATCCTAACATTCTCTAATTGCGTAGACTTCTTGTAAATTAAGTAACGAAGAAGTCTAACAATAATGTAACTCTTGCGAGTTCTACGCTCTCAAGAGTTAAATATCTATAAAGGTGGTTGCACACCGGGCGCGTTTTTCGCGGAAAACCGATGGAGAAACGCTGTTTAAAAATCAGAATTCGTGCCCGGTGTGTGGAGACCTTAAGGGTTAATTTGGTTACCAACTCTACGTCATTTAGCTGGGGAACCCCCCCCTCAAGGTCCCCGGACCACTGGTTGAAATCCACTGCTGAAGGTGATGAAAATAATGATACTAGCGCATCATTTCTTCCATACTTCTCCATCTCCTCATCTGTATATATATATTCATGCAGGCTCCTTCCAGTTTTGCAAACTACCGCAGAAGGTGGAAAAAGTGGAGAAGAAGGAGACTCCGAAAGGTGGAGAGGAGGAGGAAGAGGAGGAGGAGGAGGAGGAGGGGACGAGAGAAAAGAAACGAGGGAAAAGGCAGAGGAAGAGGCAGAGAAGTGGAAGTGTACCTGCCGGTGAGGAGGAGGAGGAGGAACAGCCAGGAACCTCTTCTTCGTCCACCCCAGCAGCACAGAGGAAGAGGAAGAGGCCAACCTACAGTAAATACATTACACTATAATTATCACACTCACTGCTAAGTACGGGATAATGTCTCAGAGATTAAAATAAGGGTGCATTTTGCACATCACTGATGTACAGATATACATCACTGCTGTCTGTCTGTGTAGGTGGTCATTGTCGGGAGATAATTCACAGACAGGGGGTTTAACCACCCATGCAAATTATCCTGCTTATTACATTACATGGCTACTTAATACATACATTAATAAATTGACCCAAAACATAACAAAATTAGCCATTTCCTTGCTTGCGGTAATGGAAGTATAGCATAAGTGTCGCGCTGGCCCGCGTCTGCCCAGCTGCAAGGTAGTGAGTTGATCAAATAGAATCCATTTCCGGGTATTGCTTCGTCTAATTCTCGCTTAAATGTTTTCCAAAAAACAATTGAGAGCAATGTGTTGCTGTAAATGACATTGTGTGTGTGTTTACAACATGGCTGTCATGTTGGAAACGGCAGTAAATCAAGCGGGGCGCAGCAGGTGCAACGAGGGTTTGATTAGGCATCGATCGGTCTGTTATAGAGCGGAGAGCGGCCATTATCCAGAAATAACAGACCCAAAAGTAACGACAAAATGAGGTATTTCCTTGCTTAATATGGTAATGATTTGAAGGTATTGCATAAGTGTGGCTGTAGCGGCCCTCGGTAGTTGAAATGATGATAAAGATCGATGCGGTCTCAACGGGTGTTTATTTTGTTACAACACCCGTTGAGACCACATTATCATCATTTCAACTATCGAGGGCCGCTACAGTGAAAACTCACTCCGCTTTAGTCTGCTTATCAAGGGCGCTAAAGGGCTGCATGAACCAGTTGAACCTCAGGGCACATCATCAAACAGTCACAGGTACACCAAACATAGCGTGACAGGCGCTTGCTGTGCAGTGTAACAAAGTCACGCTGTCCAAACAAATGCTGGGGTGTGTCTCTTCGAATGGAATGGAATGGAAAATACTTTATTAATCCCCTCTGTCACTGACTCAGTGTGAGAATAGTATGTGTGAAGCTAGCAGCCTCAGCTAAGTGTGGTGCGGTAAAAGGAAGATTCAAAGTAAAAATGAACCGAAATACAGGAAGCTTCAAAATAAGATGAACAAAATAAGAAAAGTAAATAACAAAGCAGTTACAGTGGCACTGGCCGTCTGTCCAGCTACAGCACAGTCACCACGGAAAACAAGGAAGTGAGTTGATCAAATATAGAATACATTTACGGTTACCGCATCGTCTATTTCTCGCTTCAAATGTTTTTAAAAACATTTCTTGAGAGCAACGTTTAGTTGTAAAGGGCATGGTTTGTTTGTTTACGGGTGATGTCTCTTTTCTTACAGGGGTCCGTGGATTATTTCCATATTCTCCTAATGTAGCACGAAATGAGTTTGCCTGAAATCCCAGGCAAAGTCCATCATTTATTCAAATAAGGCATCTTCCATAGTTACATCAGGTTACCAGCATAACAAAGCAAAGCAAAGCAAAGTTCTTTGTTTACCCAGGGAAGTGGACTAAGCCAAGGACTTGTTTTACAGCCACACCCTGCTCATAGAACATTTCATGGTAGAGGTTCAATGCCTTGCTCAAGGGCACTTCAGCGGTGGTAATTTTAACGTGCCGTTCCGGGGATGCGAACTATAGCGACCTTCTGGTATCAAGACCGCTCCGCTCCGCAAACCGTTCGGCCACCGCTGCCCAACAAAGTCATCTTTCCGTAGTATAGCACATTAAGGCCAAGCGGTCCGTCATGGTCTTCCTCCGTTCTCGCAGTCCCTCCGTTAGTAACTCCCGGTTATTCTGTGTCCCCCATGCTTCTCCTACTCTTATCCTATTCTTCGTCCTACAACGGTGTCATGCAGACATACGAAAATAGTCTGACGTTTTGCGAGCCTGTTAAATCTGCTATTTTATGTATTTTTGAAAATATTTTATTTAATTAAAATATTGTATTTAGTTTATAATTAATAAGAACACAGAAAGGGGTGGTCAAATATAGCTGAGACATGGATATGAAGAATGTACCCCAAATAAAGTAATGCATTCCAAATGTATCAGCCAGAAAGACAATGTATAGCATAAGTTAAAATGCTCATGCATTCGTGAAATTTTATGTAAAATCTTTGCACCGTACTGTGTAGGTACTGGTCTTACATTTACACCATGCTGTACTGTACCTACAACAAATATTTCTACAAAGAAATATGTACCGGTAAATCCCCTCTCATTCCACTAGGTGGTGCACTTTAACCATAAACGACACATTGTTTGTATCTCAAAACATTGTAATCACTGCCGGTCTGCCTGATTCTACTAAAAGCCTAAACTTGAATGATTTCACTTTAAAACACACATTAACATTCTATAGTCTGGCTTTTGCATTCTCTCCCCAGACAGTTTTTAAGTTGCTTGATTTAATATTTAGATATTTATTTATATTGATTTGATGCAGACAAAAGTCCCCTTAAAACTAAATCTGAACCAATTTAGACTCGTTTAAAACGCTCATCCTTGTTTCTGGTGACTGATACTGTCCTACTGTAGATGTTTTATTTATTTTTTAACTTATTTTTTATTTTATTTTTCAACAAAGACAAAAGACAGAAGAAAAAATACAGTACAAACAACAACACCACAAACATACAAAAACTGAAAAAACTGAAATAAAAAAGGCATCGACATTGCGTTTCAAACTTTGCTTGTTACATTAAATCTTTCTAGGCATTCGCTATTGTCTCTCATTCCCCCATACTCTTAAATATTGTCCATTTGGACCATTTGTCCTCCATTTTTTCTTCCTGTAGCCTCAGCCTCAGTCAGTTTCTCCATGAAATGTATCTCCTGAATCAAGTCCTCCCATTGTCCCTGTGTTGGAGGTTCCATCTGTCCCCATTTTCTTGTGATAGCTTTCTTTCCTGCCGCCAATAAAATGTTTACCAAATATCTATCCTCTCCTCGAATCTGACCCCCCATCAAGCTTCCTAAATACAAAACATCACACTTCATAGGCACCTCATATCCCAATATCTTTTGTAGGATTGGAATAGACAGAGCTACTGTAGATGTTTTAAAGTGAAATTACCCCTTCAATATCAAGTGTAAGCCAGGGTCCAGTTCCAGAACAAGAACATGTTAATTAAAACCCCTCTTGCGTTCATTGTCCAGGTTCTCCTCTGAAGAAGGGAGATAAGAAGGACATCTGGACCTGGGCCCTCTATAAGGTCCAGATCCCCGTCACCTGTGGGGACAAAGAGGGGATGCTGAACAGAGCCAAGCTGGCTAAAGGTAAGCAGTCCGTGGTGTTGATGTGAGGATATCAAAGTAGTGATTCATAAACTGCCTCCCCCTGGCCAGCCGGGGCGCCTGATGGAGGGTAAAGGAACTGGTTGGAATAACGTGTTCCTTCCACGCGCTACGACGTCCAACCAGGGAAACTCCCCCCTGTCAGGTGTAAAGGAGCAACTTAGACACTCGGGCATGAAGGAAGCATGAGTTCAAGTCCGTTGCTCTCCCCTTGTCCCCCATATATGGGGACTAGGTTGGTCTCCCCTTGTCCCCCATATATGGGGAGTAGGTTGGTCTCCCCTTGTCCCCCATATATGGGGACTAGGTTGGCGGAGGGTGTGTAGAGCCCAGGATCACATTATATGATTGACACGGGTGAAAAATGGGTTACAAAATCGTGGGATAAAAAATATATATATAAAAAAAAAGTAGTGATTCATATTGAGACTGTTTCCTTCCTTCCACTTAACCCATTTAGACCTGACGTCTAAAACCCCATGTTTCTATGTTAGTTAGTTTATTTATCTCAGTCATTTACAGTACAGTACATTTCAGAATGAGGGTTTACACAGAATTACAGTTTGACTGAAAAGGTTTGGGCTGAAGCCGAAGCTTATTATTATGCCCACCTTATTAATGATTCAAATAATAGAAGGGGAAAAAAAGGAACAGAAAAAAAACAAAAACAGGAACAGTAGCGATGGGAAAACTGACTCTCTGTAGTGCTGTGCTTCTTACAGTATATACCAATGATGAACAGAAAATACATATTTAGCTTATATGTCCTTATACTAGTTACGCCCACATAGATTTAGCTTTTATTTTTTTAAAGCGTGCTTTTATATTTGAAGTGGTTGCTCACTTGTCAGTTGTTCTCATTCAAACATATTCATGTCAAGGAACCCCACATAATATATATGACAGTGGCCGTCGACCCCGATCTGAAAATATGTAGTTCCAGGGAGCCTCTCAGTAGCAAAGTTTTTGAGTTAAAAACTCGCTCTGAAAGAACATATATTGAAAGATTTCAAAAATAGGCGCGCTACGAGCTTGTAGAACTGCTATTTTTCAACAGCTAAAGCACACCGACTTCACGGATTGGCCAGAGGCGTCACATGACGTTTGTACCACTGTAGAGATATAAGAGATAGCGTGTGGTTGACAGAACTGCATTCTGGGACAGAGACGGAGAGACAGAACTGCATTGTGGGACAGAGACGGAGAGACAGAACTGCATTGTGGGACAGAGAAGCAAGAACAACCTGATGTTAGAATGATCAGCTGGACCGTCCGTCTGAAAGGAGGAGCAGAGAGATGTCGCCATGCAGCTGTGGTGCTGCAGGACAAACTGTACTGCTTTGGAGGAGACAGTGATCCCATCGATGTTCACGTCTTCAACACAGTGTCTTTATGCTGGAGGAAGCTGACCCCAGGAGGAGGACGCCACCTAGAGGTTCCATCCAGGCGCTCTGGCCACACAGCTGTGTTGGTTGAAGATATAGTCTACATCTGGGGAGGCTTTCCTTACAGCAATGTGCTTTATGCATTTGGTGTTGACGCCTACAGATGGTTCAAACCCAGGGTTTCTGGCACTGTTCCAGAGGAGAGGTACGACCACTCAGCCTGTGTGTTGGAGAAGGTCATGTTTATCCATGCAGGATTCACCAAGCTGACTGGATGGACTACTGACATGTACAAGTTGGACACCAGCACAATGGTCTGGTCTTTAATTAACACCAGAGGAACTCCACCTACTGCTACATACTTCTACATACATTACTCTTGCACCATCATCGGGACAAAGATGTTTGTATTTGGGGGCTATGGGGACCAGTACAACCCCCTCAGAGTGTTTGACACAGAGACCAACCTCTGGCTGAGCACACCATCTCCACAGCCTCATCCAGAAGGACTCTATCATTCAGCATTTACCTACAATGGAGAGCTGTACATAGTTGGTGGCCGGAACAACAATGATGTGTGGAAACTCAGTCCAGAGACCTTCTCCTGGAAGAAGGTTGAGCCCAAGGGAAAGGACCGGGTCCAATGTGAGAGATATGATGCTGCATGCATGGTGGGAGATCGTATCTTCCTCTTTGGAGGACTAGGAACACCTGGTGACCTGTACGTCTTAGACTTCAGTCCTAGCCTCAAGACATTATGCAAGCTGGCAGTTATTCAGAACGGTCTGGAGCAGTCGGAGCTCACACACGACATCAGGTGGGAACTGGCAGCCATGACGACCAACAATAACAACCCGACGACGCCGACATGATAAAAGCGTGCCTACGATAAAGAAGGAAATATAAATAATACAAATCACACCCGTGTGAAGTGAGGGGCGCTAATATATTAAAGTCTAACTCAGTCATGTTGATTGGGTGATGTAAAACAAACGGTGCAAACAAAAACATTAAACGCCATTAACAATAAAGAGACAATATGACGTAAACGACACATTATGACGTAAATGTTCCATTCATTGTCGATGCGTTTACTAAACAAACTTAAACTAAACTAAAGACAAACATTAACCCTGTGTATAGGAAGGGCCCCTCAAAAATATGACAAATTCATAAAACGGCAAAAAAATGACACTTGTGTGAAGTGAGCGGTGCCTTTGACTTGTTTGTCTGGGACAACTGCCCCTCCCTACCCTACCCTACCCTACCCTCCAAAAAACCACCCACACCCTCAGATCTGAAAATATATTCCTACAGGAGGTTCCAAATACCAACCATGTACACCATGGGGGACCGACCAGGCCTTCCTTCTGCTGGGCAGCAGCGCGCCTGTGGAACAGCCGTCCTTATATGGACCCCACAGTACCGCAGACCATGGAGTCTTTTAAAACGGGCTTAAAATCACACATCACATGATTATGATGTCATCACATGTGATCTTTCTTTCTTGGTTATGGAAGATAAAAATGATTCTAAAACGGGTAGTCCCAATACTTGATTCTGATTGGCTGGTTAATGGTTATACTGTCACGTGACTGGTGTAAATTCCACCGATAACCCACTCCTTCAATCACTTTATATCATTCCCAGCTGAGCATCTCTGTAGCTGAACTGGGGAAGGGGAGCGCTTGATTGCTTTACAAACCCATGCCGTGCGGGCGTCTATAAGCACCGCCCGGCTCATATGACTGTGAATGTGTGGCTCCAGGCAGCCCCGTAAAGACATCAAGCACTATTCTCCCGTCACATAGGCTACTTGCCGATAGAAAAAGTGGTTAAGAAAGACCACCCAATAGAAATCACTTACAATAATATTGTTGTTTGTTATTTCTGCCGTAGGCGAGAAGTGCATCGTGGTGCAGAACCAATGGTTCACGCCCTCTGGGTTCGAGGAGTTCGGAGGGAGGAAGGCCTACAGGAACTGGAAGCTCAGCATCCGATGCATGGACACCCCCTTGAGAGAACTGCTGCAGGTTTGGAACCAATTATATTATTATTATTATTATTATGGACACCCCCTTGAGAGAACTGCTACAGGTTTGGAACCAATTATATTATTATTATTATTATTATTATTATTATGGGCACCCCCTTGAGAGAACTGCTGCAGGTTTGGAATGATATGATATGATACAGTAATTTATTGTCAGTTCACACTGAAATCTGTCTTGCAGTATGCAGAACACATATACAAACATTTGACATAACACAAAGAACAAGACAATTTTACATACATAAAGACATGAAGACAAGAGCAACGTCCACCGCTTAGATTACCCGGTGGCTTCTACTACAGCTCCTGATTAAGCCTCAAGGTCGACTGGTGGACAAAGGACCTCTTTAGTCTGACCTTATTGTATGCTGGTACACCATATATCTCCTTCCTGAAGGTAGCAACCTATATTCTCCATACAACACATGCTTAGTATTAGAGGTGATATTCCTTGCTAACCTTAGGATGCTGTTATCATACGTGAATCAATGGAACACAATTTTATCATAGGTTACATGCAAATGATAGGCTAGTCATATTATCAACTCTTCAAGTCGTATACCTCCTCACAAGACTTTTTTCTTTTTTTTTGTGTTTCAGGATGGACACCTGACATGTCCAGGCTACAAAACAAATAAGGTATATGAAAATATTACTGCTGATAATAGTTTTTTTTTTTTGTGATTATTATTATTTGCAAACACGTTTTGTCTGTATTGTATCCCTGTGTTGTGTTACGCTAACCCTGACCATTACTAATTACTTTTTTTTCTTTCTTTCTTTCCATTGCTAGACCAAGAAGTCACTGTTTCGTACCGGGCGTGTTCGATGTGTGAAGAGCGTCTCTGCTGCTATTTCAGTGTCAAGTTCAGAGTCAGACAGTGGACTTGAGAACGAGGAACGAGATGAGGACGACCTAACAGATGCAGGTACTACACATAGACTTGGCCTGATTGTTATTTCCTATTGCTGCCCCCAGGCCACCTGTAATGGTAAATGTTATGATGAAGTTGTGTTTTCTTAGTTCTCCTAAGTACCGTAAATCTATGATTTACACGTTACATTTGTGTCAATCTTTATTAAGCAAACAAAAGACAATGATTTGAGGGAGAAAAAATACAAATAGAGCAAACAATCAAAAAATATATATTTGCAACCAAAAAATATATATATTTGAAAGTACAAAACCCTTAAAAAAACCCCCCAAAAATGACAAAAAAACGAAATACTTGTGTGTGTAGTAAAATGTGTTATGCTAAGCTCAGCAGGGGGGGGGTCTTACGCTGAAAGATTTAAGACACCTCTCCACTCGGAGTCTGAGTGACAGCTCCCCCCCCTCCCCGGGATGCTCAAAGCAGACCCATGGACCTGTTGTCATATTTAAAATAATATATCAACGTTCTTCTATTCACATAACCTAATACTAAAATACCACTCACTTTGCAATGGATGGCCTGATCAAATGATGGCCTACGTTGCAATCGGATTTTAGCAATAAGGAAATAGGCTATGGATAAGAGGAGAGAGGCACTGCCGTGGTCCTTGAAAACATGAAATTAAAAGGGAAAAAATCCTTTGTTGTGACGGCATGGCAAAGATCATTAAAATAGACCAACGCGTTTCGGCTATAGGCCTTCGCCAGGGTCCCATGGATGGAAACAGGCTACTCTTGAATCAAATTAATAGAAGAATGCTTTTATTCAATGCGTTATGGCGACTCTGTGGGTGTCTCCCGACTGTGCGCACACAATTTAGTTCACAAGCAATGACTTATTCTTTTTGTCACAACAGTCAGAAAGTCTGTCTGTCCATCCATCGTGCGACACACTGTACGTCCATTCAGTCAACATATATGACAACAAACAGTAGCCCTACTATATTCATTAATCCACTGCTTAACCCTACAACACTAAACACGGGTGATATTCACCCAGACGATTATTTTATGATAATGTTGTTGTTGTCTTTCAGTTCCTTCATGATGCTCAGTGACATCATAGAAGGTAGGTTTGTTTCCCTGCCCACATCCCTGGTTTTTACTACAGGCAGGTGTTTGGGTGGAATACTATCGCCATTTTATTTTATTGTGTCAACTAAATCCTCATTAATGCAAACTAGATTCAACATACTCAAGCCTGCACGCATTCTAAATATGCCCCCGAAATATTTTACAGAGCAAATGGACTGTTCCATCACCCTCAATGTCTTCCTTTCTGAAAAATAACGTTGTTGTAAAAAGATTCACGCGTTTACATATTCTATTTACAATGAGTTGCGGACGGGAGCTGGTGCCACTAGGACCCGGACGTAACGTAGCACTACGAAATGACGTCAGACTTAAATACTGAATAGCCTACCGGAGAGTGCAAGGTTTTAATTTGGCAGGGCAGAACATGCAGCTGAGCTGGGCCTTTCATTATAAACTTGAGAACGCCTGCCAGCCAGTGTTCTTCTTCTCCCCAAAATGAAGTACAAGCCAGCTATTGTCCTCCTTTCTCCCCAATCAGAGAAGGGTGCCTCTCCGTCTCGCAGCCGAGCAAGCCCCGAAAATGCCGCTGCATTCGTCGTGCCCACGGCGTCAACGTCCACCCAAACCGCCGTACCTAGCGCCGTTAAACAGGAGGTGAACCAGGAAGGACTTACTGGTAAATACCTGACAACTCTTTCAGCGCCACCTGGTGGTCACCAGTTTAGGCTTTGAGTGGCAATTCTCCCATTATAAAGAAAGAAAGAATTTTGTAATTCTATTATGCATGTAATGTGCATGATGTCATCACCCTGTACACCAGATTAGAGGAATTTTCTAAAATATGGATGAAAAAAAAAAGAATTCCCAAGGGAAGACGTCTTGTCGTCCGTCTGTGGCATCCGGTACTTAATTGGCAATTAGACGTCTTGACGTTTATGGCTACTAAACAGTTTTAAACCGGAACACAACGTTCTGTTCTGTTGTCCTGATAACTTTTGGCCTGCTGCTTTTACAATTATACTGTTAGTTAATTCTGAGGTTTGGAACGCTTGCTGTTTTAATTAGCTTTCATTACAAATCTTTTCTTTGTTGTTGCTCTGTTTATATATTTTTCTCTCTCACATCTAACCCAGGGGGGCAGTCAGACAGATATTTTGTGAAGCCACTATAAGGGAATGAAAGTTCATATAATGGCCTGTTGTGGCGCTGTCATTGGACCCAAAAAAACCCATAGCCCCATAGAGGTCCATGTATTTGGGCCCAACTTCACCTAGACTGTATTACCTTAATAAACATGGTCATGAATACTTTCTGCTTCCAGTCACTAGTTTAAAGTCTCATTTCTAATGTCATAATATTCTTTTTGGAAAATTATGGTCCCATTTATTAAAAAAAATGACCATAAAGTCGCGTATGTTCTGAGGGGCGTGGCTACCGTTACAGTCTATGAACGGGATCCCCCTCCCACTCGAGTCAAAATAAAAACCAACGGAGAAGAAGGGGGGGAAGTCCCGCCTCGTTGTCTGGGCCAGCCAATGGGCCAGCTGGGCCCAAACGGATCTGGAAAGATGTACAATACAAGGACTGACAGGCTTCATTTTACGTTCATGTTAGACCCGGGGAACACTTTGTCCATATTTTTTACAGTCTATGATCTAACCCCATATAAATGTGTGTACCTGTCTACCAGGTGAAGGAGACCAAGAGGAAGCAGGTTCAAATCTAACCCCATATAAATGTGTGTACCTGTCTACCAGGTGAAGGAGACCAGGAGGAAGCGGGTTCCAGCCGCCATGATGACAACGTTGACAAGAGAGTCTTCAATGTTAAATGTGGAGCCATGAAGGGCACATTACACAAACATCGATTTGCATCAGGTGTGTGTGCGTGTTGCTTGTGTGTGTGTGTGTGTGTGTGTGTGTGCGTGTGCGTGTGCGTGTGCGTGTGCGTGTGCGTGTGCGTGTGCGTGTGCGTGTGTGTGTGTGTGTGTGTGTGTGTGTGTGGGGAAATAGGCAGTGTACAGTGGAGAAAAACGCATCACAACACATCACATTCAGTGGCGTGCACAGATAGACACTAGGGGGTGCTGGAGCACCCCCTGCCCTTTTGGCAATGTGCTCTTTCTTAATTTGTAGTGTGTGGACCATGGTGACATTGATCAATTCATGATAAAACGCTTCTACTATATTATTTAGGCCCCCACAATCTAAAGCTATGTTTCTATGTCAGTGGTTCTTCAGTCTTTGTATTGAGTTTGTGCTTGAAATGTACTGTAATTCTGCAAACTGCTAATAGATATTTCAATCAATCAATCCACCCTGTTCCCATTGGTCCCTCTCAGGGTCGTGTGGGAAGAGCATCCGTACGGACACGCGCTGGTTCAGTCCCGTGGAGTTTGTGCGCGAGGCTCTGGAGCAGGCCGACGCCCCCTGGAAGAAGGAGATCCAGTGGGAGGGGAGACCACTCAGCGCGCTAATAGGAGAGGTGAGTGTGTCTGTGTGTGTGTGTGTGTGTGTGTGTGTGTGTGTGTGTGTGTGCTCACCACAGGCTAGTGGTCAGAGGCTTGAGGATTATAGGGTTGTCAAAGTGTAAGGCAAAGCAGCCTCGCAACATACTGTTCAATCTCCTCCATTATAGGCAGTCTTTTTGTACCCATGATTTACTTTCGGTGTCGGTAATAATATGACAGACTGAAGTGACCAATGTTGGCTGTGAATAAGTTCATGTGTTGCCTACTGTATATTCTGTACATTTAGGGCTTGTTTGGACTCCAGCACTGAGACACGTGATGTTTCGAGTGCGTAGTATATCAGAAGCAACTGAAAATATTTGTGCCCTTGATAATGTATTTTATAAATGTGGACTCAAATAAAGAAGTGTGTGTGTGTGTGTGTGTGTGTGTGTGTGTGTGTGTGTGTGTGTGTGTGTGTGTGTGTGTGTGTGTGTGTGTGTGTGTGTGTGTGTGTGTGTGTGTGTGTGTGTGTGTGTGTGTGTGTGTGTGTGTGTGTGTGTGTGTGTGTGTGTGTGTGTGTGCGTGTGCGTGTGCGTGCGCGCGTGCGTGCGTGCGTGCGTTTCAGACAAAGGCCTTGCGTATCCACTCGGTGCTGTGTAAATGCAGTCTGTGCAGACCAGAAGCCAAAGACCTGGTAAGTTGTTTAGTTTAGCTGCATCAGAAGAGACTAGACAAGAGAGGTCATGTTTCCAGTGTGTCAGAACGCGTGAATCTTTTTACAATGATGTTATTTTTCAGAAAGGAAGCCATTGAGGGTTAGAATGGGTCCTAATGCTTCCAACTCGAGTAGAATTGTTAATGTTTGTGTGACAAAAAAAGAATATGATGTGGACTTGTGGAGACAATAAAGACTATTATTAATCATTATTTTTGAAGGTGGTAACAGTCCATTTGCTCAGTAAAATATTTCGGGGGCATATTTAGTTGGTAAATGGACAGCGGTAAAATGATGATGCCTCAGATTTAGTCCGACGGAGCGTCACAGTATGACTATGGGGACACAAAAGCGACACAGAAGTAGGAACCCGGAAGTATCTCAGGACGGGGGCGCTCACGTCACTCACAGCTAAAATACTGAATAGGTGTCTGGTCTAAAATAACCTTTCCCAGTGTTTGTTTGTTTGACATTTCTTTATTTAGGAATACCCCATTGAGATACAGTATCTCGTTTTCGAGAGGCTCCTAACTACAATCGATACAATACAATACACGAAAAGAGAAAGAGAGAAACACAAAACAAAACAAATAAACAAACACAAACAACAGGGTATTACAATATGCAAGCATAATAGCAAAGAGATGGATAATTTGTTCTGTCAGATATGACAGAATTAGAGAACAGAGTACAGTTGATTAAACACAAATGTCATGGCCTCATGGGCATGTGCAGGAGGTCGTAAGGTAAGAAGACAGCGCACTTTTGAACATGTTGAAAGATGAAATTTTTCGAATATTAGTTGGTAAGTTGTTCCAGTCAGAGGGAGCTTTAAACATAAATGCATTCTTACCTAATGTATTGGAGACTATGGGAACAGAAAAATAAGGTTGAATGGAATGCCTCAGTTGGTAATTGGTGGTGGGTGGTCCATGCTGCTAATGATGAAACGGTCACTCTCTCTCCTGTGCCCTGGCAGGAGGATCAGGAGAATGATGACGAGTGCTTCGTCTGTAGGAGCGACAGACAGGAGGAGGGAGAGAGGGTGGTGTGCGACGGGCCTGGCTGTCCTCGCACCTTCCACCAGAGGTGCCACCTCCCCAACGTGGAGGATGAGCAGCTGAGGTGAGAGCTGCCAGAAGGAGATTCATTGTAGCACAATGTTGTCACTCTCTCTCAATTAATTTGAGACTTACATTTCCATATTTTTTGGCATATCATTGTATTTTTTATTACAGTATGTATATTAAAATAATTTATTCATAATTATGTTCACATGGATTAACCCATTTCTGACCTGAGATCAGATTAAAAAAATGTCTACATCTTCAAAAATGTCTACATCCTGACAGTTTTCTGAAAAAGCTATGTTTCCATATCAGCCGTTCTTCGATTTTTTTCAAAAATAGCAGACCTACAAGCTCGTAGCGCGCCACTCGGTGGCGCACTACGAGCTTGTAGATCTGCTATTTTTCAATAGCTAAAGCATAACATAATGCTAACACCAAAAGGAGTTCCCGCCCCAAAATGTGTTATAAGAGCTTGAAATAGAGGCTATAATTCTTCCTTTTCGTTGTATGACGAAAGTACCGTATATAGGGTTTCTAACCCATTTTGATCGGGAACCCCTTTTGGTGTTATAGCATCATGTTATGCTTTAGCTATTGAAAAATAGCAGATCTACAAGCTCATAGCGCGCCACTCGGTTGGTGCGCTACGAGCTTGTAGATCTGCTATTTTTCAATAGCTAAAGCATAACATAATGCTAACACCAAAAGGAGTTCCCGCCCCAAAATGTGTTATAAGAGCTTGAAATAGAGGCTATAATTCTTCCTTTTCGTTGTATGACGAAAGTACCGTATATAGGGTTTCTAACCCATTTTGATCGGGAACCCCTTTTGGTGTTATAGCATCATGTTATGCTTTAGCTATTGAAAAATAGCAGATCTACAAGCTCATAGCGCGCCACTCGGTTGGTGCGCTACGAGCTTGTAGGTCTGCTATTTTTGAAAAATCGAAGAACGACTGACATTTTTAGAATCTGATCTCAGGTCAGAATGGGTTAATCAGACCAGTGTATGTCCAGTGGAAACCTCGTATGAATCTGATCTCAGGTCAGTATGGGTTAAGTGGTTAAAAGAGCAAAAAAAAGGAATTGGAATGTATCTGAGATTGTGCATGTACACTGTACGCACAATATTAGAGGGAACAGACGCTGGTGTGAACAACACAGTCGTGTGTTTTCTTCATCTTTGTCCAATCGTGAGTGTGTCTGTTTTTTTTTCAGGGACGGTCGTGAGTGGTACTGTACGCTCTGTGTGTGGAAGATGTACGATTATCAGGAGCAAAGCACTCATAAAACAGTCCTGTCAAGTAAAATATCACGTCATCTGCTGGTGAGTATATACTCTGTCTCTGTCTGGCATTTTTTTGTTTTATATTTTCCACAATTTAGTCATTATTTAATTTACAATTGTGTGTGTAATCCCTGTCACTGCTAACCCCCCACATTTGCTTATTATGTGGGAAGGTGTTGATGAACATGCGTCTCAATTTACAATTTACAATTTAGGCATTTAGCAGACGCTCTTAATCCAGAGCGATTTACAGTACATTAAGCAAGAACAAAAAAAGCATGGGAATACATCACATAAAAAGCATTTATCATGAAACATGCGTAATCTAAGAACGTAACAGTGAAATATCTATATGTTAATAATGAAATGTATAATGAAACTATACGTCTCGATCTCCCAATATACACAATTGTTTAATGTTTATGGTCCATGCTGCTACTGCGCCCCGTACCGTACCGTTTGGTCTGGGGGAGACACCGGGAGGGCACAATGCACCGGGGAGGAACACGATATCCCATAATGCACTGGGGAGGAACACGATATCCCATAATGCACTGGGGAGGAACACGATATCCCATAATGCACTGGGGAGGAACACGATATCCAATTATCTAGAACACGTTCCATCCTTCATGGACACTATCTGCCCGTCCACTTCTTGCACGTTCCCATAACTCGGTTGTCACTCTTTGCAGGAATGTCAGTATCTTCTCCTCGCTCTGTACAGGGAAGACGAGCCTAAATGCTTCACTACAGATCCAACTGTCCATGTAAGTCTCTCATTCTCATAGGGGTTGTATGTATAGTCACTGGGACCTAAATGCTTCGCTACAGATCCAACTGTCCATGTAAAGGCTCATACATAGTCTGGATTTACGGTGGTGAGGTGACCACCGAACTACAACATGACGTCACTGAGGTGACCACCGAACTACAACATGACGTCACTGAGCCGCGGTGAAGAGCAAACCACCGCCGCCACCGCTCCAGCCCTTCTCTCTGTTTTTACTCACCACCGTTATTTCAGCTCCGGTGGTCGGCTCACCACCGGAGCGGTGGTCAGCTCACCACCGAAAATCCAGACTATGAATAGGCCTTAAGTCTCTCATTCTCATAGGGGTTGTATAGTCACTGGATTGATTTTAATTATTTTACTTGTGTATAAAGCTCTCAATGGTCTCGCACCTTCCTACCTACATGACTGCCTGCCTAAGTATGTCCCAAACCGCCCCCCTAAGGTCTTCCACTGCTGGCCTGCTCGCTTTGCCTAAAAAAAATGGCAACTAAAAAATACGGGGAAGCAGCTTTTTGCTTCTAGGGGCCGTCGGCATGGAACAAGCTCCCACTGTACCTTCGTCAGGCAGCCTCTGTAGACATTTTTAAAGCTCAGCTCAAGACCCACTTCTACAACATTGCTTTTAATTGATCTTTTATTTTTTTTTGTTATTCATGTCCTCACTGTATTGCATTACTGCTTGTTTTTTTTAATGTCGTTGCCTTGCTTTTCTTTTATTCTCCATTGTTTTGTACATCACTTTGAGCTGCATTTCATGTCATGTCATTTATCACTGGGACCAAAGTGTTGGACCGACCAGGCCAGCTAGTGGGAATAACAATGATCAGAACAGTGTGCTAAACTTCTAAATGAGAGTATCACCCCATCTCTTTATGTCTCCACCAGGTGAGAGACTACACGACGGTGGTCAAGTCTCCTATGTGGCTGGACAAGGTGGCCGAGAAACTCCGGCAGGACCGCTACCAGACCGTTAGTCAGTTTGTGTGTGACGTGTTTCTCATCTTCACCAACTGTGCCAAATTCAACAGGGTAAGAGACAGTACCAATACCATGCTAACTTCAACTAGTACCACGCTAACTTTAACTGATTTGAAGAGACAGTACCATACTAACTTCAACTAGTACCACGCTAACTTTAACTGATTTGAAGAGACAGTACCATACTAACTTCAACTAGTACCACGCTAACTTTAACTGATTTGAAGAGACAGTACCATACTAACTTCAACTAGTACCACGCTAACTTTAACTCATTTGAAGAGACAGTACCACGCTAGGGCTGACCTTAGATCACGCTTTTGATGATCGACGCTTCGAAATAAAACAATGTTGATCATCGACGCTTCGAAACCCAACTGGGGGGGGGGGGGGGGGTGGGTGTAAGGCTTTTTACAAAAGTTGTGGGGCATCTTATTGGTCTTTTATTTAACAATTAAACAGCTTTACCTCTCCATCAAATAAAAAAATATATAATCCAAACTCCTCTGTCAATTGTAAACGAACGGTAACATGAATGAACTCTTCAAGCCTGACACTTCAATCAAATGATCAATCAAATCAACCACAGTTGATTTGATTGATCATAAAGTTAGTGTGACTGTGAGGCATGGGAAAAAGCGATGCCGATGGAGAAATCCCACATAGTTAAATTACCTCATAGTCATGCTGCATGCGCTGTTGGTCGATGAAGAATTATAATCCAAGGTTTCTCAATCATATTATTATGGTTTATGGTTGAAAGTAAACCATAATAAGTAAACTTTAAGAAGAGATCTGCAGTCATTGTGCTGCAGACTGCAGTGCAGAGTGCATGAGAGCAGCTCCGCTTGCTAATTGATTTGACATTTCCGCAACTTCACTGCATGGCATTACAGTAATTAGTTATTTGCCAGCACCTGCTCCAATATAGGCCTAAATCAAACTGTATTTATATAGCACATTTAAAACAATAGAAGCTGACCAAAGTGCTGTAGGCCTACAGGCTGAAACAAGTGGAGCATCACCATCGGCGCACAAAAAGAACATAATTTAAAAAAAAAACACAGGCAAATAGTATAGGCTACATAATTACAATAATACGATCAGGTGCAATTCAATGTCAAAGAGAGAAGGTGTTTATGGTCTGGGTCTGTAGGAGCTGCTCTGCTGCATGGGAGTTCACAGTGATGGAACAGGTCAGTCTTCAGACAAGAAGAAAGATATCGCTGGCAACGGCAAAATCAGTTCTCCGCATCGCCAAAATAAATCTATAGGCCTAGTTTCATTCGTGCCATTATACTCAGCCTATGCACAACGCAGCGCATGAGATTGCAGATCTTTGAATTTTCGGTGCGCGCACTCACCATGTGAATCCAAGCAGGTCCTCACAAGTATAGGTAAAACACCGCCAGGCTCCACAAGGTTCTCAGTGCAATGGCGCATCGATAAAAGTTGGGATTTCACTAGTGGCATTATTCAGGCAATACTCAACAGATTGTTATAATTCCAAGTAATCTATAATCTGTGAAGTTTATATTTTCATTTGGGTGCAAGTAATTTTTTATCAAACATGGTAGCCTATATTTAATGTCCACTGAGCTGTGGTGCGCTTGCCTACACTCTCAATTTAGGGATTTTCCCAGCGGTTATTTTCACTCTCGTGTAGCCTACAACCTTTATTCAAATAGGGTATTTTAAAATGCAACCACACTTTCGATTTATTTTTCCTGGGACTGCAGCTGCACTTGTTCAGTTGACTTCCTTGTTGTTAACACGGGGGAAAGAGGAGGCGTTGCGAGGTGCTGCGAGGCGCGAGCATGGCGGACCAAAAGTTTAATATGACTATTCAATGTTTTATTTGAAAATCGATTCCCGTGCGTATTGATTGAACGTCGATTAATCAATTTTTTGGGGTCAGCCCTATACCATGCTAACTTCAACTCATTTAAAGAGACAGTACCATGCTAATTCAACAGGCTAAGAGACAGTACCATGCTAACTTCAACTCATTTAATGACAGTATCCTTCACTCTTCTAACTCCTGCTTCAATGAGAGGTTTTTCTGCTAGTGAATGGTCATGATTTAAAAAAAGAAAAAGGCAATTCATTGACATTTTTTCAGTTAATTGTTTTATGGTTTCCGCAGGATAATGCGGAGTTCCGGGCTTTAGGCAACAGTCTGAAGGAATTATTCGACAGTGAGTTTACCAAAGTATTCCGCATCCAACAGGACAACAACGCTCAGTGACCAGGCTGGCTTCATGGGACCTCTAGTCTGTACCCAGTCAAACTGAGGAGGCACAAATATGTCTTATCTTACTTTACTTGTATGAACAAAGTTCACAATTGTGCTTTCATCAGGTCTAAGAAAACAACTGACAGATTACAACTTGTCCAAAATGCAGCAGCCAGAGTTTTAACTAGAACTAAGATGAGAGAACATATTACTCCAGTTTTGGCATCACTGCACTGGCTTCCGGTTGTTTTTAGGATTGATTTTAAATTTATTTTACTTGTGTATAAAGCTCTCAATGGTCTCGCACCTTCCTACCTACATGACTGCCTGCCTAAATATGTCCCAAACCGCCCCCTAAGGTCTTCCACTGCTGGCCTACTAAACTAAACTAAAAAATACGGGGAAGCAGCTTTTTGCTTCTACGGGCCGTCGGCATGGAACAAGCTCCCACTGTATACCTTCGACAGGCAGCCTCTGTAGACATTTTTAAAGCTCCGCTCAAGACCCACTTCTACAACATTGCTTTTAATTGATCTTTTATTGATCTTTGTTATTCATGTCCTCACTGTATTGTAACATTCCCTGCTCCTTCTGTTCAACATTCCCTGCTGACAGGAAACTGTGCAACTGCCCATAGTACAGTATAGTACAGTATGTGCAATGACAAAACCTCCCTCGACCATGGGCCTTTTGTGTTTGTATAAATAGATCCTATGTTGTATAAATGAAATAATGAATATGATTTTTTGCATTGCATCTTCGTTCCTAAAAATGTGTTGTGGCAATAATAACTGTAGGCTATCAATCCAATCCAATCCAATCGTATTCATAGAGCACGTTTAAAACAACAAAGTTGACCAAAGTGCTGTACAATTAGGCAAAGCAAAACATAATACAATACAATACAATACAGTAATAAAAACATAATAATAATAAAATCAAACAATCAAGAGTACACATTATTCACGGTTTAAAAGCCAGGGAATAGAAATTAGTTTTAAGATGTGTTTTAAAAGCAGGTAGTGGTTGGAGCCAGCCTGACGTGGCTAGGAAGCTGGTTCCACAGTTTCGGAGCAATTACTGAGAAGGCTCGGTGAGTCGGTGCTCTCTTCTCACACACCTTGCCTTGGGGATGACATGTCTCGTTTAATATTGCTGTCTATTATAACCATAGACTGATTATAACTGATAATGGGGGCTGATACAAGTGGCATTTGACATTCTCATGGATGAATGCTGGCCCCTGCTGGTGGTAGACTGTAGTAGCAGCCTCTGACTGCATGCCAGGTCCTGCCAACAGTGAAAGTCAAATCGTTATAGCAGTAAAGTTTTTGTAAGGAAAGTAAAGGATTGGATTATTATATTATGGACATGTTTATCAATGTTCTTGTGTTGCTCTTCAGGGGAAAGTATGAAGAGCTAATTTACAAAATGTTCAGTTTTGAGGAGAATATATAATAAATATGTATATTTACCAAAATAAGTTTCTACAATTTAGATAATTCGGTTTTTTTAAAAAACTAAGCATGGTAAATTGTGACAGCTGATTGTAGTAATTGTCTTTTGGCATGTTATTTTTTTTATTCCATTTTTGTACAATAAGCCTGTATCTAGTATTGACCAAGTATGTTTTCATTTATACAAGGACTCGCATCGTGCAGCAACTAACACTTTTCTACCGGTTATAAATTGTTTTAAACTGTATATACATGTTCTGTATTTTGTGCTGGTGTCTGTTTCTTTAACTTTTTGTGTCTCATATCCATTTGCTGCTTTTAACCCATTGTAGCCTACTGCTGCTGTACTGCTAAAAAAATGTAATAAAATATATTCTATCAAACCTACAGTACAAATGTATAGTGTCGGAGCATATTGGGAGTCATAATCACTGTCATTAGGGCTGGTTCTGGAGGGGACAGGGGTGTGCAGACCCCACCCAAATGTGCGGCGATATGACCCAATCAAAAGTTATGGAGAATATTTATTTGTAGCCAATATAAAACATACCACAAAATATCAGTAGGCCTACCATTTATCAGTTCTGATTGGGTGGGCAGCATTTTTAGAGACATTGAACCATCTGAACACTGTTTGCCATAAGTGCTGTTAACCGACAGGAAGTGGCGTGCACATAAGACACTGGGTGGTGCTAGAGCACCTGCCCTTTTGCCCTCTGGACAGCAATGTGCCCTTTTTGAATGTTCATTTTATTTTTGTTTTGTACAGTATGTGGCCCATGGTGACATTGATCAATTCTGGATTAAAAGCTTCCAATATATTATTATAAATCTCACACTATTAAGGCAACCGGTGGTTCCACGCGCTCCACAAGGTGCCCTTTTTTTTCTTCACTTGAGCACCTGCCCCTCCAAATGTCTGTGCACGCCACTGCCAACAGGGTGCGGATGGAAATTGGGTTACTATTGATCAAAGAAGGAGAAGATAGATGGATAATCTGACATGATAGCATAGTTTTCTATGCATTTCGGGGGATTATTACGCTATGCGGTGCGTGCGGGAATGCACCCCCATATATCCGTCCTGCCCACCCTAGTGGGCCAGGCTACAGCCGGCCCTGCATGGTGCTCTGTCATTATGTTGGTCAGTTTATTCACAATTTACCAGCATCCATGCCTGGTAAGTCTCCCTGGTGGCTATTATTGTGTATTTATAATGAAGCCCAGATGTCATTCTTATTGCAATCTGGGAACCCATCTGCAAAAAATAAAGGGGGGGGGGGGGGGGGATTCTGAAACTATCTTGAGAGAGTATTCTTATTGTAAGTGTAACCTACTTTCAGACTACAATCTTGGCCTCTTCCCAAGTGTTTGTCATTTATTAATAATTAATCTTAAAGAACTGCATGTCCTTTCTGTCTAAACATAATGAGATGATTTAAAATATATATACTGTATATATATATATATATATATACTGCTTTGATGATATGCCTTATCTTTACTTCAGCATTACCTTGTGCAACAAATTATTGTATATTCAATTTACAGATCAAGTGGGTAAACTGTACACTGTAGTGACACTAGGGTATAGGGTTGGGCATTGACCTTTGTTCAATGGCTTTCATAGGCTGCCACATGACTCGTGTTTTTTGTGTTTAAATATCTTCGCTTTTCCTGTTTGTACTTCAGAATCAATATGGCTGAGGGAGAACGGCAGGTGCCGGCAGATTCGGGCAAAACGTAAGTAGAGGAAACAAATATTATTTAAATACAGGACTCAGTAGTTGTCAGTGTTAACTGACTTGGTTGGATCAGTGGTTATTGCAGCGTCTACATAGATAGGGAAATGCCTTTTTCTGGTGAATATATTGTCTTTATGTGATCACAGAAACGGGTTTATAACTCCAGGACAGTCAGAGGTCTTTAGTTTCCAGTAAATTAATCCGACCTACATGCATTTGACATTGTGAGCTTGTAGATCTATTTCCAAAGCAATTTGTTTTGTTTTAACAAATCTTAACGGGGGTCCCTGGCACAAAATATTTCCTGTCAGGATTAGCCTAGTATTACAACACTTGGGTGCTATCATAAGAACGAGACGTCAGTTTATTTTGTTTCTATTTTGCAATTTTGTTTGTTTTGCACAGGCTGACCTTTAGGTGCTAAGGTTAATTGCGAATCCAGTGAGCACTTACTATGAGACCTAGCAGATCCTGTCTGTCTGTCCCGCTTTTGTGCCCATATATGGAGCTGAGTGATTTGTTTGTGATTGATGCAAGTGTCTGTCCCGCTGTTACGTCACCATGACTCAGCCATAACCATATAAGGAGTCCCCAAAGCAGCTATACCTCCAAAACCCAAATATGTACGAGCTGCGTTCGCTTCCCGCGTTTGCGCGTCTTACTGGTGTGTTTGGTTGTAATTGCGAATGCAGTGAGCACTAACTATGAGACCCTGCAGATCATGTCTGTCTGTCTGTCTGTCTGTCTGTCCCGCTGTTACTCCATATTTGGACGTATAGCTGCTTTGGGGACTCCTTATATGGTTATGGCTGCGTCATGGTGACATGAGTGTGATAACTACGTTGCGTTCGCTTCCCGCGTTTGCGCGTCTTACTTGTTTTTCTGTTCTTATGGTCACTGTGAAATGTGGACATTTCTTGATGGGGGGGGGGGAGTGATTGTAAGACTGAACAGTTCCGAGGGAGAACAGGAGGGGGAGCAAGAGGAGAGGAAGAGAGGGACGAGAGAGAGCAGAAGAGAAAAGATTTCATTCATGTTTTTGTTCTTTCTTTCCTCCTTTTATGAAATGTAGACATAGGCTAACATTTAGATGTGGCGGCCATCTTGAAATAGCACCGCCATATTGTATTCTTGGATGGCTCGGTTAAAAAAGTTAAAGAGTTGACCCAAAGGAAGGTTCATGGCAAATGTCACGCTTGTATCACCAAGCGAACAACCGTTCCATTGATCTGCTATATTGCACGGATTTTGTGTGCGTGTGTACATCTGTAATCCACGTAACTCGAGAACCGTTTGCCCCACCGACTTCAAATTCGACACACACGTTCCACACCCCCACAGGGAGTGCAGTGCCCGGTCTCGAGTCGGCCGCACCCATGGTTGTCCAGAACCGCCACAAAAGGCCTTTTTTATTTGGCGGCCATCTTGAAAAATAGTGGAATATTGGATTTTTCGTTGGCTCGGTTTAAAAAGTTAAAGAGATGACCCAGAGGCATGTTCATGCCAAATTTCACGCTTGTATCACCTTGTGAAAGATCGTTCCTATTATCTTCTGTACTATCTTTTTTTTTATCTTTTTCTTTTTCAGCCGGCGGAGTAGCCTACCTGTTCTTGTTAATTTCGCTAGACAACAGTAAGTACTCACAAGTCCTCCTCTTGACGACGTTGAAACAGAGTTCAAATATTCCTCTGGGCCGGTTCTTTAGCACCGCTGCCACCTTATCTTTACTTCAGCATTACCTTGTGAAACCAATTATTGTATATTACTATACAATTTACAGATCAAGTGGGTAAACTGTACACTGTAGTGACACTAGGGTAGGGTTATTGGGCATTGACCTTTGTTCAATGGCTTTCATATAGGCCATTATATTAAAGCTGAGATTTGTGCACTCGAATGATAGGGATAGTTGGATGAACATTTATTCTCCTATCCACTTCTACAACATTGCTTTTAATTGATCTTTTATTTTTTTATTTTTGTTATTCATGTCCTCACTGTATTGCATTACTGCTTGTTTTTAATGTTGTTGCCTTGCTTTTCTTTTATCCTCCATTTCTCTGTAAAGCACTTTGAGCTGCATTTCATGTCATGAAAGGTGCTATACAAATAAAGTTTTATTATTATTATTTATTATTATTATTATTATTATCGTTTAATTTTTGGTAAATTAATGACTCATGCTTTTTGTGTTTAAATATCTTCGCTTTTCCTGTTTGTACTTCAGAATCCATATGGCTGAGGGAGAACAGCAGGTGCCGGCAAAACGTAAGTAGAGGAAACAAATATTATTTAAATACAGGACTCAGTAGTTGTCAGTGTTAACTGACTTGGTTGGATCAGTATACCGAAAATGGTTATTGCAGCGTCTACATAGATAGGGAAATGCCTTTTTCTGGTGAATATATATTGTTTGTCTTTATGTGATCACAGAAACGGGTTTATAACTCCCGGACAGTCAGAGGTCTTTCCAGTAAATTAATCCTACATGCTGTGTGTGTGTGTGTGTGTGTGTGTGTGTGTGTGTGTGTGTGTGTGTGTGTGTGTGTGTGGTTGACGTGTGTGTGTGTGTGTGTGGTCGACGTGTGTGTGTGCGTGCGTGCGTGCGTGCCGCAAATGTGTCAAGTTGCATCGTATGTGGTATAAATGCTACCCCCCAGCTTCTTTGCAACTGGATGGCAACACATGACTTTCTCAGCCATACAAATTCAATAAAATAACAGCTCCATTGCCCATATGCCATCATATCATTGTTGCTGGTGGTTCTGTTCTGTCTGTGAACAGGGAGGTTTCTCAGAGAAACTGGAGAGGTTTGGAGAGGTTGGAGAGAGAAATTTAATAAATCCCTGAGAGGGATTTATTGAATGTCCCTTGCTTTATTCATCAAGCTGCATGATGGGCAGGGATCTTCCATACTGGGCTTCCACAATGCTAATCAGAAATGTGTTTCAACGGGTACTGCTAAAGAACTGCTAGATGTTATCTTTGATGAGATATCAGGTATTTTATAACTACATTTGCTCTATTGGATCCACACTCTAGAAAGTTTACAACCCTTAGGTCTCAATGTAGATTTCGATATGAGTGTTGTTATATAAACAGATGACAAAAGACAAAAGATTACATTTGCTCTTTGCTTTATGATTTTTTTTGCATTTGATTGCATTATTGGCTTTTGTTTTTTGTTTTGTTTACTTCGTCTGTAAATAATTGTAATAACTTTTTCCTTGTGATGTTTTTCTCTTGTCTAAATGGACACTTGGTGTCTTTGGGTGCCTTGTAGTTTCACTGAGAACTACAACTCCCATGAGTTATCTTTCTAATTGAAATGTTTTGACATAGGTGTGATCAATCATCCAATCAAATGATGAACATATATTCTGTCCTCTGTCACTTTTTGATTATGCCTGAAGAAGGTCAGTAGACCGAAAGCTTGCTAATAAATCTGATTATGCGCAGATCTGAGTGTGCGGAGCTTCCCTTTATTTTTTCTATAACTAAAATTTACTGAATTCACAGAGAAAAAGCCCTTGAGGATCATGCTGCTTGGGAAGAGTGGAGCAGGGAAGAGTTCAAGTGGGAACACCATACTGGGGCGAGAGGTCTTTACGGCAGACATGAAGCTCAAAAGAGTCACTATGCAATGTGAAAAGGCCTCTGTGACCATCGCTGATGGATCCACTGTGGATGTGATCGACACACCAGGGTTCTTTGACACCGACCGACCGACCGACATGAAGGAAGCCGTCAGAGACATTCTAAAGCGTGTCAAACTCCAGGAGGGTGGACCTCATGCCTTTGTGCACGTGATCCCGTTAGGAAGATTGACTCAAGAAGATCAAGAAACCCACAAGCTGATCGAGGCCAGGTTCGGCGAGAGGGTGTGGGACTACACCATCGTCTTGTTCACCCACGGAGACCGCCTGGAGGGAAAGACCATAAACGACGTGATCACAGAAGGCGATGAGAGCCTCCGCAACTTCATACGCAAGTGCAGCGGTGGGTTTCACGTCTTCAACAACAAGAATGCCAAAGAAGACCCAAAGCAGGTGGAAGTCCTACTGTCAAAAGTCCAGACCCTGGTGGCTCTAAATGGAGGCGGCCATTACGAAACGTCCCTGTACCCACGGAAAGAGAGGAAGATCAGGGAAACACAGGAGAAAATCTTTGCAGAGAGAGAAAAAGAGATCCGCCGAGAGGAGAGAAGTCTACGGGAGCTCTACCAGGGTGAAGAGCTGGAGAAGGAGATAATGGAGATGTGGCATAAAGAAGAGAAGAATGCAAGACAGGTGGCTGAGGCCACCAACTGGCTCATGATGTTTGTCTTTCTACTCATTGCATTTGGGCTAATGGCAGTTTGTGTTTTACTGGGACCGATAGGACTGGCGATAGGCCTAGTAGGCCTATGCTTGTTCATGTACAAGCCTATGTTTGGACTAAGGGCCGATTCATACTCCTGTTTCGGCGCTGTAGTGCCGAAATGATTTCGGCTCGTCAGAAAATTTCAGTAGCACCGAAGAGCCGACTTTAGGACGGTACCCGCCCCCCCGAACCTCAAATGACGTCAAATTGCAGGCTCTACAGCGCCGAACCGACTTTTATTCGGCTCTAAAATAGGAGTATGAATCGACACAAAGTCCCTTTGAATTTTAACGTTTATATTATATAGTAGATTTAGTTAAGCATACTGGCATTTCTTCGTAAATACATACTGTAGCCTAATGGACATAGTCCATTCAGTCTCCATAACAATGACAATTATTTTACTGTATGCTATTAAAGAAAAAAGGTTTGTATGCCAAAGTACAGTAGTAGTGCAGTGCTTAAACTTTGTAACCAATAAAAAAAACAATTGTAGACCATAAAACATTGATCTCATTTGAGGATGGATGTATGGAACTGTGTGTGCTAGTGCCTCCTTGTGGCACAGCTGAGTAACATTAGTGGATGTCAGCTAATATTGTTACTCAATTGTAGAAATGTGAAAACCGTAAGTATAGACAGGCTATTTGCAACCTTAGGCTAAACAACACAAGAATCCCAAAGGTCATCGGTAGATATAAAGGATTGGAAAGAAGTCAGAGGATTTGTAACCTATGTAACGAAGCCATAATTGGAGAGGAGTATCATGTTTTGTTGGAATGTAAGAATACTGGCATTATTTCAGGCAAAAATACCTGCCACTTAATTTTTTTTACCCACCCTTCTATGTTTAAATTAATTGCATTACTAAAATCTGAAAAACAAAAAGTAATCTATAAATTGGGTGCTTTTCTGAAAAGTATTCTTCCACTGTACAAATAGGGAAAGCCTTTCCGATATGTCTATGTATGTATATCGTGTAATCTGTAATGTATTGTATACTTTCGATTGTATACTTTTATGAATCTGTGCTCCAAACCATGTGATCATGGTCGTGAGTTAAATAAATGATGATGATGAGAATGTAATTTCATGTATAATTTCATCCTGTGTGTGTATGTATGATGTGATTGTGAAGGTTTTACAATAATTAAGCATTACAAGAGGGTCCACCATGTTCAATTCAACAAAACATTTAGAGACGTACAAATAGACACTTCTATATAGTCAAAGAACTGCTGTACTGTATTGTACTATACAATTATATATTTTTTATTATTATAGTATACATTGTATAGTAAACCATATCATATATATTATTAATAGACCATTATTAGTAAACCACAACACATTATGTATAGTAAACCATATTATATATATTATAGCATTATCATCATTATTATTAACTTATTAGTATATATGAATATGTGTAGATGAATGTATATATTGTAGGCAGATGTCCCATCGGTCTGCCCTGTGCGTCATGAAGTCTTTACAGATCCTGTTCTCCTGTCCCGTGTAGCCACAGTTTCTGCAACGCCTGTCTGCAGGAGTGGTGGAGAACGACACAAATGAAGGAATGTCCGGTTTGTATAAGGAGAGACATGCAACGGCCCCTCTTAACCTGGCTCTGAAGAACCTGTGTGAGACCTTCACACAGAGGAGACTTCAGAGATCGACCGAGGTTCTCTGCAGTCTGCATGCTGAGACATTCAAACTGTTCTGTCAGGAATGTCAACAGCCAGTGTGTGTTGTGTGTCGAGATTCTAAAAAAAAGAACACACCGACCACAGATGCACACCTGTTGATGAAGCTGCACTGGATTACAAGGAGGAAGTCACTGGAAATCACTGGAGCCTTTGTGAGACGCAGATGAAGGAACAGTTTAAGAAGCTTCATCGGTTTCTACATGATGAAGAGGAGGCCAGGATCACCGAACTGAGGGAGGAAGAGCAGCAGAAGAGTCAGATGGAGAAGATGGAGGGTCTGAACAGAGACGTATCAACCATTTCACACACGATCAGAGCCATAGAGGAGGAGCCGACAGCTGACCACATCTCGTTCCTGCAGAACTACAAGACCACGATGGAGAGTCCAGCTCACACTGCAGGACCCACAGCCGGTCTCAGGAGCTCTGATAGGCCAAACACCTGGGCAACCTGGCCTTCAGAGTCTGGGACAAGATGAAGGACATTGTCTCCTACACCCCGGTCATTCTGGACCCCAACACTGTCCATCCAGAATACACCCTTTCTGATGATCTGACCAGCGTGACATGGGGAGAGATACAGAAGCTCCCTGACAATCCAGAGAGATTTGACCAGTGCGTCTATGTCCTTGGTTCAGTTCTGAGGGCTTTGATAGAAGTGGCCGAACACCTGGGAAACCTGACCGTCAGCCAGGGTCTGGGAATTAGAGATGAAGTTCATTGTGTAGACAGGCTACACTCCTGTCATCCTGGACCCCAACAACACTGCCCATCGAGGACTCGTCCTGTCTGTTGATCTGACCTGCAGTGTGAGTTATGGAGGAGGAGGGGGACAAAAGCTTCCTGACGACAACCCAGAGAGGTTTTTTGACTGGTGGCACGGCGTCTGTCCTGGGCTCCTCCGAGGGCTTCGACTCAGGGACTCACAGCTGGGATGTTGAGGTTGGAGACAACGCATTCTGTGAGCCAGGTGTGGTAGTAGAGTCTAACCAAAGGCAGAGTAGAGGCCAATACTGGGGAATAGACAGAAGTAGAAGTGGTTGTTATTATTATGCACGGTCCTCATCTGAGTTTCCAAACTCCAACACTTAGAAAAAACTATCACGGCACGGAATTTTTTTACAGAAAGTAGCTCAGAACATGTTTACGGTGGATTTTTATGAAACAAACACTTTGCAGTTTGAAAGAGGATAATTCAAGCTTTCCCTACAGCTGCACTGATGGCGAGTTTAATGTTGTTTAATCATGCAAGCAGATCGGAAAGGCAATTTGGATTAATTGACAATATTCAGACCGCAGCCATCTTGCCAGCAAGGTGCAACTTCCCATTGATTCAGATTTATTCATTCATTTAACAGAAAAGTCCTATCAAATTGTATTAAACAAACTCACCAATATTGGAGCTGTACAGAAATCTTGAATTATCCTCTTTCAATCTGTAACGTTTTTGTTTCATAAATTGCTCGTTGGATATCACTCAACAGTCCTTGTGTGCCACCTGTTTTGAACTTGCACATAATGCAGGAGGCAGCAGGATGTATTGTTGCTTTACTATAAACTAAACTCCAATACTTGTACAATCTCAGAGTTCAATTAACATTGATTTTACAATATAAATTGAGGTCCCAAAGATGCCATTAAATGGGGGTCTCTGGACTAATGCATGTCAAACTGGGTGTCCTTGAAATTAAACAGATTTAGAATCACTGATAGAGCCGTACAAATCTTCTCTCATGGGGGTCCCAGGGATATCTTTTCAAATGGGGGCTACAGGCTAATTAGTGTCAATTTAATTGGGGGTCCTTGATGAAAATGTTTGGGAACCACTGCTGTAATATTTGGAAGCACATGTCTCCTATAAGCGTTTTTGATTGATTGATTGAAATCTTTATTAACAGTTTGCAGAATTACAGTACATTTCAAGCACAAACTCAATACAAAGACTGTTAACTGTGAGTGGACGACCCAATTAAGCCTTACACTTGTTTACAACAGGGTCCACATTGTTCAATTCATCAAAACATTTAGAGACAAACAAATAGACACTTCTATGTAGTTAAAGAACAGAACAGGAATTCATCATATAGGAAGCGAAAAGGGAAAAAAAGTATATATACAGTGAGGGGAACAGGGGGATAAAAGAAAAGAAAACGAAAGACAGAGTGTAGGGCGCCTGCACACAACACCATGCGTTGATGCCATGTGTGCATATGTGCAGGCACCCAACATCACGTCCATACAAAAACATAGTACAATCCATAGTACAAAGACAGAGTGTAGGGCGCCTGCACACAACACCATGCGTTGATGCCATGTGTGCATATGTGCAGGCACCCAACACCACGTCCATACAAAAACATAGTACAATCCAGATACAAATTCAGCTTTTACAGAGGCCAGTTTCGAATTGCAGCCATCCGTAGGTGCCCTTTGAGAGCAGTTTTGAAGGAGCCAAGGGATTCACATGTCTTAATGACTGTTGGTAGGGCGTTCCACATTTTGGTCGCATAGGAGCGAAAAGAATTTAGTCCCTTGTTTGTGCCGAATCTGGGTTGTACATGGTTTGTTGCACTCCCTCTGGTGTTGTGGGTGTGGACTTCGTTTACATTAAGGAAGTATTTAGACAGGTACATGGGTATCTTGGTGGTGTATCTAATCTTGTGGACCAGACCCATTGCAAGATGCTGTACTCTGTCGTCGACCCTAAGCCATCCCAGCCTGTCAAAGTGGGCAGGGGTGAGGTGGGTTCGGGGGGTGAGGCCAAGTAGGAGCCTGACCAGTTTGTTTTGGGAGGTCTGGAGCCTTGTTTTAAGGGCCTTTGAGGTGCTGTGGTACCAGGAGGTGGATGCATAGTCAAAGAAACCTTGTACAAGGGCTCCTGTTAAGGTCTTCAATGTGTTTTTGTCGACCAGTGAGGAGATCCTGTAGAGGAATCTTGTTCTTTGATTGACTTTTTTGATTACGTTGGTGGCCATCTTATCACCGGAAAGATTGGCCTCCAGGATGGAACCTAGGTAGGTAATTTGATCCTTCCGTGTGATAATGTCATCACCAACTCTAACCAAGAAGCCATCTGCCTTTTTGAGATTACTATTTGATCCGAAGAGAATGGATTCAGTTTTTCCCAGGTGTAAGGATAGTTTGTTATCAGCGAGCCAGGTGCAGATTCTACCGAGTTCAGAGCTGAGGGTCTTTTCAACCTGCAGTTTGTTCCTGTCCGAGACCAGCAGTGCTGAGTCGTCTGCGAACAGGAACAAGTTGCAGTCACAAGCTGAAGTCATGTCGTTTACATATATTAGGAACAGTAAAGGCCCTAGTATGCTTCCTTGTGGGACGCCACAGCTCACTGGGAGGGGGGGGGACAGTGTTCCGTTCACTTCCACCATCTGTTCTCTCCCCTCCAGGTAGGATTGCATCCAGCTCACTGATGTGCTATCAAAACCAATAGCTTTAAGCTTGTTAACCAGTATGGAGTGGTTCACGGTGTCAAAAGCCTTTTGGAGGTCCAGCATGACCATGCCGCAGTATTTTCCAGCATCCACCTCGTGTTTGATGTGGTCGCTCAAATAGAGAAGGCATGTGTCAGTGGAGTGGGATGTTCTGAAACCAGATTGGAACTCGTACAACAATTTATTAGTGGCAAGATACTTTTCAACCTGTTCATAGACTATTTTTTCCATCACTTTCGAGATGGAGCTTAGAATAGAAATAGGGCGGTAGTTGCCGGGTTCTAATTTGCTCCCTTTTTTGTACAGGGGGGTTACTTTGGCCAGTTTAAAATCTCTGGGGACCTGTCCTTGTTTGATGGAGAGGTTAACTATGTGGGTGATGACTGGAGCTATGGAAATGGCTGAGTCTCTGAGAAATTTGGAGGGAATATTGTCATGGCCAGTGGCCTTGTGGGGTTGGAGGGCACTCAGTTTCTTAAGTACCTCCTCAGTTGTTACCATTGTCATTTTAAAATCATCTTTACAGACACCTAGGTTTTTGTAGAAGCCTTTGATGTGCTCTACACCAAAACGCCCAGAGTGGGAGGGCAGTTTGTTAACCAGCATTGTTGCAATGTTTGTAAAGAAGATGTTCAAGTGATTGGCTACATCAACCTTGTCAGTGATGAGGGTGTTATTTGATTTGATGTTTATGTTAGTAAACCTGGTTTTAAGTTTCTGACCACAGCCTAGTTGGTTGTTTAGTAGCTTCCAGAGCTCCCGAGGATTGTTTTTGATTTCCTCGGCTTTATCATTGATAAAGTTACTTTTGGCTGATTTGGTCATGGCAATTACACCGTTTCTTAGCTTGTTACATTGGGTTTTAAGGATGCACAGTTTGGTTTGGAGATCACTGTCGAAGCGCTTAGCTAGCTTGGACTTGCATTTAAGAAGTTCAGAGCATTTGTTGTCTCTGGCTTTCATTGCAGTCAGTATGTCCGAATTCATCCATGGCTCCGAGCGGGTTTTGACCCTGATGGTTCTCAGAGGAGCCATGTTGTTTAGTACTGTTGTAAATTTGGTTTTAAAGCCAAGCCATGCTTCTTCGACTAGTGAGCTCCTGAGCACATCGGACCAATCCAGTCTCTCCAGTTCTAGGTTAAAGGCCTCACTAGAGTAGGTTTTGAGGTCCCTAGATATGACTGTTTTGTGACAGTCAAATTTTAGTTTCTGTATTTTGCGGGTACAGAAAATCATAAAATGATCACTGAGCCCACATACAATCGTCGCAAAAAAATATTTTTACATCCATTAGACACCCCAGCATAGTAGCATTTAAAGTTGCATAATGTTGTGTTACAAAACATCAGGTCTGACGGAGAAAAACAACACATACCTCAAGGCTCATACATACTCCCGTTTGTGGATATTACGTCAGTCGCGGTGATGATCAGCGATCACCTGACCGCGGACACAGACCCATCTCTCTGTTTTTATATCAGACTAGCCTCGGTCCCAGGCTTACTTATCAGACAAGTCTTTTCACTCTGGAGTTATCACCCCCGTTCATTAATTGGTCTAGAAAGTTGGGTAAACCACAGGGAGGCGGGGTCACTCAATAAGCAATACGCTTGTTCAGTGACGTCATCCTAACCTCACGGAAAGTTGCGCAGCGGCGTTTGCGCATGCAGCACTGGCTGCACGACTGCACGGGCAGAGAGAGACACGCAGGCAGCCATTTCCCTCTCTCTCCCACGCAACAACAATCCGCGGCCAGCCAGCTGCACAGACGGCCTAATTACAACTAAGTATTTGCTTTTGGTATTGGTTTTCATATCTTTTTTTTTGTGTGTTATGTATTTATAACCAGAGCTCAGCTTGAGATAAAACTTTGTTTTGCCTCTCAATGCAATTGGAACGTGACAGTATTAGTAAACAACATGATGTGCCAAAATATACAACAGAGCGGTGGTTGTAGTAGTGGCGACGCTGCGATGATGCAGCAGCAGCAGATGCATGTGAAAATGGAAACGGTCGACGAGAATGCAACTGCGTTCGTGCTGGGCAGCCAGGAGTCGTCTGCGCCCTGCGATCAGGACAGCGCCGCTTACTGTACTTACACAGAAGCCGGAGAAGCCTGCCCGAGTCCGACTGTTGATAACCTGGAGCTGGCGGACACACAGCAGCACGCAGGCAGTACTATACTACTGTGTGAGTTGAATAACTAGTAGTAGTACACAAACATTTCATTGGTATAATTGTTGGCTAATGCTATGTAGGCCGCTATTACTTAATACTTCGTTCTAACTGGGATTGTTTTTAACAAGCAATATTAAGCCAGTAAAGAGAATACAAAGATAAGGTGCTAAACAGTTTGGTCATTTGGCTTTGGTCTCAGTTTAGGCTATAATAGTCTTGTTTTGACAAATGTATTGCTATTATTAATTGGACATCATATCTCATATACTAAGCCCTCACCAGCTGGTGATTGATGTTATTTCTAACTGTCACTGCAATACATTTACACATACTCTCTCTCTCTCTCTCTCTCTCTCTCTCTCCAATAGATCCTGTGAGCACAGAGAGGTTCTTCCCTGCCTCAGGTGATAAGAAAAACCTACTCAAAGTTAGCTCCAGATCAGTGTCAAAGTCAGAGGAATTGGCTTAAAATGATGTGTGTGTGTGTGTGTGTGTGTGCGTGTGACATGCTTGATGTAACCTTGCTGCACCATAATTTGTGTCCTTGTATACAAATGTATTTTGTGTGGACAAATAATACAAAATATATATAGTGTGTGTGTGTGTGTGTGTGTGTGTGTGTGTGTGTGTGTGTGTGTGTGTGTGTGTACTTTACTACAGTATAAAAACCATATAGTGGGCGGTTAATATATGAACTATATTGTTTCATATTTAATTTTCAAACTAAAGTAAATTATGTTAACAACAACATGCAATGCAATGTATAGTCGTCGTAAATGCTACTCTTGACTTCGACAGCTTTTAACCCATTTTGGGGCGGGAACCCCTTTTGGTGTTAGCATTACGTTATGCTTTTAGCTATTTAAAAATAGCAGACCTACAAGCTCGTAGCGCGCCACCGAGTGGCGCGCTACGAGCTTGTAGGTCTGCTATTTTTGAAAAATCAAAGAACGACTGACATTAGAAACATAGCTTTTTCAGAAAACTGTCAGGATGTAGAAGAACATTTTTAGAATCTGATCTCAGGTCAGAATGGGTTAATCAGACAAGTGTGTGTCCAGTGGAAACCTCGTATGAATCTGATCTCAGGTCAGAATGGGTTAATCAGACAAGTGTGTGTCCAGTGGAAACCTCGTATGAATCTGATCTCAGGTCAGAATGGGTTAATTCAATTTCCTGATATCTTTGAACCCCCCCCCTCCGCAGCCTCAGAGAAGACCTTCTCCCACAGCTCAGACTTCTGCTCCAAGGCCGTCATGTATCTGATCGAGGGGGTGGGCCGCCGCTGGGGGCTGTACGAGACCCGGGAACGCTCGCAGCTCTTCCAGAGCGTCCAGGATGAGATGGCGGCCAAGGGATACGTGCTTCCCGTGGAAAAGATCCGCCGCAAGTGGAACAACCTCATCGTCACCTACAAGAGGGTGAAGGACCGCAGCCGCGAGACGGGCCACGCCAAGACGTCCTGGGAGTTCTTCGATGTAGGTGGCGCTGCAGAGCTAGTAGAGTTTATTTATTTTGGTCATTATAATAACAAATCAATACAGATCCTGCTTCTTCTTTTTTTTTGCAAAAGAAACATTGCTAAACACATGCTAAATGCAAAAACTATCCCGCACATGTCATTGATTATTAATTATTCCACTGGACACACTTTGATATCTGTGCAATTACTTCAGTTATATCATGGCCTGGAGTTTAAGAGAACATTTGTGGTCAGGTGTGTCAATTCTGCTAAAATCGATTCCTCCCCTGATCTCTTGTTTCCATGTCTCTCTCTCTCTCTCTCTCTCTCTCTCTCTCTCTCTCTCTCTCTCTAGCTGATGGATGCTACACTCAGTGACACTGTTGGTGTTCAGGTCATGCACAGCAGCAAAAGTAAAAAGACGAGCAAAGCCGTCTCTGCGCCGGGCTCCGTTCCTCTGTTGAAGATCGCCGCCCTTAAACCACACGGCGTGTCGGAGCCCGGCGCCCCCGACGACATCCCCCCCTACGATGACTTCACCCGCCCGCTGTCGCCCGCCGAAATCAGCAGCGACAGAAACACCGTGCCTGTGACGTCCGTTTCCCTGGAGACGACAACGGCGCCAGAACTCAAGCCCGGCCTCATCCTCCTGAACGGTGACGTCACCACCACTGCTGGCGTACAGCCCTCGGCCGCCCTCTCTCTGTGTCCGTCACTCGTTCCTTCAGCGTACGCCACAGAAACGCTTCCTCCTCCGGCTCCTCCTTCCCGTTCCTTTGAACTGACCAACAACAACAACAACAACTCGCATCCCCCCCGTGTTAGAATCCGCAGCAGCGCCAGACTTAAAGCCCCGCCGCTCCGGCCTGTAGGCACCGCCGCGGGGGGCAGGAGGAGGGGCGGAGGAGGGCAGGAGGGCCGGGCTCCTCCTCCTCCGCAGCTGTCGCAGCGCAACCATCACAACATCCATGCCCTCTCCTCCTCCTCGCCTTCCACGTTCTCCTCACAATCCCCCTTTTCCGACCTCTATGACGCGTCGAGGACAGACGGACAGCCTCAGACGGACAGCACCTCCTCCTCCCTCCTGCAGGAGGTGCTGCGGAGGCAGGAGGAGCAGGCCGACCTGGAGCAGGCGGCCGGCCGAAGGGCCGACGCGCGGGAGAGGAGGCGCGAGAGGAGGGAGGTGCGCATGGCGGAGTCACTGGGCAGGATCGCCACGGCCCTGGAGCTGCTCTCCTCCAAACAGGACACGGTCATCGCTTTGCTACAGAGACTGGCAGAGCGGAAGTGATGCCTCCTTTACCCCTCTCCTCCTCGGTCACTTTGCTACAGAGACTGGCAGAGCGGAAGTGATGCCACACAGACAGTGGCATCCTTTACCCCTCTCCTCCTCAGTCACTTTTCTACAGAGACTGGCAGAGCGGAAGTGATGCCACACAGACAGTGGCATCCTTTACCCCTCTCCTCCTCAGTCACTTTTCTACAGAGACTGGCAGAGCGGAAGTGATGCAATACAGTCAGTACTGCCACACTGTCAAAAGAGCGGCGGACGTCCTCGGCTGCGGACAGCCGAAAAAAACGGGTTTTTAGACAGCTGGTGGATGGAAAAAAAAGCTCCACTTCCGCAGACGACTTGCGCGACGGCTTGCGGACGACATGCGCTCTCCTCAGCTTCATTCGTCCGCGGAGGTGGAGCTTAATTCCCGTCCACCAGCTGTCTAAAAACAGCTGCGCACCACGCCGCCACAGCTTCTTCTGTCCACAGCGCAAAACGGTTTTCCGCTCAGGTGTGGAAACCCGGAGTGGCATCCTTTACCACCTCTCCTCCTCGGTCACTTTGCTACAGAGACTGGCAGAGCGGAAGTGATGCAACACAGTGGCGTCCTTTAAGGCCTATTCATAGTCTGGATTTTCGGTGGTGAGGTGACCACCACCGCTCCGGTGGTGAGCTGACCACCGGAGCTGAAATAACGTTGAGCGGTGGTGAGTAAAAACAGAGAGAAGGGCTGGAGCGGTGGCGGTGGTTTGCTCTTCACCTCTCTCTGCTCTTCAGTTCGGTGGTCACCCCACCACCGTAAATCCAGACTATGTATGAGCCTTTACCCCTCTCCTCCTCAGTCACTTTGCTACAGAGACTGGCAGAGAGGAAGTGATGCCACACAGTGGCGTCCTTTACCACCTCTCCTCGGTCACTTTGCTACAGAGACTGGCAGAGAGGAAGTGATGCAACACAGTGGCGTCCTTTACCACCTCTCCTCGAGGCCGTTTTGACCCTTACTTAAATAAAAATGTAATACTTATCAATTATTTTCTAGAATCAAGCCATCCAGGATCCTGGTGATTAATTTATCATGACCATAAAACCTTTATGATAAATATTCTTTTTGAAATCTCTTTGAATATTTAATTATTATATAATAAATATGCTTTGTTTTAGCATTTTATATTTTCACAATTTCAAAAGGTGCTGTATGTATGGTATGGTCATGGCTTATTCACCAGGATCCTAGATGGCTTTGATTCTATAGGCTTAAAATCATTGATATAAATATTTTTGTAAATCTCTATGCGAAAAAAAAACCGAATGGCAGATTGTTCAGTTCAGTGGTGCCAGAAACTCACGCCCACTAAAATGGCCACGGTGGTAAATATGGGCCTTTGGCTCCTCCCCTATTTTGTATGCTGTCATTTCTGACTCGTATCGTCACTCTGGAGTGACGTTTCAGTGACTCGTATCGTCACTCTGGAGTGACGTTTCAGTGACTCGTATCGTCACTCTGGAGTGACGTTTCAGTGACTCGTATCGTCACTCTGGAGTGACGTTTCAGTGACTCGTATCGTCACTCTGGAGTGACGTTTCAGTGACTCGTATCGTCACTCTGGAGGGACGTTTCAGCTGAGCAAATGGCTCCGCTATTTGTGCTCCTTTTGTTTTTTATTGTTTTTTAAAACAAATCTCTCAAGTGCCACCACTAGCGTTCCGGAACTAAAGGGTCCACTCTTCTGAATATCTGGCTGACCCGGTTGGCAATATTATAAAACTTTGTACACAGTGTGTGTGAGACCTTGCATATCGGAATCTACAGTATAAAAACAATAAAGAACCTTGATCTCACTTTGTTATTATAACGCTTAACATTATTGTAAAACCTTCACAATCACATCATACATACACACACACACAGGATGGAATTATACATGAAATTACATTCTACAAAGTTCTTTGCAGACATTGACATAACAATATTAGCTGACATCCACTAATGTGTTACTCAGCTGTGCCACAAGGAGGCACCAGAACACACAGTTCCATACATCCATCCTCAAATGAGATCAATGTTGTATGGTCTACAATAGTTATTTTTTTATTGGTTACAAAGTTTAAGCACTGCACTACTACTACTTTTGCATACAAACCTTTTTTTCTTTATAGCATACAGTAAAATCATTTTGTCATTGTTATGGAGACTGAATGAACTATGTCCATTAGCCTACAGTATGTATTTACCAAGAAATGCCAGTATGCTTAACTAAATCTATTGATTGATTGATTTAACCCTTTCTGACCTGAGATCAGATTCATACGAGGTTTCCACTGGACACACACTGGTCTGATTAACCCATTCTGACCTGAGATCAGATTCTAAAAAATGTCAGTCGTTCTTCGATTTTTCAAAAATAGCAGACCTACAAGCACGTAGCGCGCCACTCGGTGGCGCACTATGAGCTTGTAGATCTGCTATTTTTCAAAAGCTAAAGCATAACATGATGCTGACACCAAAACGGGTTCCCGGTCAGAATGGGTTAAATATTTATTAACAGTTTGTAGAATTACAGTACATTTCAAGCACAAACTCAATACAAAGACTGTTAACTGTGAGTGGACGACCCAATTAAGCATTACACTTGTTTACAACAGGGTCCACATTGTTCAACTCTTCAAAATATTTAGAGACGTACAAATAGACACATCTATGTAGTTAAAAACAGAACAGGAATTCATGATATAGGATGCAAAAAGGGAAAAGATACTATACTACTATATAAACGAAATACAAAGGGACATTATGCTCTTTGTGCAAACATAGGCTTGTATACATTAACAAACATAGGCCTAACTAGGCCTATCGGTCATATCCCATTAAAACACAAACTGCCATTAGCCCAAATGCAATGAGTAGAAAGACAACAATCATGAGCCAGTTGGTGGCTGGATTCTCAGCCATCTGTCTTGCATTCTTCTCTGCTTTATGCCACAGCTCCATTCTCTCCTTCTCCAGCTCTTCACCCTGGTAGCGCTCCCGTAGACTTCTCTCCTCTCGGCTGATCTCATTGTCTCTCTCTGCAAGGATTTTCTCCTGTGTTTCCCTGATCTTCCTCTCTTTCCGTGGGTACAGGCCAGGGCCGTGTGGTACTGGTAATGGCCGCCTCCATTTAGAGCCACCATGGGTCTGGACTTTTGACAGTAGGACTTCCACCTGCCTTTGGGTCTTCTGCATTCTTGTTGTTGAAGACGTGAAACCCACCGCTGCACTTGAAGTGAATTGAAGTGTTTATTAACAGCTTGCAGAACTATTTCAAGCACAACTCAATACAAACTGTGAGTGGACGACCAATAAAGCACTAGACTTGTTTACCTTGTTCACTTCATAACATTTAGAGACAAATATACACTTCTAGAGAGAGCGAGAGAGAGAGAGAGCAGGTGAAACTACATGTTTAAAGTAGTTTGTCATGGACAGACTGGGAAACCGACGTTTTGCTTCCATCTAGTGTTCACCAGCAGACACTGCATGTGTCTGAAGATTATTATGGATGCAGCCGTTCTTGACAAACCTTTTCATATTATATAATTTGTGGGTCCTTATCAAGGACCCACAAATTATATAATGTATACACTGACTGTCTGTCTGTCTGTCTGTCTGTCTGTCTGTCTGGCGTGCGTGCGTGCGTGCGTGCGTGCGTGCGGCTTGTAAATCCACACTCTGACGGACCAATGACCGACGGTCTAGATCCGGATACAGTAGGCGGGGCTTATGATTTAAAATGGAGGCGCACACGGTGCATGGTAGTGTTTGGGGCGAAGCTGTTGCAAGGTAAGGACATTTGTTTGGGGACCGCATGGTATTTTAGCCAACATTAACTCCGTTATGTGTTATTGTTTAAACATTAGTGTTGTTGGAAGGACTGTTGGTTGTTTATTGTGACTCTAAAAGGACAACAATATGAGGAATGTGTTGGTACTTTTTGAGACACAAACAAATAAACAAACAGGTGGAAAGTAAATAATTACATCTACTGAAGTACTGTGGACAATATATTGTACTTTTATATTTTATTTGGACACTACTAGTTGTTTTGTAGATTTGGATTATTTTAAAAAAAATATCCCTTTGGCTACATTGGCTACACAATTTACCACTGGGCTAGCTACAACCACATTTTGGCCATTTGGAAGTAGCTGATCTACAATCTCACAATGCATTGTGATGCAATGCATTGTGAGATTGTAGTTCTGCTATTTTCAGATTAATTTTTCTTTCAAACATTTGATATGGGACATTTCTGCGTAATGAGCTACATTTGGTCATTTTTTAAGTGCATTTTGATGCTATACCCTTTTACTTTAGTACATAATGGTAAAACAAGTTGTAACTGTGGCTCAGACACTTCACCCCTTTTGCAACCAGATCTTATTTGAATGATTTTTGAGACACACTTTCCTGGGGTTTTTATGTGTTTTTAAGATATTTTAGTATTTCAAAGTGTCCATGGACTCCATGATGTCATGGACACCGGGCTCACTTCCTTCCTGAACTACAATTCCCACAATGCTTTGGGCCACTGCTCCTCCTTGTGGATAGGGGGAGGGCTGTCTTACTGAGACAACATTTAGTCCAGGAAGGAAGTGAGCCCAGTGTCCATGATGACATCATGGACTCTTTGAAATACTGAAATATCTAAAACGCATAAAAACCCCAGGAAAGTGTTTTTTGACTCAAACATCATTAAAATAAGATCTGGTTGCAAAAGAAAAATGCAAGAATTTCCTAAAGATGTGTTTTCTACAATGTATAATATCTGGATAAAGAGTAATGTTGGTGTATGTTTGTGTCTTACAGGTTGATCATGTGACCTTGGTGTCATGCGGTGACCTTGGCTGCAGTCTTCAGGAGATAGCTGGTATTGGTAATAGAGTGTCTACTCGGCTGAGCTGAAACTTATAACGGTGTCAACGAACGCTCCCTGAGATTACGAGGCGTACGGTGCTCGGGACGTATTGTGCCATACAACCTACGCGGCTCTATTAATACCGGCTATCTTCAACCGAGTGACGGAAGACCCCCCATGGTAATTACATACAGAACTTTTTAGCTTTTAGGCTTCATAAAAGAAATGGTTGCACAAGGCAGATTATAGCCCTAGAATGTGTGTAATAATGGTGACACAGCTCTGTCAGTGACTGTTATGACTTCCAAAATGTCATCCTGTAGGCCGACAACTAATTTTCTTTTCCCCTGCCATTTCAGAAAGTGAACTGGACTGGAGGTGTGAACTCTATGCTGTTGCCACTGCTGGGTGAACTCTATGCTGTTGCCACTGCTGGGTGCTGTTATCAGTGAAGGTTAGTTAACCGTCTGATTCCTGCTGCTTGTTTAAGTGGGCTACATGCTACCATACCATAGGTTGTCTTTCGCGCCATGTATAATTTCACTTAATTTGTGTGTATAATGCCAGTCCACATCACAGTTATGTGATGTTTGTGGAGGCATGTGATTTATTTATCGTTTAACATCATTTACGGGTAAAGTCTGTCCACATCCACATCACATAATGTATGTTCTCTTGTGTCTCCTCTCTATTCTTTAATAAAGTTGTTTATTTTTTCTTGTCATAGTTTTTAATCGCATTTTGCTTTATTTTATTTAGGTAATTTCTTTCTTCTTGCCTATCTTTCCCTAGTTCTTCACTAGTGTTTTATGTGATGTGGAGGTGTGTGCTTTATGTCTTGTGTCATTATGGTAGCATGTAGCCCCTTAACACTGTGTTTACAGCTTACTATGCTGTAGGTCTGTGGAAACTAACAAGAGGAAGCAAATGATGGCCGCTGTGTCATTTGCTTTCTTCGTTGGTGTGTGTATTTTGTTTAGTGCTGATATTGAAGGTAAGTGAGTGTAGTTTATTATCCTTGACTGTTGGGCAGAAACCTTGTATCTCCATAGTTCAACCTTTTGTAAATTAATTTCCTTACTTGGTCATGCTACAGTGTCACACACAAGTAGCAAATGGCCAATCTCATGAGGCAAAGATAATCCATTATTGAATATTTAACATGTAGTATTCTGTTTTTCTAATGTATCAAACCAGTGAAGTATCAGCAAGAGCTTGACTAAATAATAACATTGGAACACACATTATTATATTAATAATATTGGATCACAGTTGTTTTGGTCCAGAAAAGTAACCGTTTTGGACGTACAAGGTTTCTACCCAACCTTCATCTTTTCTCTCTTCTTTGCTTTAATAAAGTTATTTGTTTTTGTGGTCTCAGAGTTTTTAATCGCATTTTGCTTTATTGTATTGTAATTTCTTATTTCTTTCTTGCCTATCTATGACACTAGTTCTTCACTAGTGTATGTGTGACTCAGGTTTTGTCTCGCGTACAGTTTCTCATTTGGAGCTGTTTCATGTAATTTACCAGTAAAGCGTCATCACGTTAGTTCACATCAGATATGAACACAGGCCTGTTATGTGATGTGCATTTATGTGGTTTTCAAAGGTGATTTTTCACAGCAATTGCGGCTAGCTCGTCATTCTCGTCTGTTGGCATTGCGCCATACGAATTGTGTTTATTGCTGTTCATGTTGTGTACTAATGTTCATAGTATTGCTGACAAATACTGGGGCGCAAAGAATGCTGCTACCTTGTATAATTTATGTCAATCGTCCACAAATGGCATAAATTGTACAGTCTTGCCCCATGTTTCCTACATGGGACAAATAGATAGAAAAATACTTGCGCCACGAAAACCTAAAGGCCAACTGCTTGGGCAGAGACCAAGAAAATCTATTTTGTTCATGTTCATAAAGCGCTCCAAGTGCTTAAAGTGAAAAGTGCAGCAGGAAACATCTAGGTCATAAGACCATTGTTGGTGCTATATTATCAGATCTAATTTGTGAGTAAAGCTTCATTACGTAAGCCCACATCACCTATGAACACAGGCCCGGTATGTGATGTGTGTTTATGTCTTGTCTCATTTCACATTTGTGAGTAAGGCTTCATGTCATCCCACATCACATAATGAACTTAGGGTTAGGGTAGGGCTAGGTATGTGATGTTGGTTGATGTGATGCATGTCTTATAATGTGAAAGCTTCATCGCGTCAGTTAACATCACATTATGTGGTGTGTATTGATGTGATTTATTTATGCTGCCATTTGCAGCTAAAACTTCATCCATGCCGGTCAGTAGGCGAGGCATTGACGATGGGCCTATGACCCAAACGTTTTCTGATGCACGTTTCACTTCTAGCACTTTTCAGCACTTTATGAGCATGACCAAAATAGGATATTCTTAGTTTATGTCTGAGGAGTTCTTTAAGGTATTTGTGGAGTGAGTCTTCTCGTTTTCAATTGTATTAAGACATGATCATGGCTATCATTTATAGTCATGATTCAAATTGGCTATCTTTTTTTTAAATTATCTTGCCGGTCGGCAAGAGTACGTTTAAAATCATATTTTGCTAAATTAAAACTAATGACTGATTTTGGACCTGTAAATTATAAAACAAAAACTAAGGCACTGGTGTGGTACTCCTGGTTTACCAGAACGGGGTTCAACTCCCTGCGGTGCCCTCAATTTGTTGTATTTACATGGTTCATTTTCTGCTCATTGTGTTGCCTTTTCATAGATGATAACCCCCAGGTTCTTTACTGTGTTTGTACTCTCTACAGTTGGGTTACAAGTCTATTTAGGCACCAAGCCCGAAGGGACTCTTGGTCCCTTATTTTTCTCTTCTCCTTCCACCAATAATGTCAGTTCTGGCTGAACTGTGCTGTCGGGTTTCCGTGAAACTTGGCAATATGGTAGCCCTCTACTTTTTTTCTCCCCAATTCCAATCATTTGAAAATGACTATTGGCCCTGATTACCGATCACCCCATCTGATGGGGACAACCTAGAGGGCAATGCCAAACGGTGAGGACGCAAAGCCCACAACCATTGGCCAATGGGTGGCGCTAGAGCACTCAACTGAACATTCAAACTTTAAACTGGCATAGCTCATGAACCTTAATACATGAACTTATGACACATGGGCACAACATACGACACTTAAAGGACCACTTTTCAACCTATCTATCTCCGACCAAACCACACTTCCACCACACATCTCTCTATGCAAAATAAAACCTGCACACTCCCACAAAACATATAGACTACATTGCATTCGCCAAAAATGTCTTATTTACTGTTTAAATATTACTTTTCTGACCTAATAGACAGGGGGTACATGAGCACATGGCCGTTCATTCGTGCTCTATCTCCGACCAAACCACACTTCCACCACACATCTCTCTATGCAAAATAAAACCTATAGACTACATTGCATTTGCCAAAAATGTCTTATTTACTGTTTAAATAACTTTTCTGACCTAATAGACAGGGGGTACATGAGCACATGGCTATAGCCTATATGGTACGGCATACTATAGCGCGCCGTTTTTCATCATTTTTGAGGATTTGAAAAAAACGGTGGGTTATAGCCCATGTTTTTTGAAAAAAAAAAGTTAGCCTCGTTTCTCATTTTGGACCGTGGGCTATAGCCCATATCGTACGGCATACTATGGCACGCCGTTTTTCATCATTTTTGAGGATTTGAAAAAAATGAAAAACGAAAAAAACGGTGGGTTATAGCCCATGTTTTTTGAAATTTTGAAAAAAAAAGTTAGCCTCGTTTCTAATCATTTTGGACCGTGGGCTATAGCCCATATCGTACGGCATACTATGGCACGCCGTTTTTCATCATTTTTGAGGATTTGAAAAAAATGAAAAATGAGAAAAACGGTGGGTTATAGCCCATGTTTTTTGAAATTTTGGAAAAAAAAGTTAGCCTCGTTTCTCATCATTTTGGACTGTGGGCTATAGCCCATATCGTACGGCATACTATGGCACGCCGTTTTTCATCATTTTTGAGGATTTGAAAAAAATGAAAAATGAAAAAAACGGTGGGTTATAGCCCATGTTTTTTGAAATTTTGAAAAAAAAAGTTAGCCTCGTTTCTCATCATTTTGGACCGTGGGCTATAGCCCATATCGTACGGCATACTATGGCACGCCGTTTTTCATCATTTTTGAGGATTTGAAAAAAATGAAAAATGAAAAAAACGGTGGGTTATAGCCCATGTTTTTTGAAATTTTGAAAAAAAAAGTTAGCCTCGTTTCTCATCATTTTGGACCGTGGGCTATAGCCCATATCGTACGGCATACTATGGCATGCCGTTTTTCATCATTTTTGAGGATTTGAAAAAAATGAAAAATGAAAAAAACGTTGGGTTATAGCCCATGTTTTTTGAAATTATGAAAAAAAAAGTTAGCCTCGTTTCTCATCATTTTGGACTGTGGGCTATAGCCCATATCGTACGGCATACTATGGCACGCCGTTTTTCATCATTTTTGAGGATTTGAAAAAAATGAAAAATGAAAAAAACGGTGGGTTATAGCCCATGTTTTTTGAAATTTTGAAAAAAAAAGTTAGCCTCGTTTCTCATCATTTTGGACCGTGGGCTATAGCCCATATCGTACGGCATACTATGGCACGCCGTTTTTCATTATTTTTGAGGATTTGAAAAAAATGAAAAATGAAAAAAACGGTGGGTTATAGCCCATGTTTTTTGAAATTTTGAAAAAAAAAGTTAGCCTCGTTTCTCATCATTTTGGACCGTGGGCTATAGCCCATATCGTACGGCATACTATGGCACGCCGTTTTTCATCATTTTTGAGGATTTGAAAAAAATTAAAAATGAAAAAAAACGGTGGGTTATAGCCCATGTTTTTTGAAATTTTGAAAAAAAAAGTTAGCCTCGTTTCTCATCATTTTGGACCGTGGGCTATAGCCCATATCGTACGGCATACTATGGCACGCCGTTTTTCATCATTTTTGAGGATTTGAAAAAAATGAAAAATGAAAAAAACGGTGGGTTATAGCCCATGTTTTTTGAAATTTTGAAAAAAAAAGTTAGCCTCGTTTCTCATCATTTTGGACCGTGGGCTATAGCCCATATCGTACGGCATACTATGGCACGCCGTTTTTCATCATTTTTGAGGATTTGAAAAAAATGAAAAATGAAAAAAACGGTGGGTTATAGCCCATGTTTTTGGAAATTTTGAAAAAAAAAGTTAGCCTCGTTTCTCATCATTTTGGACTGTGGGCTATAGCCCATATCGTACGGCATACTATGGCACGCCGTTTTTCATCATTTTTGAGGATTTGAAAAAAATGAAAAATGAAAAAAACGGTGGGTTATAGCCCATGTTTTTTGAAATTTTGAAAAAAAAAGTTAGCCTCGTTTCTCATCATTTTGGACCGTGGGCTATAGCCCATATCGTACGGCATACTATGGCACGCCGTTTTTCATCATTTTTGAGGATTTGAAAAAAATGAAAAATGAAAAAAACGGTGGGTTATAGCCCATGTTTTTTGAAATTTTGAAAAAAAAAGTTAGCCTCGTTTCTCATCATTTTGGACCGTGGGCTATAGCCCATATCGTACGGCATACTATGGCACGTCGTATTTCATCATTTTTGAGGATTTGAAAAAAATGAAAAATGAAAAAAACGGTGGGTTATAGCCCATGTTTTTTGAAATTTTGGAAAAAAAAGTTAGCCTCGTTTCTCATCATTTTGGACCGTGGGCTATAGCCCATATCGTACGGCATACTATGGCACGCCGTTTTTCATCATTTTTTGAGGATTTGAAAAAAATGAAAAATGAAAAAAACGGTGGGTTATAGCCCATGTTTTTTGAAATTTGGAAAAAAAAAGTTAGCCTCGTTTCTCATCATTTTGGACCGTGGGCTATAGCCCATATCGTACGGCATACTATGGCACGCCGTTTTTCATCATTTTTGAGGATTTGAAAAAAATGAAAAATGAAAAAAACGGTGGGTTATAGCCCATGTTTTTTGAAATTTTGAAAAAAAAAGTTAGCCTTGTTTCTCATCATTTTGGACCGTGGGCTATAGCCCATATCGTACGGCATACTATGGCACGCCATTTTTCATCATTTTTGAGGATTTGAAAAAAATGAAAAATGAAAAAAACGGTGGGTTTTTTTTTTTTTTTTTTTTTTGTTTTTTGTTTTTTTGTTTTTTGAAATTTTGAAAAAAAAAGTTAGCCTCGTTTCTCATCATTTTGGACCGTGGGCTATAGCCCATATCGTACGGCATACTATGGCACGCCGTTTTTCATTATTTTTGAGGATTTGAAAAAAATGAAAAATGAAAAAAACGGTGGGTTATAGCCCATGTTTTTTGAAATTTTGAAAAAAAAAGTTAGCCTCGTTTCTCATCATTTTGGACCGTGGGCTATAGTCCATATCGTACGGCATACTATGGCACGCCGTTTTTCATCATTTTTGAGGATTTGAAAAAAATTAAAAATGAAAAAAAACGGTGGGTTATAGCCCATGTTTTTTGAAATTTTGAAAAAAAAAGTTAGCCTCGTTTCTCATCATTTTGGACCGTGGGCTATAGCCCATATCGTACGGCATACTATGGCACGCCGTTTTTCATCATTTTTGAGGATTTGAAAAAAATGAAAAATGTAAAAAATGGTGGGTTATAGCCCATGTTTTTTGAAAATTTGAAAAAAAAAGTTAGCCTCGTTTCTCATCATTTTGGACCGTGGGCTATAGCCCATATCGTACGGCATACTATGGCACGCCGTTTTTCATCATTTTTGAGGATTTGAAAAAAATGAAAAATGAAAAAAACGGTGGGTTATAGCCCATGTTTTTTGAAATTTTGAAAAAAAAAGTTAGCCTTGTTTCTCATCATTTTGGACCGTGGGCTATAGCCCATATCGTACGGCATACTATGGCACGCCGTTTTTCATCATTTTTGAGGATTTGAAAAAAATGAAAAATGAAAAAAACGGTGGGTTATAGCCCATGTTTTTTGAAATTTTGAAAAAAAAAGTTAGCCTCGTTTCTCATCATTTTGGACTGTGGGCTATAGCCCATATCGTACGGCATACTATGGCACGCCGTTTTTCATCATTTTTGAGGATTTGAAAAAAATGAAAAATGAAAAAAAACGGTGGGTTATAGCCCATGTTTTTTGAAATTTTGAAAAAAAAAGTTAGCCTCGTTTCTCATCATTTTGGACCGTGGGCTATAGCCCATATCGTACGGCATACTATGGCACGCCGTTTTTCATCATTTTTGAGGATTTGAAAAAAATTAAAAATGAAAAAAAACGGTGGGTTATAGCCCATGTTTTTTGAAATTTTGAAAAAAAAAGTTAGCCTCGTTTCTCATCATTTTGGACCGTGGGCTATAGCCCATATCGTACGGCATACTATGGCACGCCGTTTTTCATCATTTTTGAGGATTTGAAAAAAATGAAAAATGTAAAAAATGGTGGGTTATAGCCCATGTTTTTTGAAAATTTGAAAAAAAAAGTTAGCCTCGTTTCTCATCATTTTGGACCGTGGGCTATAGCCCATATCGTACGGCATACTATGGCACGCCGTTTTTCATCATTTTTGAGGATTTGAAAAAAATGAAAAATGAAAAAAACGGTGGGTTATAGCCCATGTTTTTTGAAATTTTGAAAAAAAAAGTTAGCCTTGTTTCTCATCATTTTGGACCGTGGGCTATAGCCCATATCGTACGGCATACTATGGCACGCCGTTTTTCATCATTTTTGAGGATTTGAAAAAAATGAAAAATGAAAAAAACGGTGGGTTATAGCCCATGTTTTTTGAAATTTTGAAAAAAAAAGTTAGCCTCGTTTCTCATCATTTTGGACTGTGGGCTATAGCCCATATCGTACGGCATACTATGGCACGCCGTTTTTCATCATTTTTGAGGATTTGAAAAAAATGAAAAATGAAAAAAACGGTGGGTTATAGCCCATGTTTTTTGAAATTTTGAAAAAAAAAGTTAGCCTCGTTTCTCATCATTTTGGACCGTGGGCTATAGCCCATATCGTACGGCATACTATGGCACGCCGTTTTTCATCATTTTTGAGGATTTGAAAAAAATGAAAAATGAAAAAAACGGTGGGTTATAGCCCATGTTTTTTGAAATTTTGAAAAAAAAAGTTAGCCTCGTTTCTCATCATTTTGGACCGTGGGCTATAGCCCATATCGTACGGCATACTATGGCACGCCGTTTTTCATCATTTTTGAGGATTTGAAAAAAATGAAAAATGAAAAAAACGGTGGGTTATAGCCCATGTTTTTGGAAATTTTGAAAAAAAAAGTTAGCCTCGTTTCTCATCATTTTGGACTGTGGGCTATAGCCCATATCGTACGGCATACTATGGCACGCCGTTTTTCATCATTTTTGAGGATTTGAAAAAAATGAAAAATGAAAAAAACGGTGGGTTATAGCCCATGTTTTTTGAAATTTTGAAAAAAAAAGTTAGCCTCGTTTCTCATCATTTTGGACCGTGGGCTATAGCCCATATCGTACGGCATACTATGGCACGCCGTTTTTCATCATTTTTGAGGATTTGAAAAAAATGAAAAATGAAAAAAACGGTGGGTTATAGCCCATGTTTTTTGAAATTTTGAAAAAAAAAAGTTAGCCTCGTTTCTCATCATTTTGGACCGTGGGCTATAGCCCATATCGTACGGCATACTATGGCACGTCATCATTTTTGAGGATTTGAAAAAAATTAAAAATGAAAAAAAACGGTGGGTTATAGCCCATGTTTTTTGAAATTTTGAAAAAAAAAGTTAGCCTCGTTTCTCATCATTTTGGACCGTGGGCTATAGCCCATATCGTACGGCATACTATGGCACGCCGTTTTTCATCATTTTTGAGGATTTGAAAAAAATGAAAAATGAAAAAAACGGTGGGTTATAGCCCATGTTTTTTGAAAATTTGAAAAAAAAAGTTAGCCTCGTTTCTCATCATTTTGGACCGTGGGCTATAGCCCATATCGTACGGCATACTATGGCACGCTGTTTTTCATCATTTTTGAGGATTTGAAAAAAATGAAAAATGAAAAAAACGGTGGGTTATAGCCCATGTTTTTTGAAATTTTGAAAAAAAAAGTTAGCCTTGTTTCTCATCATTTTGGACCGTGGGCTATAGCCCATATCGTACGGCATACTATGGCACGCCGTTTTTCATCATTTTTGAGGATTTGAAAAAAATGAAAAATGAAAAAAACGGTGGGTTATAGCCCATGTTTTTTTAAATTTTGAAAAAAAAAGTTAGCCTCGTTTCTCATCATTTTGGACCGTGGGCTATAGCCCATATCGTACGGCATACTATGGCACGCCGTTTTTCATCATTTTTGAGGATTTGAAAAAAATGAAAAATGAAAAAAACGGTGGGTTATAGCCCATGTTTTTTGAAATTTTGAAAAAAAAAGTTAGCCTCGTTTCTCATCATTTTGGACCGTGGGCTATAGCCCATATCGTACGGCATACTATGGCACGCCGTTTTTCATCATTTTTGAGGATTTGAAAAAAATGAAAAATGAAAAAAACGGTGGGTTATAGCCCATGTTTTTTGAAATTTTGAAAAAAAAAGTTAGCCTCGTTTCTCATCATTTTGGACCGTGGGCTATAGCCCATATCGTACGGCATACTATGGCATGCCGTTTTTCATCATTTTTGAGGATTTGAAAAAAATGAAAAATGAAAAAAACGGTGGGTTATAGCCCATGTTTTTTGAAATTTTGAAAAAAAAAGTTAGCCTCGTTTCTCATCATTTTGGACCGTGGGCTATAGCCCATATCGTACGGCATACTATGGCACGCCGTTTTTCATCATTTTTGAGGATTTGAAAAAAATGAAAAATGAAAAAAACGGTGGGTTATAGCCCATGTTTTTGGAAATTTTGAAAAAAAAAGTTAGCCTCGTTTCTCATCATTTTGGACTGTGGGCTATAGCCCATATCGTACGGCATACTATGGCACGCCGTTTTTCATCATTTTTGAGGATTTGAAAAAAATGAAAAATGAAAAAAACGGTGGGTTATAGCCCATGTTTTTTGAAATTTTGAAAAAAAAAGTTAGCCTCGTTTCTCATCATTTTGGACTGTGGGCTATAGCCCATATCGTACGGCATACTATGGCACGCCGTTTTTCATCATTTTTGAGGATTTAAAAAAAATGAAAAATGAAAAAAACGGTGGGTTAAAGCCCATGTTTTTTGAAATTTTGGAAAAAAAAGTTAGCCTCGTTTCTCATCATTTTGGACCGTGGGCTATAGCCCATATCGTACGGCATACTATGGCACGCCGTTTTTCATCATTTTTGAGGATTTGAAAAAAATGAAAAATGAAAAAAACGGTGGGTTATAGCCCATGTTTTTTGAAATTTTGAAAAAAAAAGTTAGCCTCGTTTCTCATCATTTTGGACCGTGGGCTATAGCCCATATCGTACGGCATACTATATCGCGCCGTTTTTCATCATTTTTGAAGATTTGAAAAAAATGACGAAATGACAAAAACGATGGGTTATAGCCCATGTTTTTTGAAATTTTGAAAAAAAAAGTTAGCCTCGTTTCTCATCATTTTGGACCGTGGGCTATAGCCCATATCGTACGGCATACTATAGCGCGCAGTTTTTCATCATTTTTGAAGATTTGAAAAAAATGACGAAATGACAAAAACGATGGGTTATAGCCCATGTTTTTTGAAAATTTGAAAAAAAAAGTTAGCCTCGTTTCTCATCATTTTGGACCATGGGCTATAGCCCATATCGTACGGCATACTATGGCACGCCGTTTTTCATCATTTTTGAGGATTTGAAAAAAATGAAAAATGAAAAAAACGGTGGGTTATAGCCCATGTTTTTTGAAATTTTGGAAAAAAAAGTTAGCCTCGTTTCTCATCATTTTGGACCGTGGGCTATAGCCCATATCGTACGGCATACTATATCGCGCCGTTTTTCATCATTTTTGAAGATTTGAAAAAAATGACGAAATGACAAAAACGATGGGTTATAGCCCATGTTTTTTGAAATTTTGAAAAAAAAAGTTAGCCTCGTTTCTCATCATTTTGGACCGTGGGCTATAGCCCATATCGTACGGCATACTATAGCGCGCAGTTTTTCATCATTTTTGAAGATTTGAAAAAAATGACGAAATGACAAAAACGATGGGTTATAGCCCAAGTTTTTTGAAATTTTGAAAAAAAAAGTTAGCCTCGTTTCTCATCATTTTGGACCGTGGGCTATAGCCCATATCGTACGGCATACTATAGCGCGCAGTTTTTCATCATTTTTGAAGATTTGAAAAAAATGACGAAATGACAAAAACGATGGGTTATAGCCCATGTTTTTTGAAATTTTGAAAAAAAAAGTTAGCCTCGTTTCTCATCATTTTGGACCGTGGGCTATAGCCCATATCGTACGGCATACTATGGCACGCCGTTTTTCATCATTTTTGAGGATTTGAAAAAAATGAAAAATGAAAAAAACGGTGGGTTATAGCCCATGTTTTTTGAAATTTTGGAAAAAAAAGTTAGCCTCGTTTCTCATCATTTTGGACCGTGGGCTATAGCCCATATCGTACGGCATACTATATCGCGCCGTTTTTCATCATTTTTGAAGATTTGAAAAAAATGACGAAATGACAAAAACGATGGGTTATAGCCCATGTTTTTTGAAATTTTGAAAAAAAAAGTTAGCCTCGTTTCTCATCATTTTGGACCGTGGGCTATAGCCCATATCGTACGGCATACTATAGCGCGCAGTTTTTCATCATTTTTGAAGATATGAAAAAAATGAAAAATGAAAAAAACGGTGGGTTATAGCCCATGTTTTTTGAAATTTTGAAAAAAAAAGTTAGCCTCGTTTCTCATCATTTTGGACCGTGGGCTATAGCCCATATCGTACGGCATACTATGGCACGCCGTTTTTCATCATTTTTGAGGATTTGAAAAAAATGAATAAAACGGTGGGTTATAGCCCATGTTTTTTGAAATTTTGAAAAAAAAAGTTAGCCTCGTTTCTCATCATTTTGGACCGTGGGCTATAGCCCATATCGTACGGCATACTATGGCACGCCGTTTTTCATCATTTTTGAGGATTTGAAAAAAATGAAAAATGAAAAAAACGGTGGGTTATAGCCCATGTTTTTTGAAATTTTGAAAAAAAAAGTTAGCCTCGTTTCTCATCATTTTGGACCGTGGGCTATAGCCCATATCGTACGGCATACTATGGCACGCCGTTTTTCATCATTTTTGAGGATTTGAAAAAAATGAAAAATGAAAAAAACGGTGGGTTATAGCCCATGTTTTTTGAAATTTTGAAAAAAAAAGTTAGCCTCGTTTCTCATCATTTTGGACCGTGGGCTATAGCCCATATCGTACGGCATACTATATCGCGCCGTTTTTCATCATTTTTGAAGATTTGAAAAAAATGACGAAATGACAAAAACGATGGGTTATAGCCCATGTTTTTTGAAATTTTGAAAAAAAAAGTGTTTAGATTACCCCACCTGAAACTAATCTATAATACGATATGGGCTATAGCCCATGGTCCAAAATGATGAGAAACGAGGGAACTCTTTTTTTTCAAAATTTCAAAAAACATGGGCTATAACCCATCGTTTTTTTCTTTTTTTCATTTTTGTCAAATCATCAAAAATGATGAAAAACGGCGCGCTATAGTATGCCGTACGATATAGGCTATAGCCCACGGTCCAAAATGATGAGAAACGAGGATAACTTTTTTTTCCAAAATTTCAAAAAACATGGGCTTTAACCCACCGTTTTTTTCATTTTTCATTTTTTTTAAATCCTCAAAAATGATGAAAAACGGCGTGCCATAGTATGCCGTACGATATGGGCTATAGCCCACGGTCCAAAATGATGAGAAACGAGGCTAACTTTATTTTTCAAAATTTCAAAAAACATGGGCTATAACCCACCGTTTTTTTCATTTTTCATTTTTTTCAAATCCTCAAAAAATGATGAAAAACGGCGTGCCATAGTATGCCGTACGATATGGCCTATAGCCCACGGTCCAAAATGATGAGAAACGAGGCTAACTTTTTTTTTTCAAAATTTCAAAAAACATGGGCTATAACCCACCGTTTTTTTTCATTTTTCATTTTTTTTCAAATCCTCAACAATGATGAAAAACGGCGTGCCATAGTATGCCGTACGATATGGGCTATAGCCCACGGTCCAAAATGATGAGAAACGAGGCTAACTTTTTTTTTCAAAATTTCAAAAAACATGGGCTATAACCCACCGTTTTTTTTCATTTTTCATTTTTTTCAAATCCTCAAAAATGATGAAAAACGGCGTGCCATAGTATGCCGTACGATATGGGCCTATAGCCCACGGTCCAAAATGATGAGAAACGAGGCTAACTTTTTTTTTCAAAATTTCAAAAAAACATGGGCTATAACCCACCGTTTTTTTTCATTTTTCATTTTTTTCAAATCCTCAAAAATGATGAAAAACGGCGTGCCATAGTATGCCGTACGATATGGCCTATAGCCCACGGTCCAAAATGATGAGAAACGAGGCTAACTTTTTTTTTTCAAAATTTCAAAAAACATGGGCTATAAACCCACCGTTTTTTTTCATTTTTCATTTTTTTCAAATCCTCAAAAATGATGAAAAACGGCGTGCCATAGTATGCCGTACGATATGGGCCTATAGCCCACGGTCCAAAATGATGAGAAACGAGGCTAACTTTATTTTTCAAAATTTCAAAAAACATGGGCTATAACCCACCGTTTTTTTTCATTTTTCATTTTTTTCAAATCCTCAAAAATGATGAAAAACGGCGTGCCATAGTATGCCGTACGATATGGCCTATAGCCCACGGTCCAAAATGATGAGAAACGAGGCTAACTTTTTTTTTTCAAAATTTCAAAAAACATGGGCTATAACCCACCGTTTTTTTTCATTTTTTCATTTTTTTCAAATCCTCAAAAATGATGAAAAAACGGCGTGCCATAGTATGCCGTACGATATGGGCTATAGCCCACGGTCCAAAATGATGAGAAACGAGGCTAACTTTTTTTTTCAAAATTTCAAAAAACATGGGCTATAACCCACCGTTTTTTTTTCATTTTTCATTTTTTTCAAATCCTCAACAATGATGAAAAACGGCGTGCCATAGTATGCCGTACGATATGGGCTATAGCCCACGGTCCAAAATGATGATGAGAAACGAGGCTAACTTTTTTTTTTCAAAATTTCAAAAAAACATGGGCTATAACCCACCGTTTTTTTTCATTTTTCATTTTTTTTCAAATCCTCAAAAATGATGAAAAACGGCGTGCCATAGTATGCCGTACGATATGGGCTATAGCCCACGGTCCAAAATGATGAGAAACGAGGCTAACTTTTTTTTTCAAAATTTCAAAAAACATGGGCTATAACCCACCGTTTTTTTTTCATTTTTCATTTTTTTTCAAATCCTCAAAAATGATGAAAAACGGCGTGCCATAGTATGCCGTACGATATGGCCTATAGCCCACGGTCCAAAATGATGAGAAACGAGGCTAACTTTTTTTTTTCAAAATTTCAAAAAACATGGGCTATAACCCACCGTTTTTTTTTCATTTTTCATTTTTTTTCAAATCCTCAAAAATGATGAAAAACGGCGTGCCATAGTATGCCGTACGATATGGGCTATAGCCCACGGTCCAAAATGATGAGAAACGAGGCTAACTTTTTTTTTCAAAATTTCAAAAAACATGGGCTATAACCCACCGTTTTTTTTTCATTTTTCATTTTTTTCAAATCCTCAAAAATGATGAAAAACGGCGTGCCATAGTATGCCGTACGATATGGGCTATAGCCCACGGTCCAAAATGATGAGAAACGAGGCTAACTTTTTTTTTCCAAAATTTCAAAAAACATGGGCTATAACCCACCGTTTTTTTCATTTTTCATTTTTTTCAAATCCTCAACAATGATGAAAAACGGCGTGCCATAGTATGCCGTACGATATGGGCTATAGCCCACGGTCCAAAATGATGAGAAACGAGGCTAACTTTTTTTTTTCAAAATTTCAAAAAACATGGGCTATAACCCACCGTTTTTTTCATTTTTCATTTTTTTCAAATCCTCAAAAATGATGAAAAACGGCGTGCCATAGTATGCCGTACGATATGGGCTATAGCCCACGGTCCAAAATGATGAGAAACGAGGCTAACTTTTTTTTTCAAAATTTCAAAAAACATGGGCTATAACCCACCGTTTTTTTTCATTTTTCATTTTTTTCAAATCCTCAAAAATGATGAAAAACGGCGTGCCATAGTATGCCGTACGATATGGCCTATAGCCCACGGTCCAAAATGATGAGAAACGAGGCTAACTTTTTTTTTTCAAAATTTCAAAAAACATGGGCTATAACCCACCGTTTTTTTTCATTTTTCATTTTTTTTCAAATCCTCAAAAATGATGAAAAACGGCGTGCCATAGTATGCCGTACGATATGGGCTATAGCCCACGGTCCAAAATGATGAGAAACGAGGCTAACTTTTTTTTTCAAAATTTCAAAAAACATGGGCTATAACCCACCGTTTTTTTCATTTTTCATTTTTTTCAAATCCTCAAAAATGATGAAAAACGGCGTGCCATAGTATGCCGTACGATATGGGCTATAGCCCACGGTCCAAAATGATGAGAAACGAGGCTAACTTTTTTTTTCAAAATTTCAAAAAACATGGGCTATAACCCACCGTTTTTTTCATTTTTCATTTTTTTTCAAATCCTCAAAAATGATGAAAAACGGCGTGCCATAGTATGCCGTACGATATGGGCTATAGCCCACGGTCCAAAATGATGAGAAACGAGGCTAACTTTTTTTTTTCAAAATTTCAAAAAAACATGGGCTATAACCCACCGTTTTTTTTCATTTTTTCACTTTTTTTCAAATCCTCAAAAAATGATGAAAAACGGCGTGCCATAGTATGCCGTACGATATGGCCTATAGCCCACGGTCCAAAATGATGAGAAACGAGGCTAACTTTTTTTTTCAAAATTTCAAAAAACATGGGCTATAACCCACCGTTTTTTTTCATTTTTCACTTTTTTTCAAATCCTCAAAAATGATGAAAAAACGGCGTGCCATAGTATGCCGTACGATATGGGCTATAGCCCACGGTCCAAAATGATGAGAAACGAGGCTAACTTTTTTTTTCAAAATTTCAAAAAACATGGGCTATAACCCACCGTTTTTTTCATTTTTCATTTTTTTCAAATCCTCAAAAATGATGAAAAACGGCGTGCCATAGTATGCCGTACGATATGGGCTATAGCCCACGGTCCAAAATGATGAGAAACGAGGCTAACTTTTTTTTTCAAAATTTCAAAAAACATGGGCTATAACCCACCGTTTTTTGTCATTTTTCATTTTTTTCAAATCCTCAAAAATGATGAAAAACGGCGTGCCATAGTATGCCGTACGATATGGGCTATAGCCCACGGTCCAAAATGATGAGAAACGAGGCTAACTTTTTTTTTCCAAAATTTCAAAAAACATGGCTATAACCCACCGTTTTTTTTCATTTTTCATTTTTTTCAAATCCTCAAAAATGATGAAAAACGGCGTGCCATAGAATGCCGTACGATATGGCCTATAGCCCACGGTCCAAAATGATGAGAAACGAGGCTAACTTTTTTTTTCAAAATTTCAAAAAAACATGGGCTATAACCCACCGTTTTTTTTCATTTTTCATTTTTTTCAAATCCTCAAAAATGATGAAAAACGGCGTGCCATAGTATGCCGTACGATATGGCCTATAGCCCACGGTCCAAAATGATGAGAAACGAGGCTAACTTTTTTTTTCAAAATTTCAAAAAACATGGGCTATAACCCACCGTTTTTTTCATTTTTCATTTTTTTCAAATCCTCAAAAATGATGAAAAACGGCGTGCCATAGTATGCCGTACGATATGGGCTATAGCCCACGGTCCAAAATGATGAGAAACGAGGCTAACTTTTTTTTTCAAAATTTCAAAAAACATGGGCTATAACCCACCGTTTTTTTCATTTTCATTTTTTCAAATCCTCAAAAATGATGAAAAACGGCGTGCCATAGTATGCCGTACGATATGGCCTATAGCCCACGGTCCAAAATGATGAGAAACGAGGCTAACTTTTTTTTTTCAAAATTTCAAAAAACATGGGCTATAACCCACCGTTTTTTTCATTTTTCATTTTTTTCAAATCCTCAAAAATGATGAAAAACGGCGTGCCATAGTATGCCGTACGATATGGGCTATAGCCCACGGTCCAAAATGATGAGAAACGAGGCTAACTTTTTTTTTTCAAAATTTCAAAAAAACATGGGCTATAACCCACCGTTTTTTTCATTTTTCATTTTTTTCAAATCCTCAAAAATGATGAAAAACGGCGTGCCATAGTATGCCGTACGATATGGGCTATAGCCCACGGTCCAAAATGATGAGAAACGAGGCTAACTTTTTTTTTTTCAAAATTTCAAAAAACATGGGCTATAACCCACCGTTTTTTTTTTCATTTTTCATTTTTTTCAAATCCTCAAAAATGATGAAAAACGGCGTGCCATAGTATGCCGTACGATATGGCCTATAGCCCACGGTCCAAAAATGATGAGAAACGAGGCTAACTTTTTTTTTCAAAATTTCAAAAAACATGGGCTATAACCCACCGTTTTTTTTCATTTTTCATTTTTTTCAAATCCTCAAAAATGATGAAAAAACGGCGTGCCATAGTATGCCGTACGATATGGGCTATAGCCCACGGTCCAAAATGATGAGAAACGAGGCTAACTTTTTTTTTTCAAAATTTCAAAAAACATGGCTATAACCCACCGTTTTTTTTTCATTTTTCATTTTTTTCAAATCCTCAAAAATGATGAAAAACGGCGTGCCATAGTATGCCGTACGATATGGCCTATAGCCCACGGTCCAAAATGATGAGAAACGAGGCTAACTTTTTTTTTTCAAAATTTCAAAAAACATGGGCTATAACCCACCGTTTTTTTCATTTTTTCATTTTTTTCAAATCCTCAAAAATGATGAAAAAACGGCGTGCCATAGTATGCCGTACGATATGGGCTATAGCCCACGGTCCAAAATGATGAGAAACGAGGCTAACTTTTTTTTTTCAAAATTTCAAAAAACATGGGCTATAACCCACCGTTTTTTTCATTTTTCATTTTTTTTCAAATCCTCAAAAATGATGAAAAACGGCGTGCCATAGTATGCCGTACGATATGGGCTATAGCCCACGGTCCAAAATGATGAGAAACGAGGCTAACTTTTTTTTTCAAAATTTCAAAAAACATGGGCTATAACCCACCGTTTTTTTCATTTTTCATTTTTTTCAAATCCTCAAAAATGATGAAAAACGGCGTGCCATAGTATGCCGTACGATATGGGCTATAGCCCACGGTCCAAAATGATGAGAAACGAGGCTAACTTTTTTTTTCAAAATTTCAAAAAACATGGGCTATAACCCACCGTTTTTTTCATTTTTCACTTTTTTTCAAATCCTCAAAAATGATGAAAAACGGCGTGCCATAGTATGCCGTACGATATGGGCTATAGCCCACGGTCCAAAATGATGAGAAACGAGGCTAACTTTTTTTTTCAAAATTTCAAAAAACATGGGCTATAACCCACCGTTTTTTTCATTTTTCATTTTTTTCAAATCCTCAAAAATGATGAAAAACGGCGTGCCATAGTATGCCGTACGATATGGGCTATAGCCCACGGTCCAAAATGATGAGAAACGAGGCTAACTTTTTTTTTCAAAATTTCAAAAAACATGGGCTATAACCCACCGTTTTTTTCATTTTTCATTTTTTTCAAATCCTCAAAAATGATGAAAAACGGCGTGCCATAGTATGCCGTACGATATGGGCTATAGCCCACGGTCCAAAATGATGAGAAACGAGGCTAACTTTTTTTTTCAAAATTTCAAAAAACATGGGCTATAACCCACCGTTTTTTTCATTTTTCATTTTTTTCAAATCCTCAAAAATGATGAAAAACGGCGTGCCATAGTATGCCGTACGATATGGGCTATAGCCCACGGTCCAAAATGATGAGAAACGAGGCTAACTTTTTTTTTCAAAATTTCAAAAAACATGGGCTATAACCCACCGTTTTTTTCATTTTTCATTTTTTTCAAATCCTCAAAAATGATGAAAAACGGCGTGCCATAGTATGCCGTACGATATGGGCTATAGCCCACGGTCCAAAATGATGAGAAACGAGGCTAACTTTTTTTTTCAAAATTTCAAAAAACATGGGCTATAACCCACCGTTTTTTTCATTTTTCATTTTTTTCAAATCCTCAAAAATGATGAAAAACGGCGTGCCATAGTATGCCGTACGATATGGGCTATAGCCCACGGTCCAAAATGATGAGAAACGAGGCTAACTTTTTTTTTCAAAATTTCAAAAAACATGGGCTATAACCCACCGTTTTTTTCATTTTTCATTTTTTTCAAATCCTCAAAAATGATGAAAAACGGCGTGCCATAGTATGCCGTACGATATGGGCTATAGCCCACGGTCCAAAATGATGAGAAACGAGGCTAACTTTTTTTTTCAAAATTTCAAAAAACATGGGCTATAACCCACCGTTTTTTTCATTTTTCATTTTTTTCAAATCCTCAAAAATGATGAAAAACGGCGTGCCATAGTATGCCGTACGATATGGGCTATAGCCCACGGTCCAAAATGATGAGAAACGAGGCTAACTTTTTTTTTCAAAATTTCAAAAAACATGGGCTATAACCCACCGTTTTTTTCATTTTTCATTTTTTTCAAATCCTCAAAAATGATGAAAAACGGCGTGCCATAGTATGCCGTACGATATGGGCTATAGCCCACGGTCCAAAATGATGAGAAACGAGGCTAACTTTTTTTTTCAAAATTTCAAAAAACATGGGCTATAACCCACCGTTTTTTTCATTTTTCATTTTTTTCAAATCCTCAAAAATGATGAAAAACGGCGTGCCATAGTATGCCGTACGATATGGGCTATAGCCCACGGTCCAAAATGATGAGAAACGAGGCTAACTTTTTTTTTTCAAAATTTCAAAAAACATGGGCTATAACCCACCGTTTTTTTTCATTTTTCATTTTTTTCAAATCCTCAAAAATGATGAAAAACGGCGTGCCATAGTATGCCGTACGATATGGGCTATAGCCCACGGTCCAAAATGATGAGAAACGAGGCTAACTTTTTTTTTTCAAAATTTCAAAAAACATGGGCTATAACCCACCGTTTTTTTCATTTTTCATTTTTTTTCAAATCCTCAAAAATGATGAAAAACGGCGTGCCATAGTATGCCCGTACGATATGGGCTATAGCCCACGGTCCAAAATGATGAGAAACGAGGCTAACTTTTTTTTTCAAAATTTCAAAAACATGGGCTATAACCCACCGTTTTTTTCATTTTTCATTTTTTTCAAATCCTCAAAAATGATGAAAAACGGCGTGCCATAGTATGCCGTACGATATGGCTATAGCCCACTGTCCCAAAATGATGAGAAACGAGGCTAACTTTTTTTTTCAAAATTTCAAAAAACATGGGCTATAACCCACCGTTTTTTTCATTTTTCATTTTTTTCAAATCCTCAAAATGATGAAAAACGGCGTGCCATAGTATGCCGTACGATATGGGCTATAGCCCACGGTCCCAAAAGATGAGAAACGAGGCTAACTTTTTTTTTTCAAAAT